>NC_135547.1:18416113-18741260 GCF_045843805.1 Urocitellus parryii | reverse complement strand
GAGTGCTTGCCTAGCATGTGTGAGGCACTGGGTTCAATTCTCAGTACCACTTACAAATAAATAAAATAAAGGTCCATTGACAACTAAAAAAATTTTAAAAAAACTCCTTGGAATTAAGTTTTCAAGAATAAATTGCACAAGTATGGGACAGAAGAGACCTGACTTGGCCCCCATTTTTCAAAAATTTCTCTATGTTTCAATTGGCCACAAGCTCAAAATGCAATAAGGGAGTAATGTGACTGCTAAGCAAGCATCTACCTTCTCAGAGTGCTCTGGTGGAGGTTCTGGGCCTTCCTTGCAACCTAATGGCCTGTCAACCACTGGTGTTCTTGACCCATTGAAGCATAGATCAGGGCTGAGGAAGTCTATGAGCATTATAAGATCTGCTTAGAAAAGCAAACAACCCAGAAAAGATGCATGATTGAAATTTATTGTTGAAGGATGATGATGTGAAAAGTAGTGTCTTCTTAATCTCGTGGTACTCTTTATGGAAGTGGTAGACTGATGGGTGGAAATGACAGGAAGGCAACTTTAGGCTCAATCTAGTAAAAACTGGTTTGTGTTATAATAAAATTGTAATGTTCAGTATAATCTCAGAAAGAGAAAATATTGGAAGGATATAAGTCAAATATTAAATAGCAAGGTCTGAGAGCATAGCTCCATGATAGAACACTTGCCCAGCATGCACAAGGCCCTAGATTTGATTGTTAGCACTGCAAAAAAAAATTGTTAATAGTGGATATCTATTGTGTGCTTGTTACTCAGCTTTCCATCACTATAGCAGAATACCTGAGATAATTTGCTTATCAAAAGAATACATTTCCTTGGTGTGGTGACACATAATTGTAACCCTAGCTACTTGGGAGATTGAGGTAGGATGATCACACATTTGAGGCCAGCCTGGGTAGCTTAGTGAGGTTCTGTATCAAAAATAAAAAAGGGGTGTGGATGTGTCTCAGTGGTAGAGTGTCACTGAGTTCAATCTCTAGTACTACAAAGAAAAAGAAAGGAAAAAAAAGTTTCATTCAGATTCACAGTTTTGGAGGATCCAGTTCATGATCAACTGACTCCATTGTTTTGTGCCTGTGTTGAGGCAGAACATTGTGGTAGGAGTGTGTGCTCACATAGTAGCTGAGGTGAGAAAGGAGGCTGGTGTCTAATGGTCCTCTTTAAGGACATGCACCCAGTGACCTGAGGACCTCCCACTTGGTTCTACCTAGATCTATGCTGGTGACCATCCATATGGACCTTTAACACATGGACCTTTAACACATGGACCTTTGGTAAACATTCAATATCCAGACTGTAGCAAAGGACTATTGAATTATAAGGCAAAAGCTATTTTTAACTCTATAATGATGTATTGTTATAATTCTTGTTACTTGTACATATTTCTTTTGTAATGTATACTTTTTTGTAACATGCCCATTTTTGTATATTGAATGTATATACATATTTCCTTTGAGAAACAAATTTGCTAAAAATTAGAGTTGTCCACCAAGCAAACAGCCTTTTTAAAAAAACATTTATTTTTTAGTTGTGGTTGGAACAATACCTTTATTTATTTATTTTTATGTGGTGCTGCAGAACGAACCCAGGGCCTCGCACGTGTGAGGCAAGCACTCTACCACTAAGCCACAACCCCAGCCCTACAGCCCTCTTTTTAACCTAGTGAGAGCCATGCCTTAGGAGGTAATCAAGCAAAGATTGTGGAATGAGCCACAGTGTTCCTTTTAGACTAGGGATTCAGTATCCATTATTCTATGAATTAACCTTATTCAAGTACCAAACTTGAGCCAGTGGAAGTTCACATGTGCATACAATGATTAAAAGAGGCCTGGAAACTTCCAACAAGATGAGCAACTTCTTAGCTGCCAGGCCTCTTCTAACAACAAAAAATTCATCTTAACATAATTTAAGTGTAGAAAGTTTAAATCAAAGGGTAGAATAAACACTTCAAAGATAAAAAGCCAGAAGCTAGCTGAGAAACTGGATTCTGAACTGGAGCAATGAAAATTTAGGCATGGTGAAAAAGCTTGATACAGGCTCTTGAGAAATAGTGAATGGCCAATTGGAGATGGTAGATTCTCCATGTTTGGTAAATATGTGTGGTTCTCCATTTTAATCCCATCTATGTAACTGAAGGCAGCAGGCCTTGGACATTACAGGGAAGTTGTCTCCTGGTCCTCATCACTCAACCTGAATGGATCTTCCCTGGCAGAAGCTCTCTGGTGAAGAGTGGCTGTCAGGCTGGAGGTATGGCTCAGTAGTACAGTGCTTGTGTCCCATGTACAAGGCCCTGGGTTACATTTCAAGCACTGGATTAAAAACAAACAAAAAATACTGGCTGCCTTGGGTCAGGGACTGGGAACTGAAGCATGTCAAACACAATATTAGGCTAGAGAAGGCCCAAGAACAGCACATTCATGAGAGCAGCACTGGGCAGAGGAACCAACATGTACTTCTTTTGGGGACCAATGGTGCCATAAAATCTGAGATAAAAATATTGTCCCAATCTTCCACTTTAGGGAAACTGAAGTCTAGAGAGGAGAAGTGGTGGAAGAGTATGATAACGGACAACACCCTTTGCCTCCCAAAGTGGAGAAATAATGGATTTTAAAACCACCCTCTCCTACTGGCACAGGCAAAATTTGGTTTCCAAGCCACAGATTATTTTGCCAGATTAAATAAAACCCTTCCTGTGGAATAACAGGGATGGTTATTAGATGATAACTGGGCTTGAAATCCTTCTTCTGGTCTGGTGTTACTAGAACATTAGACTGAGTCCAAGGAGCAAAGCTTTTTAGTGTTTAGGTTTCATAAACCAAAGACCAAAAGTTCTTGTGAACCTCATTCAAATACAGAAAAAAAAAAAGATAATTTAAAAGCAAAGACAAATGGCTTCTTTCCCTTTTGTGTTTTACCAACCACTATAAATCATGGAAGTCATACTAGCGAATACAACTGATTGTAGTCTCAACTACAAGAAAACCAACTAAAGGGAAGACTAAATCAAACATTTCCAGGTTGTTTGTGGGCATTTCTGCAAAGGATGAAAATGGATATAGGAATTGTATGCTTTGCAGGAGACCAACAGATGTGTGATGTGTGTTGGGGACAGCAGAAGTGGGGAATGATTAGTTGTGACATTATATCTTCTTTTTCCAGCATGGTGACCTCTTGACTTTAGACTGAAACTGGAGATCCTGACTTGAGCCACCTCCTAGAATCAAAGGGGACTTCCCTGTCCATTCCTTGACCTTTGCTCATGCCTTTTCCCCGCATTTGAGCCATTCTTATCATACTTATCAAATGGGAGTGAGAGTTCTCATTCTTTAGATGGAATCAGCAATGCCTCTGTTGAGCCGATCTGGCAAAAGGGCAATGTGCTCAGGATTTTACACATGATAAAAATGGTAAGTTGGTTATTTCTGGTGTTCTTTCACTGCAGAATGTCCAATCAAACATAAGTGCCATTATTACTTGTGATGTTGGGTGTGTAAAAAATAAATTTAAAAGATAAATACTGGGCCTGAAATTCATAGAAAGCTTGTTTTGGAATTAGTGTTGGTGCCAGATCGTCAGCTCCATGAAAGCAGTTATTGAATCTGTTTTGCCAATGTCTCCAGGAATAGCACCTGGAACCTAGTAGGTACACAAACCCTTGCTTCTGAAGAAATTAAGGTTGAAGAAGTCTCCATGAGGCCCAGAGTGAGAGTTGCTTCTTATATAAATCATGGATTTGCTGGTGACAAACTATGTGTTATGGTTTAAATATGAGGTGTCCCCCAAAAGTGCAGATGTGAGACAATGAAAGAAAGTTTAGATGTGAAATGTTTGGGTTATCACAGTCTTGATTGGTTCAACTGAATACATTGATTCTGTTGGATGGTTTAGCTGGATGATAACTATAGGCAGGTAGGGTGTGTCTAGAGGAAGTGGGTCTCTAGGGGCTTGACTTTGGGGTTTGTATTTTGACTGAGGTGAAGAGATTCTCTTTCTGCTTCCTGGTATGATGTTTGGAAACCCTTTCCTCCACCACACACTTACACCATGATGTTCTGCTCACCTTGGGTCTAGAGCAAAGGAGTTGGTTATCTATGGACTGAGACCTCTGAAACTGTGAGCCCCAAATAAGTTTTTCCTCCTATAAAATTGTTATTGTCAGGTTTTCTTGGTTACAGTGACCAAAAAGCTGACTAAAACACTATGCAAACTGACATGAGGCAACTGTTGGTCCTGTCATGAGCAACCCCTAGAGAGAGAGGTGACAGGAAAGAAGCCTGAGACAGCAGCAAAGAAGTTGGGGGAAATATTTCTTTGCCTATCTCCGTAGGTTGCAGGAAGGGAGACTATTAATCATGCAACTTGTACATCCCATGCAGAGGATTTTCTACTTTGGCAAAGCATTTTTAGCAAAGAGAAATTTTTAAATAGAGATCAGACTGTGAGACTCTTTGGGGATACCTTTGGTCTTATAGGTAAGACACACCAACTAAGATTTGTAGATACAGATTGTGGCCTGGGTGTGTGTTGGGAGGGAGGGGCTTTGAATGGAACTTGGGAACAAGGATTGAAACTCAAAAGATGGTAGAAAGGTAGGTCCTCCCCACTGGCACCTGATGGGATTACACAGAATAGAAAGTCAGATGAGAGGGAAGGGAAGCATACAGCGATGTACAAAAGGAGACTCAACACATTTTTATTTGAACGTTTATTATTTTTTTTCCAAAGAAATCCATGCAGAGAGAGAGAAAGAGAGGATAGGGGGATACAGAAACATGGTAACCATGTTCTAGAAGCCAAACATAGAAAATAATTTGGCACAACTTGATGGGATTTTTCTTTTTTTCTTTTTTTTTTTTTTGCAAAAGGACAATCTATATACTACCACTAAAATTGACCCTCCTCATAAAGACACCATTTGATTTTCAAAAACATAACACATGGTTAGTCCTCTACTTCATGGCTGGAGGAGGTATACAAGATAAAAAAATAGAAAAAAATAAGAAAGTGGTCTCCTTTAGTGAGGAAGACCACGGGTGCCACAAGGCAGCATGTGCTGGGCACTGAGTCAGTGCACCAGGAAGAAGCAGCACACCACAGAGATGGCCATGCTGATGAGCAGCTCCACTGGGGAAAACGCGTTCCCCAGGTTGTGGGAGGCAGTTAGCTCGTTGTCCTTCTGATTCACATGTTGCTTGCTCCCGGGAGCATCATCAACGTCCAGATCATAAGCCAGTTCTGCAAGAAAGAAAAGAAGGATTTGAAATGCAGAATTATGTACAGCAGCTGGTGTGCACTAACCACAGCTCAAGCACCTGTCTTTTCTCTCTGAAAGCCCCAGCTTTGTCTCTTTCCTTTTGGTGGAAGAAAGAATGCGAGGAAATGGGGAGGAGAAGAATGTGTGTATGGAACAGTGTAAGGAGATAGCTAGACATGTCCCTTCCAGAGATCAGGTTAAGGTGGACTGAGCAGGCCACGCCTCTCATCTCCTTGGCCCCACCCACACCCTGGGCCTTTGCAACATCTCCTTCTAGGCTAGGCTGTGCTTGAATTGAAGACCATTCTCACCAGATGTCATGGGTGTCAAGATATGCTCTGTGGGTGACCACACATGTGTCCTTGTGGGCTGCTAGGGGAGGAAGTGCTGTGGGCTACCTGTGTACTTTTCCAGGGCCCTGCATCCCATATAGATTGCCTTATCCTGAGAACTTTGTTTTAATAGGTTGAAGATAGGATAGTTTGCTGTCGACAGTTCTTTTATTTTTCTCAAATACTTCTTTTATCTATAAGGTCCTTTCATCTTCCTTGGGGTGGGGGACCACTCACAACAAAGCTAAATTAAATAATAGGATTTGGACTGATATTAGCAAATTAAGACTAAGGAAAGGCTAAGGGGTAAGGGTCTTTCATTCTTTGACTGTCTAAAATTTATGATATTCATGATCCTAAAAAGAGATTGGAAGACTTTGGCTTGGCGTAATGCAAAAGTCCGCCAGAGGGCAAATCTAAACAGACAGTGATATATCAGAAAATTCAAGATTTCTTGCCCTGGCTCAGGGCTCAATTTCTCTGATTTGCTTTTCTGGACTTAAAGATCAAATCTATTCCCTTGGCTTTTCTAAACTCTATTGTCAACATTTCTATTTCAATATCTTGTGAAGGTGATGTGATGTGAGCAACCTCATTAACCAGCCAACTGTCCTGTGGCCAAGGGAGATGGAAAGATTCCTTTGGGACACTGAGATGAACAGCAATAGACCCAGAGGAAATGACTGGGATTCTACAGAGGGAAGGAAGGAAGAGGAAGGAAGAGCTCTTCTTACAGAGCATGAAACACTCAGTAAGTCACAGGAAGCAAGTGTGGGGCTCAGCTGGTCAGATGCAGGCAAAGCAGGGCCCCAGACCAGGGCTTGGCAATGGATAGAGTGGGCAGTAATGTCAAGGTGATTAAAGCCAGGGGGTCTGATTTCAATGACTGTTACCCCACTTTCTAAAAGGGTTGTTACAATCAATAACACCACCAGCAGTGATAAGCGAGTCAATTTTACTGTATCTCAATTGAAAAAAAAAAAAGATTTTAGCTCATATAAGATAATAATCTCAAGGTTTCTTTAATTTACATGTATTTGGTTACTAGCACATATAAACTTGTTTTGTTTTAGCACACTAATTCTATTTCTGAATGCATAACAGTTCATATTCTCAGCTTTTAAATGTAATGGGTATTGATATTTTTCCTACTACTTTCAATAATAAATAAATCATCTTCCTATAATAATTGATGACATATTTTTCCTTTTTGTTATTAATAATATTTCTTTTTCATTACTGTGCAAAGAAACAATGTCCTGAATTTTAATATATGTGCATCTGATTACATTTTACTCCTCTAAAAACAACTTCTAAAAACTCCTTCCTGAGTGCTGATAATAAACCAAATCAAGTTTTCTAGGGAACTCTATTACCCAGGGAAAAGCAATTTAGCAGAGAGTAATCTAGACCCCCCCCAATATATACACACAAATAAAATTAAAAGAACAAGGAGCAATGTTCTACTTGGAAATCAAACTTCTTTCTCTGAAAGGTGAACTATGCAGGGTGCACAAGAAGGCCGAGGTCAGCTGTCAGTGGGCAAGGATGGCACAGGCTTAGGTCCTGATCGAATTTCTCCAATGTGGGGAGACACGAGGCTGAACTCTGCTGAGAGGCCAGTCCTGGTCTCATAGCAACTTCTCTACTTAAGTCAAGAGGAGTATTTTTAGGGTTGACCTGTGAGAGCACTCTCAGCATGGCTTTCAGATTCCCTTTCTGGAAGATGCCCCAACATCAAGATGAAACAACATCTATTAATGCTACCACTCAGCTGTTTATTTTGCACTTCAAATAATCCGCTCACACTGAAGAGTTTTGTTTACTGTAGTGGCTATGGTAAACCTAGCAGTCCTGTTAAATCCACCAGTTTCTGATCTATTTCTGCCCATAGGCCTCCTTTTTAATTTCTATCCCTTGGACCCTATTTTTGGGAATTATTGTAACGACCTCTAATTATTGACTCCTCAATGGTATGCCATGCATTGTATGATACTATTCATATACATTATCTCATTTAATTTAAACTCTACCACATTAGGAATTAGTTATTAAAATTCCTATTTTACTGGTGAGGAAGCTCAGCCCAGGTTAATTATTTTGCTTATATTTACAGACCTGGTAAGTGGTAGAGGTGCTATTTCAATCCACGTCTGACTCTAAACCTCATATGAAACTATCCTGCCTCTTGAAAAATTCTATATACCAAATAGAATTCAGTGACTAAGTAGTAATAGGTTCCTATTTAGGAAATAAAACTGAATTAGCAAAATATATACTGCCAAAGAGAACTTCCAAAAAACATGAGAAAAGTCGGTGTTTCCACATAAAATTGACCACATACAGCTGGGCATAGTGCTGCACTCCTATAATCCCAAGCTCAGAAGGCTGAGTCAGGAGGGTCACGAGTTCAAAGCCAGCCTCTGCAAGGCACCAAGAAACTCAGTGAGACCCTGTCTCTAAATAAAATACAAAATATGGCTGAGGATGTGCCCCAGTGGTCGAGTTTCCCTGAGTTTAATACCCCATACCAAAACAAACAAACAAAAAGTCAACCATATACTTGATTAAGCAGCCTAGGTAAAACTCATAAAATAGTAAAAAGAGCTTTAGGTTTGGGAACTCAGAATTGGAATTATCTTATCAGTTCTTCTCTTAAAATTTTTATTTATTTTTATTTTTATATGCACACATGAAAATACACAAGTGAATCCCCTACTGTGTCTATCCACAAGAATGGGGTCATGCCAAGTGTGGTGGCATATGCCTATAATCCCAATGTCTTGGGAGACTGAGGCAGGAGGATTGCAACTTCAAATCCAGCCTCAGTAATTTATCGAGATCCTAGGCAACTTAGCAACAACCTGTCTCAAAAAAAAAAAAAAAAAAGTGGGAGGCTGGGATGTAGCTCAGTGGTTTAGCACCCTGGGTTCAATCTCCAGTATCCCCCCAAAATGGGGTCCTAGTTAGAATAAGATATGTTCCATGCTTGTATAATTTTTATCCTATCTGTTCTATTCCCAGAAGAGATCAACAAAATGGCCAAAGCCATTAGACACCCCAGGCAGAAAAGCTAAACCAAGTTTTCTATCATCAAAGGGCCCAGAAATATTCAGGATGCTACTTCCCTATGCTTCTGAAGCTGTGGCTACAAATTTCCCGAGGTTCTCAATTCAGCAACAGCAAAAGTTATCACCCATCCCCTTAGTTGTGTTCCTGTAGTGTATATAGACAGGAATCCCATCAAACCATACTCTGGGCCTTGGCTACCATCACAGGGAATAGAGATGAAGGGAACAGCCTAGTACAACAAGGAAGCATTATGGGAGACTGAGAAAATAGGATTTTGGTCAAAGACAAATATTTCCTCTTTCTATTCCCGGACAGAGGCAATATAATCCAATTTAATTCAACAAACAACACTAGTCTATGATGTTCCTAGCACTTAAGTAGAAGACTGGAGAAAGATTTCATGTATATTTCAAGGAATCTCACACTCTGACAAGGGCAACAGACCAATAGAAAAACCAATGAGATATTTGGCACAAAGAAGAAATAGATTAAATAAAGGCACAAACAGCATGAGTTAGAAGGGGAGGGAGAAAAATTCTAAATAGTAGAGTCTGGGAAGATTTCTTGAAACAATTTGGATATGATCTACACCAAAAAGGATGGACTGAACTACATATGGCAGGGTTGAAAGAAATGATTAACCAAGGCAGAAGGCTTGCTTTGAGCAAAATCACCAAGCTTGGAGAATGTGGGTGGGGCATATTCAGTAAGAGCAAGTAGCATCCATGGTGTGAAGGACCACAGATCCTACACTCTTGTGGGTTATGAGTGTGTGTGTGTATGTTGTGTGGGGTGGTGGTGATGAAAGGTAAAGCAGGAAGGACAAAGAATGGTCAAATCATGGAGGATTAGAAATGCAAAATCTATTTGTAAGCAACAGGGAGCCACTGAAGGATTTTAAGTAAGGAAACCACACAATCTGATTTGTGTTTTCAGAAAGATCATTGTTAACAGTATGGAGGACAACACGAAATGGGAGAGACTTGTGAAACATCTTGTCTTAAACAAACAAACAAAAAAACAAGAAGCCTCTGGAATGGTATGTGGGGATTGATCAGTGGCACACATTCAACAACAACTGCACAAGCTAAAGCTACATCAAATCATAAAACTTCTCAGTTGGCTAAAAACCAGATGTATTATGATAAACAATACAAACCATTTTCTTTTAAATCATTCATATTTTTATATTTAATAGTAATTTTCCAGAATACATTTTTGTTATGCTAGGTGTATACTGTAAAATGTACACAAATTGTTTCTATCTTGAAGTTGATCATCAGTGAGAACCTTCTGGGCCAGCAAGGAGATTTTCATGCTAAATCTAAAAATCTGTTTCTATTTGTAATCAGTTTAACTACACCCAGGGGGTAGACCCAACAATCTGTACTAATTACACACTCAGCCCTGACTCTCATTTCGACTTTATGTCCTTTGTGTTGCATACTAGATGATCCGTTTAAAATAATAGTCAGTCATTAGCGTCTGCGCTTGGTTTGTGTTGGAAAGTCTTTCTGCATTGGGCAAAGCACAGAATTGGAGCTCTCCATCCTTATTCAGAATCTTCTAGTGCAGTACTTCAGGAGGCTGCACTCTCCCAGGGTCTGGAGCCCTGGGTTTGACGCCTGGCTCTGCCACTGTCCTACCAGTTCACCTTTGACAAATCTCTCCCTTCTCTGAGCTTCAGTTGTCCATCTGGCAAATATGAGTGTTGAACTGATGACCTGCCAGTTTCCTTCTAGTTTTATTTCTCTCTGATTCCAAGGCTCTTGGGGCTAGTGAGGGGCACAGTGTTCTGCAGGCTGTAATCATTCTTCTACCTACAGTAGCCAAGATGGCTGCCCCTAACAGCCTTGTTGTGCAAGCTGAGTTGACCATTTTTTTCTGTTGCGATGGTGATGTTCATCAGCTATCAAGGTATGAACTCTCTTTCTTCTAGAGCTGTTCTAATCTCGGATAAGAGAACCTGGCAATAAATAAATCTATGCTGGACCCTCTTGCTTTTGCTTTTAGACCTTAGTGTTGCATCTGCCATTGAAGCCAGTATGCACAAGGCTTTGGGGGCGAGGTTATTGGATCTGGGATGCATCAAGTGGTGGTACATCAAGTGGGCCAGCACAGGGAGCTGAAGAGGATCTGTCAGCCAGTGAAACAATCCTTTTGGCCCTTAAAAAGCCACTGGGGCCAGGCACAGTGGCACAGGCTTGTAATCTCAGTGGCTTGGGAGGCTGAGGCAGGAGGATCAAGAGTTCAAAGCCAGTCTCAGCAGCTTAGTGAGGCCCTAAACAACTCAGTAAGACCTTGTCTCTAAATAAAAAAGGGCTGGGGATATGGCTCAGTGCTTAAGGCCCCTGGGTTCAATCCCTAGTACAAAAAAAAAAAAAAAAACCCACTGGGTTCTTGAGCATAAAATAGCAAGCAAATGGTCACCCTCTGAGGGCATGGGCACCAAGAAGGACAATGCATTGCTATAGGGGTTTCACCCACACAAAACACAAACAGGAAGACTTTACAGGTCAGCATGCAAGAAGAACTGCCACCAAAATGTCAGGGGAAAGAATGCTGCTGCTGAGCCAAGTATGGGGGTTTCTCCCTCACCAAGCTTGCACCAGCAGATGGCTTCAATTGGCCCTAATACAGCAGCAGAGCAACACTACTGTCCTTGTGTTTCGTATTTGCTGTGTACAGCTGGCCCCTTAAGTCATGAATATATGAAACCTCAGGACATTCAACCGGAGAATGAAACCAGGGGGAAATCTCCAAGCAAACAGCATTCATTGCAGTAGTGCTCATCTCCTGCACATTCCTACAGATGCCCTTGGTCTCTGCCACTCACTTCTGAATCCCAAACATATCTTGCTTCCCTTGTCCTGCCTTCAACGTGATCCTCCTTCCTGCCACATCAACACCCCCTACTTTGTGAACTGTAAGCTATGACATCACTACTTGGCATTGAAAGTGAAGAAGGTGACTTTGCAGTGATACTGTAGTTTCTGGGAATCTAGATTTTTTTCTTCGTAGATCAGATGAAGAGGAACAGGCACAGTTGAGGCCTCTAGTTTCCAATTGTTCTAATGGGACTCCTTTTAGAATGGTCCATTTCACATTGGGCCTTATTGACAAACAAGTGAGCTACCAATTTTACCCACGTAATGACCATAAAACCTGGGAATAATTCAATGACATCTTCTGGAAGATGGTTGGGACAATGAGATGCCCACTTCATTTTAATGGCTAATTCCAGGCTACAAACATCCCCATTAGTTGAGGCCTGATCTCTTTTTTTTCTAGGCCTATTTCTCAATCTGCAATATGTATAGCTTCAGGTTACACTGCAGTGGAATGTGGGTACATAAAGGCATGCATGCTACTTCCTACGGATTTAGAGGAGGACCACAAGGTTTTATACTAAAACATTCAAGGCTGTATGATAAGTAGAAATGCACTATTTGAAAAGTGCCTGAAGATGTCATAGAACATTGCCTGGTTAGCCGGACATTCAAGTTACACCCCAGGTCCTCGAGAGCAAGGTTTTGCTCTTCCCTGATAGATGGAGGACTTTGGTGAAAAGATCTTAATAGCACTGTTAGGTAATTTTGGTTACCTGAGCTTTGCTGACTACCACACTGGAGATTCTGTGTCTTGTATAAATTCCTGCTTAGGGACTTAACATAGACTCTTCTATGGCAACTTCCTTGTCAGGAGGGGAACACCCCATTAACTATTTCAACTAGGGATCAGCTTGCTGAGTTTTCTAATATAAAATGTTTTCCAGGGGGTTCAACTGCTAAGTATGCTTCACTATTTTGTTTAGCCATTAAAGAAAACAAAGTAAAATCACTTCTTTGGAGAATAATAAATCACTTGACTGGATAATCTTCTTATGAGCCACTACTAAACTTCTTTGGGTGTATCATAAGTAAGATCATATTCCCAGAAACAGAACAGTCCCATCCTGGAAACCTGGAGAGTAGGAGTGGGTTGTGTGGGTGCTGGGCCCCCCTCCACCAGCCTCAGCAGCATTACTACTGCCTTTCTCAGGAGTGTCATGACTAGTACTCTCAAGTCCACAGGTGCTTCTTACCTGAGGCTACCTAAAGATCCATATGAATCAGTTCATCAAAGTCTTTACTTCCCACAGGAAAGCTTATTTCATTCCCATAAGTGATGGGCATGAGAGACAGTGGAAGAAGAGAAGCTGGGGACACACATAGTATTTAGCTAGGCCCCAGGGGGAAAAGATGAGAAGAACTGGCTCAGAGAAAACAAAGGAAGAGAGATATTTTTGATTAATGAACTACTATTATTACATTTTAAAGAGGAGGGGGTTAACATGGTCAAATGTAATGGAGAGGTCAAGAAAACTCTGGATTGAGAGGCAGCTGCTAAATATATCTTCTAGAAGATTATGGGTTATTTTTAAAAGAAGTTTCAGTAGGATGGCTAAATAGACCCAACTTCAGGCAGTACTGAGTTGAAAAAAAAACTGGTAGTAGATGTGGATTCATGGAAAAAGTTTGAGGGTACATGTATCCAGTGCTTTATTATTTAGACAAAAAAAGAAGTTCTGATACACATTAAAGCATGGATGAACCCAAAAACATTATGCTAAGTTAAAGAAGCCATTTAAAAATAGCATGTAGTATATGATTTTATTTTTCATGAAATGTCTATTATAGATAAATCTATGGAGAGAGAAACTGGATTAGTCATTTCCAGGGACTAGGAGTATGTGTGGGGACAGGGGGAGTTGTTGCTTAATGGTCACAGAGTTTCTTTTTGGGATGAAACTTTTGGAAACAATGGTGATGGTTGTATAATATTGAGAATGTAATCGATGCCATTGAATTGTAGGCTTAAAAATGGTGGAAATGGCAGATTTCATGTCATATATTTTAGTACGATTAAAAAAATCTTATACTAGAAACCAAGAGATAATGATATCTGATACACAAAATCCCCCATCCCTAAAGGAAGTGCACTGATACTCTGGTATCTTACCATTTGGAAGGAAGCCCATGTGAATGTATGAGATACCAAGGCCCTCCCCTCAGAATGGTACTTTTTCAGTGCTTTAAAACTCAAGTCAATTTGTCCAAAAGAATAAAAATAGATGCTGATTAAGTACTCATGGAATTGCAGATATGGCTCTTCAACTAAGAATGGGGAAGAGGGCAATTTTTGTCAAGAACATTAATGAGGCTTAATTTTAAAAGACAAATTGTATGCAACTGCAGGAAACTTACATTTGCTTTTGTAACTCACAGAAACGATGCTTAACTGAGATTATGTTTACAAACAATAAATACAAGAGTATACTCTTTTTATGACTTTAAAAAATTGTTTAATGGGGCTGGGGCTGTAGCTCAGTGGCAGAGTGCTTGCCTAGCACGTGTGAGGTACTAGATTCCATCCTCAGCAGCACATAAGAATAAACAAATAACATATACGAGAAATAAATGTTACTTTGTTGTTATATAACATTGAAAATAAAGGCATTCTGTCCATCTACAACTACAAATTTTTTTAAATTGTTTAATGGCTTAAATTCATGGAGCTCAGATTATAACATAAATCTCAGGCAAGACGCAGCCATAGACATATGTGTCATTGAACTCTGAGGATGTGGAAAACACAAAATGTCATCCATTGTAGCCAAATCTCATTATTGCTAAGGGATCAGAGGACAAAGGGAACGGCCTTGTACTCCCTCAGAGCCCAAGTTATCAGGACTTCATCAACTGTAACAAGGCTTTACTTGGATGGGGGAACTCAAAATCTGGTAAGCTTCTATTTTTAATGAGCCATGGTAGATCTTACAAAAAAAAATGTACCTGAGAATCAAAATGTTTGTAATATCCTGTTAATTCCCAACCACAAGAAAAATTACTTACACAACAGCTAAAGGATCACAATTAAGTCCCTAAAAACACTCAGAGTGTGGGAACATCTCAGGTCAAAAACCAATAGCAGGCATGTATCCTCAAAAATGAAAGATGAAAACCCTCCCTAAGTTTTTGTATCTAAATTTGTTCCTGAAATACTCTCAAATTATGAATTTCTTCCCTCACCATCAACAAGATTTGGGAAATTTGGACTATTTTCCTCTCAATTTATTTAGAGGCACATGTTAATATCCTGGCTCCATCCACCTACCTACCCACCTGTAGCTCTGGGCTGACAGTGAGTGTGCATTCTCATATTCACACAGGCTCCATGTCCTCTTTTACTGGAGGCTGGCTAGCCATTTCTCCTCTTTCTTTCAGGCCTAATCCCCAGCACTGAATGCCTCAGCTATACAGGATGCCAGTTCCTCTCCAATGGCCACTGCTGTATAGGAGAAGGAATGTTCTATTCTGAGAGCTGGAACAAGACAACACTCCTTTCCTAAAACACATGCTGCAGTACATTTCTCTCTTCCTCAAATCCTTTGATGACTGCATGTGGGATAGAGTCCTAATCCCTTAGTAGGGAATCCAAGGGCTTCTCTATCTATCTCATTTTATTTCCTTTTCAGTTTCAACTGCCCATGTATTTTTTCCCCAGGCATCATATACTGCAGTCATACCAAGGCTGATAATGCCCAGGACTCTGAAGTTCCCAAGTCTTTCTTCATGGTGGTCTCTCATCCTCTCAGCTTGGATGGTCTCTTTCTCTCTCTCTCTCCCTTTTCTTTAAATCCCCAATGGTATCTTGCAAGCCTCAGCTTCTATGACCTCTTCTAGGAAGCCTTCCCTTCTCATCTTAGCCCCAATGAGTCACTTCTCTGACTATTAATTGGATTGGGACTTCTATTACAGCACTAAGTTCCATTTGTCTCAGAGTTAGTTATTTCTGTGTTCTTCTCCTCCACTGGACTGAGCCTCATTGGAGTAAGAAACGAGTCACACTCCTTTCTGTAGCTCCCACACAATATTTGGCTTAGAGACATTTAAAAACAGGCTTGTTGACTGGCTCAATGCATGGATCAACAGCTGCATGAATGAACATGTATTTTCAGCCTTCAGAGAGTATGCAGGTGAAGGGCTATTTCCATATATGACACCCTTCCTAAGGAGTCAATTCTTACTACCTGATTTTCTTAGGGGAAGGATCCACCACTGATCCATGATGAAGGCAAGACAAAGGCAGGGCCACTGGTGGACAGCTCAGGAAGCAAATGGCAGGGCTCAAACCCTGACCTCTAGATTCCAAGGCACTGCTGAGCAATAGCCAGTTTTCATGACCCACAGCATCAGCTTACTGCCCTCATTGGGGATGGAATCCACAAAGATTATTTTCTTATTCCCTTTTGCTGCCTGGAACTTGATGCCTTGCTATGTGAGCAGCTGACACATGCCGGTATTCTGTGTGACATGCTGAGCAGGAAACAGGTTTTCTGGTGAGCAGGTTCCATTCATTTCTCACTTGGAACCTTTATGATTGTGTTCCCATAACTTTGTCCTCTGCCTCACAATCTACCTACCCCTAGGCCACACCCCATCCTTCCCATCACCATTGATTCCCAAGTTGTAGGAGCTGCTAGTGATTGAAGTTTCAATGCCTGTCTCTGTGACATCAAAATAGAGCCTCATTAATGAAGTCCATCATTTGGCTGTAATAGTACAAAGCAATAAGACTTCAATCCCTGCAGTGACACAAGCTGGCACCCCTTTCTCTTTGCAGAGGTCTGTGGGATGACTGCCAGAAAAATACAATTACGTGCTGGCACAGGAATAAATACAATTCTTTAACCTAAAAGTTCTGTGTTTTCATTCCCCCTCCTTTTCCATTTCTCTATTCATTTCTTTTTCTCTTTCCATTGCTCTCTAATTTCCTGTGTCCAATTATTCTCCTCTCTTCCATCTAGTCACAGCTCTACTAAACACTCTCTCCTGTCTCCACAGTGCTCTTTTCCATATCCTTAGGCAGAGGGCAAGCTTGGGTTTTGAACCTTGAAAATGTTTTTTCTGTTTTGGGTTCCATTTCTTCTAGAAAAGGTTCCAATATTTCCCTTCTTAGTTTTACATCAGTGTTTCCATTCTCCTACTGTTTACCTCTCAGCACCATTTCTGTTTCTCACCTCAGTTTCCCTCATTTGCCCACAGACCTATTTCTCTGACATATTGCCCCTGGTATGTGCCCATGTCCTCTTTGTTATTTCTCTTCTCTCGTTCTCTAGCTTGGATTCTTCTTATCCTATACCCATGCCATTTTAGTTACTGCTGTTTTGTGGTATTGTTTTTCTCATAATGGGAAAATGATTGGACTTAAAAGAAATTAAGAGTGCCATCAGCAAACTGGACTTGAATGCAATAAAGAATTTCTAATAATTAGCACAATCTGAAACTGTGTAGGCTGCCCCAAGGTAATGAGGTCTACCTTTGGAGGTGTCCACAAAAATTTGGACACCATTCGATTGAGATATTGGTGAAGGGATTCAAGCATAGATCAGACTGGGGGAGGTGAAGGTAAATAGCTTCTGCTGACCCTTTCAGCCCTGAGAGTCTAGAATTTCATTCAGGTCTTGAGAGGTCTCATGGTAGGGATGAAGGGTGAAGGGATAAAGGTTAAAGTGACCCTCGCATACCTCCTTTTGACACAATGTTTAGAGAGCAATCCAAAGAATCTGCTTTGGATCCTTTCTCAAAGAAAGAGAGCAGTGTCTTTTGGAGGCCATGATTAGCTTAGAGAAGAAGGCTTTAAGTTTCCCAAGGAGTTAACAAACCAGACAAAATTTTAGGGGTATGAATGCTGACTTGCCTAGGGTGGGGAAAAAGAAGCATGTAAGCCATCCAGTTTACTAAGAGTTGAGTCTCAGAAATAATGTAAATATATATCAGGTATTAGACTTTGTGCTCAGGGCAATCATGCAATACGATCATTCAGGATACAGAGGGAGAAAAGAAGAGTCATCAAATGGAGACAATTCAGTTTGGAAAGATGATTAAAACATACATTGGAAAGACCCAATGGGAAGGCAACTGAAGAGAAAAAGCTGGATGGTCCTCATACAAATAGCTCTGTGGGCATTAGAACAAAGTAGGTGAGTACAAAGGCAGGGCAGAAAAAGTGAAAAGTTGCCAAGTGTCCCAAACCCACTGCTATAAAGATGTAAAAGGGAAAAAGGAATATACTACTATAAACGGTTGCCGCCATTTCACTAAGGAGGAGTAGGAAAAAACAGGAAGACATTGAGCCAAAATAAACAGAAGATGCACTTGGCAAGAAATAAGCACTTCAATTAAGTATGGTCACTGGCAGCTCTGGTGCCTTATAAGTGAGAAGGGACAGAAGTTTTCCACTTTGTTTTTACCTAGCTACAGAATACATCAAATGTGCCCACTAACCAAGACAAATACATTGTGTGATTGACTAATTTAAATGAAGAAGGAAAAATGGCTGAGAGGGACAAAGCATCATGGAGATAGCATAAAATGAGAGATGAGATTTCAAGCCAAAATCTCAATTATTGCAAAGTCATAAAGAATTCATGTTCAAATATGTTAAAATGTAAACAAACAAAAACAGATAAAAATTGGGGCTTTATAGACTGCCACTCTTAACTTCTGGAAATATATAATAAAAATAACAATGATGACCAATCTGTAAGTATCCAAAGGAGAATAAGACATACTGTGATAATATTCATGGCTTGGTGAAAAGCAAATCAAACACGTGAACTTGGTATTGATATCACAGGGTGGGGGATCAAAGTGTGACAATTAGTAACCTAATATACTTCTTGTAAATTTCTTTCATAGAGCTTTTCCTTTTCCTAATTTAGAAGAGGAGATTATACTAGAAATTATTCCTTGGAATCATAGTTTGCCTCAAATTAAATTTCAATGTATTTTCCCTATTTATATATTTTTTAATCTAAAAATTTTTATAGTTGTAGATGAACAGCATGCCTTTATTTTATTTATTTATTATTTTATTTTTATTTATGTGGTGCTAATGATTGAATCCAGTGCCTCACACATGCTAGGTAAGTGCCCTGCCACTGAGCTATTATTACCCCAGCCACTCCCTATTTATATTTCTAACAACTTTATTAAGATATCATTTACATACCATAAATTAATCCATTTCAAGTAAATTCAAGTGTATAGTTCAATGATGTTTAGTCATTTTACAAGATATACAACCCTCATCAAAATGCAATTTTAGAACAATTTAATCAGCACTAGAAGATTCCTCATGCTGGGATAGGGTTGTGGCTCAGTGATAGAGTGCTTGCCTGGCATGGGTGAGGCACTGGGTTCGATTCTCAGCACCACATATGAATAAATGAATGAATAAATGAACGAATGAATCAATCAATCAAGGTCCATCGGCAACTAAAAGAAAGTTTTTAAAAAAGATCCCTCATGTTGGTTTATAATATCCCTCAATGGATTCTTTTTTAAATTTTAATTTGTTATATATGACAGCAGAATGCATTATAATTCATATTACACATATAGAGCACAATTTTTCATATCTCTGGTTGTACACAAAGTATTTTCACACCATTCATGTCTTCACACATGTACTTAGGGTATTGATGTCCATCTCATCCCACCATCTTTCCTACCCCTTTGCCCCTTCCCTCCCTTCGCCCAATCTAGAGTTCATCTAATCTTCCCACCTCAATGGATTCTTTACAAAAAACCAGAAAACGTTTTTCATCTTGAGCTCTCTGCAGCATCCAATACTATTTTTAAACTTGGTGTCCTCTTCACTTTCTCACACTGCTTCCGCTTGGTTCCTCTCCTACCTCTCTGATTGTTCTCATATTCCTTTTAGGGCTCTTTTTTCTCTGCTTGGTTCTTAAAGATGGGAGTTCTCACATCTGTTCTTCTATCCTCTACTCTTCTCACTTTACAACTGTTCCTGGATGCTCTCATCTGTACCCCTGGTTTTATCTGTCACTGAGGATTTCCAAATCTATCTCTAGTTTAGAGATCTTTCTTGGGCCATTCCCACTTGAATGTCAGTCAGGCAATCAGACTCCACGTGCCACAAACTGAATGCAGCATTTCTCTTCCCTTAATTGCTCCCTACCCCAACCCTGTCTTGTTCCTGCCCTAACCCTTCAGTGAATGCTTTTACTACTAACCAGGTTTCTCAAGCTAGAAACCTACTGGGAACCCTAGATTGTTCTTTGTTCTTCCTCCAGATCGAACTAATCACCACATCCTATAAATTCTGTTCCCTGGATATTTTGTGAATCCTTCTCCTTTCAACCACCATTGCTTGTTATTGCTTAGATCATATTCTCACTACCTCTCACCTAGACTTTTGAAATGACCTCCATCTTGTTTCCCTCCAAACTTTCTTCCACTCTAGAGAATCCTTTTGTTTTGTTAATTTTTAAACTACTCAGCATATGAATAGCTCTCAAAGCAAAAGATTCAAATAATACCTGAAGTATATACAGTAAAAAAAAAAAATCCACTTTATAGTTCCCTCTCTCAGAACTCTCCAAGGGCAATTACTGGTAAATGCATTTTCTGTGCATTTGCATAAATGTATTCAGACTATAATGTCTTGGGAATCTTTGTATGTTAATACACATAGAACTACCACATTCTTTTTAAACACTGCCAGGAATTCCATGGGATGAATATAACACAATTAGTCATTTCTTAACTGACAGGCATTTAGGTTGTTTATAATCCCTCCCTGTATCAAAAATGCTTCAGTGAACATCCTTGTATAGATATGTGTCTGTATGTCTATGTATCTATCTTTGGTATGTGATATATTTCTATAGGGTATATTCCTAGACTAACCCTGGCATGAGGAATGGAGGCCATATGGGAGAACAAGGTTCAGGACACGAAGGCAGAAGGTTGTACAGAATAGTTAGAGAAAAAGATTTTGAGAGAAGGAAGATTAATGCATTTTTTTTCTAAAAAATATAATACAAAGGATATCAGGGAAATATCACAGTATTAAGGAATTTGGAGGGATTACCTTATAATGTTATCATCCTAATGCAACATCTATTAAAAAACAAATACTCCTTTAAAACAAACTATGCATTTTCAAAGATACAAAAAAATCCACCAGGGTACAACTGGTGCAGAAGATAAACTGGGAGTGTCAGTGACCCACTCACTGTTCAATGTAACTTGGAAAGTGGGTGCTTTTTTCTTTTATTTAGTACTGGGGTTTGAACCCAGGGGCACTTTATCACTGAGCTACATCTGCAGTCCTTTGTAACATTAAAAAATTGAATTAAGTTAGTTGTCAATTGACCTTTATTTTATTTATTTTTATGGGGTGCTAAGGATGGAACCCAGTGCCTCACACATGCTAGGTAAGTGCTCTACCACTGAGCCACAACCCCAGCCCATATTTTTAAAATTTTGAGACAGTGCCTCAGAAAGTTGCCTAGGCAGGCCTTGAACTACAATCCTCATGTCTCAGTCTCCAAGTTGCTAGAATTACAGATGTATACCACTACACCCAATTAAAAGGCTGCTTTTTCATTAGGAAAACCACCATGACACTAGGTTATATAAGGTGATTGTGGAGAAAACCCTTGTGTATAAGTTACCATGATGGCTCTTGGATGGCCCTATTAATGGTATTTCATTTTTATTTTCACAATTTTAAGATGTTTGGAATACTTCTCAGAGAAAAGAATGCAAATGAATAAGGGGGTGGAAAATAGGTCTTTTGAGGAAATGTTAAAGAAAATATAATTGTCTAATGACGTTTGATTCACTTCCAAGAGGGGTGATATTTTGGTCCTGAGACCCACAGACAGTTTCTGATGGAGAGTTTTTAATGCCAGTAGTAAGTGCACAGCTTAGCCTACAAACCACGATGCTATGAACAACAAACAACAATGTAACAGGAAAATCAAAATGAACAAACTAATTGGTATGCAATGTCACCAGAGAAAGCAATTTACTAAGGGGATTACTACAATTAAAGATGCATTCCCTTTAAATAAAGATTGTTTTCTTGAATTGATTTGTCCCAATCTGTTGTCTCTATGCCATGCAGAATTCCAGTTGGACAGCAATTTCTGCTTGTCGTTTAAATTTCTCTGCCAAGAGATTACAGGAAGTAAGTCGAGCTTCTCCAGTCACTATAATTTCCTCACAAATGGAAGAAGTATTAACAGAGGGCTATAGAGACAGATTACAGTTTAGGTCACCCAGGGGAGAAATCTGAAGCCCCCTTTTGACTAACAACAAGGTAAGTAATCCTCAAATCTTTTTTCCTTATACTATTAAGGCTAAGACCAAGTTTAGGAGGCCCCTTTTCAATTTGATTTTTTTTTCAATTTTGGTTTCACCTTTCTCATGCCCCAGCCAGCCAGGCAGCATTTAGAGGGTGCAGGGTCCTCAAAACAGGCTCAGGCAGCGTCTTCACCTACCAGTCTCTTTCCGTCTGCCCTCACCTATTTTTTTGTCCGTCCTCTTAAAGCTTCTTTTAACTCTTGCCATTGCCCTTTTGAAATGCTTTTTTGGGAAAAATCTGTCCAAGTCTGAATCCTGGTCTCTGTTACTATTACCTGAATCTTTATAAGATATTTCAGATTCAATTTGTGATCATGAATAATCTGTTGAAGCAGATGAGTGGTGGGTGTAAGCAGCCACAGGTGAACAGAAGGGCTCATGTTAAGTATATTTAGAACAATGTAATTAGTTAATTCATTAAATATTTATTGAGTGCTAGGAACATTTATTGATATATTAGGAACCAGGCAGCCAGGTTCTGGGGATGCAGGGTAGGCCATTGAGCCAGCCCTCAGGGAGTTCTCCATTTACATAGGTGTTAAGAGGAGCAGTGATGAACAGGAACTGGGCCCTTAGTTTGCCAGCAACCCTGCTAGGTGCCACAGTGCATACTGGGCAGAGGAAAACTCAGTGTTGGCCTCCAGAAGCTCTCTGTTTTGTGAGGCAGATGATTTGACTACAAAACAATCTGTACTCCAAGTTACAATGTGTTATGTGCCACAAGCGAGGCAGGAATAAAGTGCCAGGGGAATTCTGAACTATGGCAGATTCTGTTGAGGGTTCTGAAAAGAGAAACCTGGGAAAGACTGATCCACTGACTTCTATTGCTCTGCCTGTATACAGAGAATACTTTATTATTTTGCATGACATGGTCCTGCCTATCAAATGAAGCAAGATGTGTAAATATTATTTCTAAACTTTAATGTGCTGCACAAACACAAAATGTTATTTTATACTTGGGAAAACTGTGAACCTTTCTGGTTCTGAAACACTGTACTGGAATCTAAGAACATCTCTCATGCTCTCTTTTTCTGTTTCTCTCTGTGTTGCTGTCTCAGTCTGTGTCTCTGTCTCATCTTTGAGCTCCATGAGCCAAAGTGGTCAGGGAGAGATGTACTTTGGTCTCACTGCTGGCTGAAAGGAAACCCAAGTCAATAACCCTGGGCCGGATGTGTGGAAGGCCAGGATTGCCGGCCAGCCGTGCCCTGTCACCAGAGGTTCGCTATCACTGCACTTGGGGCCATTTCCAAGGGCCTGCCTGGCTTGCTAGCTTTCAGTGTATCTGAGTGCAGGCACGGTGGGGTGCAGCTGCTCTTCAAATGAAACCCTAAACCCTTTCAAACACTCGGCAATCTTTCTACTTTCTCAGCTTGTGAGGCTCTGAAGATTTCCCTCTGTACATTTTTCCAGCATGATGCAAGATGCCAGTTAGTCAAGAGAGATTTAGAAGAATGTCTTTTAAATGTACACTCCTTTAAAAAGGAGTTCCCTTCCTCTGGAGCTTTTGCCATTAGCCGTCTGTCAGTTTCTTTGCACATTTTATGAAATGAAGAACAAATGTGTTCCCGCTAGTTACAAAAATCCTGATTTAATCATTCTACATTACAAGCATATATGGAAACACCACATCATGACCCATAAATACATATACCTATAATTATTATTTGTCAATTAAAAATACAATTAAAAAACTTGGAAGGGTTTCCTTGCTTTTCCCAATTATCGAAATGAACACAATTAAAAGCTAAACAGAAATGATCAAAGAGGTCAGAGGCAATGAGATAAGGGAGTGACAAATCCTTTGTGTCTCATATTCTCATTCCTGCTAAAAGTAAAGGACCTGCCTTACTGAGGAATTCAAGACATATCCCTTGCCAAAGAGTTTCTGACTGAGAAGTGCTTGTGCTGACTGCCATCAACTTTCCACTTGCCTTGTCACCTTTCCCCCTGTCACCTATTTTAAAATATCAACTCACCTTAGCTAAGAAGCACATCAGCACTGTAGTGATGGGAAGGTTTCAACCAGAAGGTTGGTAAACACAGGCTATCAGCTTGAATTACTGAAATTAGCAAGGCTAATGCAATGTCACTATTCAAAACAGTGCCAATTTGGAATTTCTTAATGGCCTCAGGAGAGGGAGTCTTTATATATCCTCCAATCTCTCTTCATTCTTACCTAAATTCCTTCTCATAGATGTTGTGAATGGCCTGTTTTGTAGCCAACACAAACTTTGTCCAGTAAAATAATGTAAGGAACTCAGAATGAAAAGAGATTAGCTGTTCCTGGCTCCTGTTATTTTAAAGCAGAAATAACTTTGGCTTCTACTGATTCATAGACAAAGCTTGAAATGCAAAGCATGCTCAACTCTACACTCAGCATGAAAAGGACCTTAAAATATGCCCAAGTGCAAGTAATGGACTTATTAAAGGGAAGAAAAGAGGCACTTTTCACACACTCCCAAGCTCTTTAGTCCTGTCATATCAATAATCTTGCTTAAGAATTTCATCCTATTTACATTTCTTCTTCCTTTAAATATCCTCAGGACTCATATGGCATCAAACATTGAAGCTTGTAAGATGTTAATTTCTTTATGTTAATTATGAGAAAGGCATGTAAAGTGCACAAGTGCTAAAACTTGGAGAAATTTCAATAGGAATTAAAAATCAGTTCTGTAGTCCTTACTGAACACCTGATAATTTAGCAACACACATATTTTAGGAAGCCAACTTCAACTATCTTCTTTGGACAGTTTTTGGCACTGCTCCAAAACAAGAACATTTTTCCATTAAGAAATATAGTTTATATTTGATGACAAAAGCATGAACCGTACCATTTGGGTGATTATGAAAATATTTATTCAATCAAAATAATATGGAAGGCTTTCAAGCCACAGTGCATGAAGCAGACAGTTGTAAAATATGTGCATGCACACACATATAGGATTTCTGGTTTAACTTTAAGAGAAATTAAAAAAAATAAGAATAGTGCCTGAAAAACGTTTGGGTATCTTGGAATATTTATGTGAAGTAAAAAAAGGCGAAGGAGTCACGAGAATTTTTCCAAGCAGCATTAAAGTAAGGAGGCAGTCTGAGCCTGGTCCAGTTCCCCTCAGAGGTATTAAGTTCTTGTCCTGATTTTCCTGCTGATTTATCCCAAATTTAAGAATAAATTACTTAATGTCTGTGCCTAAGTCTCTATCTGCAATGTTGTTAATATATTACAGTAGGATTTAGATGGAATTTGCCATGGGCAGGTCCATTCTGATTAGAGGCCAGCCTATTTCCATAGGATTAGTTAAAAATGGAGATCAAGACCCTACCATCATAGGAATGTTAGGATCTGGAGAGAGATCTAGCATGAGAGTGAGTATTCCAGGTCACCTTACTAGCTACAAGGCCACAGTTCTTCAAATCTGAGCTGCTGTTTTCTAATTTGCAAAAGGGACAATACCATTCCTTTACAGGATTGTACAGGTAATTAAATGAGATTATATAGGTCCCAGCTCAGGGACCAAGAGAAGGAAATGGTCCAGAAGAGGGAAAAAGGAAAAGGACAACTGAAATATATTGCTATACCAGAATAGGGGTAGGGGAGAATTATGCAAGGCTGAGTTTAGGTGTATTCAAAATGTGTTCAGGAATCAATGAATGAAGCTGGATTATAGGGTTTCAAAACACTTGAAGAAAAAAAGAGACAAGCTATCTAATTCTATGGTTATAAGACAAAAAGACAAAAGAACTTCTCTGTTGAAATCAACTATCTTTAATGGAAAAAAATCCAACTGATTTTCTTCCAGATAGTTACACCGAGCTGGAATATACATTCACCATAGCTAGTTGTAGTTACCATGAGAAACATTAAAATGATGAGATTTACAAATTCTGCTCAAAAGAGAAAATAAAACAAATGGTTACAGGTAAGAGCTAAATCTAAAAATATGAAATGCTATAATATTAAGTTCTAGCAACTATTTTGAAATACTAGATCTGAGGTTTTCAGATACAAATCAAATTATTGTTTCTCATAATTTTAATACTAAGGAAAACCAAAAAATTAGCACATGGGGCAGTTTCAAAATAAAGTGCAAGCAGTTGCTTTATCTCTTTGAGCAGATCAGTCTACCTGGTATTTCATTTTCTGAAGAGTCCTCTAAATTTGAAGCCTCCTTAGCCTGAACTCTAGTCCCAGGCACTAATGATTATTGTAGTGATCCAGGCACAACCCTATTTCCCATTCCCAGTTGTGGGAACAGGTGGGGCTCCAGCCAATCATTTTGCCAGGTCATATTTCTTGCTCCAGGCCGCATTTAGAATTAGTTTGGAGAGAGTGTGCCAGGGAGTTAGGTCTCCTCCAAATTATGAAATCATACCTTAGCAGAGGAGGTAATGGAGCTTAAAGGGATCTTAGGATCAAGTCTGGGATTTAGGCTCACCCTGGAGTGACCTGCCACTGTTAGTTTGGTCCATTTATCAATCTTGAACTCTGCCAGCAGCCCAAACAGCCTTTTAGGAGAGATGGATCCACAAAAGTGATAGGAATCTATCTGCAGCAAGAAATCTGATGGCACTGTTTGTTTCTAGCTGGGACAAAAAATTGCAAAGCAAGACAAGTTTATCTTTGTTTCCTTCTTAATGTCATTTTCATTATAGTCCTTCCTTATTATCTAAAGATACTTTTTGACTCCATGCTGTCTAGTAGCTGATCAGGTCAATCTTTCTGGGCTGGCATTGCCCAGTTAATACCCAATTCTTTCTCAAAATGTCCACCCCCGTCATCAAACACATAGTCTCAAACTCCATTTCAACAGGGCCAGTGTTTTGTTTAAATGTCAAACGTTGCTCATGAGCAAGTCACAAAATCGAGTTCCTTTACAGTGACTTATACTGTGTACACTCTAGAAGTATGAAGTATGAAATGGATCAGAGCTGGAGGAAGTGTGGTATCATGGTAAAAGTCCTAGACTTGAAGCCAATAAACATAACTATCAACACTGGCTCCCCTACACATTAATTCACATTTCCGTTAAGTTGTATAACTTTTCTGGGACAGTTTTCTCACCTATAAAAGAGGGTTGCTGTGAGGCCATGTGAAAGCATTTAACATAGAGGCTGGCATGTACTAGGTGCTAAATAAATATAAGCATTCCATGAAAAAGTGAACAGGGATGGGAGTTTTGTAAACTCCCTTGGTCCTCAAATGTAAAAGACCTTTCAAAATCTTATGCACTTCAATTGTACATGGCAGTGGACCAAAACTTCATGGAACTTTAATTCTATATATTTTCCTCTCTACAGTGATAATTTATAAGTTCTTTTTCACAAGGCTTCTGGCAGAAGCAATACAAATATGCTAGTAACACAAACCATAAGAAGAATGGAAGATGAACAATATAACCACTACGAAAATATCAGGCAGATGCTCTTCTTTCGACTGGTTCAAAGTTGCTAAGTCTTCATGCTGGTATCTTCTTTTTAAACAAATATGTTGCTGCAGATGGTTTATATCCTTTCCATTAAACTGTGGGATTTCACATGTATGGGAGGTGCTAGGCAAAGATGCACAAACTGTCACATCTTTCATATCCCAGTACAGCATATCAGGCTTTCTCAACACTGGTGCCCTGTGTTATCCTAGCTGCTCTTTCCTGACCTCCACACTAGCACTACAAAAATACCTAAAGGCATACTTTGGGGGCAGTTGTTACAATTCTACGCACAAGCCACCAATGCCTCATCACTCTGTGTACAGGATTAATTCCAAACACTCTGGTCCTTTTGGGTCTTCCTTCCCTCCTCCAGAGCAGGTACAGATTAAATATATAGCCTCTTTATCCTCATGGTGCCTAACATGTGCTAAGTACAAAGGAGTTACTCAGTAAATATCTGTGAGTTGAGCTGAAATAATTGGCTGAATTGAATTACCTCTCTTGGATCACTTGCACTTCATTCCTAGCACCTTACCAAGGTATATGATGAGAGAGAAGAGCCCTCTGCCATCATTAAGGTCATTTTTTTGCCATGCATGTGCAATTAACTAGGATGGAACTTGGGAAGCAGCCACTTTTGTTAATAGATGGAGGCACTAGGGCTTACTTTGGCTTTTCACTTTTAAATAAATGACAGGAAAAACTCTACCCACATGTTGGTGAAATGGGAGTCAGGTCCTTAGCCTCACCTTACCTTTCACCACCAGATAAACAAGACCAAGGGGGGAATATTGATACTGCTGGACCCTGTGATGTAGCTCAAGTCTGGTTTTGGGGCTTGAGAAATAGATTTGTTACAATAGTTCCTAAGTGGATAGGGAAGAAAGAACAAAATTAAAAAGAAAAAAGAAAATCTTTCCCTTTTCTCCTCCCTGCTTCCAAACTTTAGTGTCTCCTAAGAAAGAATTGTCTTAAGAGTCAGAAGGGTAGAAAAAGGCCTGGTGAGTTGTTCCTGCCCTTATGAGTGCTCTACAGAGGCATTCTTGTCAGGCAAATACTTTCTATACATTGAAATACTTTGTGAGTTCATCCTGTGTACCAGGCTAGGGGTAGAATGCTGAGTTTCCCAGGTGAACCCTTTCTTGCCTCTATCCTAGCACAATGGTGCTCATAGATGAGAAAGATGTCTATGTAACTATTTCACAGTGTTGCATATCCAATCTGACCCATCCACCAGGCCCTTAGTTTATGTTTTTTTAAAAATAAAAACAACAACACACACTAGATGCACTGCCCATTTAAAAATTCTGGCGGTTTTTATGTGTGGCCAAAGCCATACCCCACCGAGCAGCATCTTCCGCTTGTAAAGGACCAAACTCACATTCTCCTTGGCAGTCAAACCAATGGTCCATGGCAAAGCCCTTTCAGTTGGTTGCTTTTCTTTCATTAGTGTTCCCTGATTTATGTTTAAATTTATCCTTGCCTTATCTCCTGAAAATGTGATCAAAAGCTATTGACCAGCGTCTCTGGCATTGAAGATTTTTCTTCCTTTGCCCAGGAGTATTTTTCTTAAGGAAATATAGAAACGCAGTTTGATTGAAAAATCATTTTGGAATTCAATATACTCCATGTTCTTGCCAAAAAAGGAATTGCAGAGAGGCCCAAACCCAACAAATAAAAACTATGGTTCATTTACAATGCATGCTTTCCTCTTGACTTTACCAGAGGGAAACTTTAGGAGAAACCGAAGAATTTCTCATTTATTTTTCACATAAAACATTTAATGATCTTTTGAATGTACCAAAAACTTTATGGAACCTTTCAAAGAGACTGAGTGAAAAAGAAGTCACATTGGCCAAGGATAAACAAACTACCACCAAACCAGCTGAAAAAGTTTTAACAATTAATGCGAAAGTTTGAATGAACTCAGTCCTTAGTGAGGGAGGAACTCCAGGGCCTACACAGGAGAGCAAAATGCTCAGAGAATAACCAGAGAGCTGTAATGTGGCACCAAGGGCCCAGTTTGCATTGCTCTACCAAATCCTTGATTTAGAAACAGAAAAGGCAGTTCTGCTACAATCTAAAATGAGCAACTCCATTATTGTAGCTTGTTAAGGAAGCCACTGGAAAGCAAGTGACAAACACAACAGATTACCTTCCAGAAGTCCTGGAAAGGACTCCTCACCTCCACCATGTTCCCATTACTAAAGGGGGCTCATTCACTCCACAAACAATCACATAGTATCCACCCTGAGCCTGGCACATGCTAAGTGCTGAGAGAGTACAAGTTGAAGAACACATAATCCTTGTCCTCAAGGATAGCAACAATTAATAGGGCACTAACTGTGAGTTCTGAGTATATACAATCCCATTTAATCCTTACATGAGGACTGAGAATATATCTCAGTGATAGAGTGGTGGCCTAAGTATGCAGGAGGCCCTGAGTTCCATCCGTAGCATTGTGAAAAATAAGAAAAAATAGTCTTCCATAAATCCTACAGAGCAGATATTACTAGCTCCATTTTATAAATTTAGAGCCTGAGATTCAGAGAAGAATCTTGCCCAAAGCTATGCAATTTATAAGGGGCTTGGGGCTGGGGATGTGGCTCAAGCGGTAGCGCGCTCGCCTGGCATGCGTGCGGCCTGGGTTCGATCCTCCAGCACCACATACAAACAAAGATGATGTGTCCGCCAATAACTAATAAATAAATATTAAAAAAAAAGGGGCTATGCGTTTATATACTGTGTTACACTGTCTTAATCAGGTACTGAGAAATTGAAGAAGTTCCCTTCTAGAGTGGGTAGAAGTTTTTTTTTTTAATGATTAGATAAGATTTTCTGGAGGAAGAAGTGTTTAAAGTGGGGCTGGAAAGCATGGGGAGAGTTTGGGTATGTGAAGACTGAAGAGAGGGGCTAAGTAGGAGGAGAGACATAAATACTCTAGATAGAAAAGGAATAGCATAGAGATACAAGAGGCATGAAAAATGTTCAGGAAAACAGTTTGGCTGGACTGTGTGAGAGCAAGAGATTAGATGGAAATGAATAAATGAATCACAAATGAAGACATGAATAAATACACCTAAAGTAGTTACCAAATGTAGATGATCTTTCAACCTTGGAGCTGCAATGGTTTAGAAGGTGTTATTACCCCTCTCCTCTTTCTGAACTCCAGCCAAATTCCAGGAAGTGTTCAGGACCAACTATTGGGATGGTAGGGGGGTGAGATGGAGTGTGTGTGTGTGTGTGTGTGTGTGTGTGTGTGTGTGTGTGTGTTGTGTGTACCTGATTCAGAAACCATAGTCCCAATTCCTAGAAGCTGGGGACAAGAGTTGCCTTTCCTCAGACAAGAGTTCACTGTTTATCATCATTACTGTCCATGGGAGCATTCATTCAAGTAAAGATACAACATCAACTACAGTCACCTTGAAAACATCATTCCATAAATTCTTCTCTAACCAGAAAGGCTTTATATTTTTCCGAGCAAAGCTAACATTTGGGAATTAAATGTATTTTAAATCACTCCGTGCTGAATGGATGTTGGTATCTATTTTACCGTTAAATGTGAGACACATGTGGTCATAAACACCTATCCATGTTGTGTCCCTATAGATATAAACAGTAAGCTCTTAAGAGCAATTTCCATATTGCATAATGAGTATTTGCAGATGGAATTTATTTCTAGATTACACAAATTTTGGTTATGCTGGAAACATCAGCCTTAATACATCTATATCAAAAAAGAACATCTTAAAACAGAGGTTTTACAAATATGAGATGAAGTGGGCACATCTGTGAATGACTCATTCTACGTTGAACAAAAGAATTCCCTAAAAGACATACATTCTCCAAACTTCCAGCAGAATTAGGCCCCTTTGAGTTTTGGCTTCCTTCTTTTTCTCAGCATGAGATTCACTGCCTTCACTGGCTTGATTTACTGAGTACAATTAGATACACAGTCCAGGTCTGAGAGCCTGGTCTTTGGTCCCAGGACCACGTGCTTAAAGTGATTCACCATTCCTTGTTGGTCCTTGGCCATCTTTATATTGCTGTAGCCAGTGTACCCAATTTTATTACTTAGAGACAGGATATTCTGTGGTTGGATTTTAAGAGTGCTCATATAAGAACTCAAAAAAATCTCATAGGAGAAATGGTTCTCCTGTGTTTGAATCTTAAACTTACCCACTGTGATAGTCTGTGATTTTATTATATGTGTATGGCATAAGTATCATGAGAATTTAGATGCATGAAAAAGAGATCAATTTTTTTTCTTTTTGTCTTTAAAACCACAGCTTGGTTGATCATAATATTTTTATTTCTTTGATGTTTATTTGTATTACCTTATAAATCTACAAGTGAGAATAGTTTTTCTGACAAAAGGCAATACTGAACACCATTTAAAATAGGAAATTAATTCCAGAACTTATTTTTTGAGGTGTAGCCAGTTTTCAAAAATGGCATAAGTGATACCAATAGACAGTTTAAACATCACATTTGACTTCAGCCAGCCACTCACACTCAGCCATTATGCTCTATGCATGCAAGTTCTACTTTCTCAGGTGTCTCGACAGCTCATCTGATTAGGTCACCAAAAAAGGCTGAGAACAGAAGTCAGATATTTTTTGTTTGTTATTTATTTTTTCTATGTATTTTTACTTGTTGGGCCCTATGGCTTCAGTGACAAGTGAAAAAACTGCTGTATTCTGATATTTAAATTCCCTTCTCTTCTGTGCCAGTTTATATCAGTGACCTGGCCTTAAGAGGGCTGGCAGAAAGATAGAGAACTTTAGGTTACTTCAGATAAACCATAAAATGTAAAATCTCCTTGTAGATTATTAAGTGATGTCTCCATGGTTCTAGAGGGAAGAAGAATTGAAATGGCAAAAAGAGAACTTCCTGTAGGTATATTTTTGATTCTGAAATCTAAATGGTAACTGTGAAGCACATGTTCTTTCCTAAAGAATATGAAGAAAGGATTATTGACTGAATTTTGTTTTGAAATATGAAGTTCTAATGGAGAAAGGACTTTACAGCTTCATATTAGTCCTGAAGATAAAAAACACTGGTTCGTAGCAGAATATATCTTCTTCTCGAGTGGACAGGGAACATTCTCCAGTACAGACCATATGCTAGGCAATAAAACAAGCCTCAGTAAATTTAAAAAGATAAATTGGACACCATCAAAATTAAAAAACTTATATGCTTCAAATGATACTATCAAGAAAAGTGAAAAGACAACTCACAGAATGGGAGAAGATATTCCAAATTCACATATCTGACAAGGGTCTTATACCCAGAATATGTAAAGAAAACTTGTAATTCAATAGCAAAAAGATAATTCAATTAAAACTGGGCAAAGAAAGTAAGATAGAAATTTCTCCAAAGGTACATGAAAGATCAATAATCATATGAAAACATGGTCAACATCATTAGTCATCAGGGAAGTGCTACAAGGAGATACCATGTCACAGTGATTAAGATGGCTATAATCAACAATACAGATAAGTGCTTGTGAAGATATATGGAAATTGGCAATAATGTAAAATGGTGCAGCCACTTTGAAAAATGGTCTGGCAGTTCTCAAAGTATTAAAAATAGAGTTACCATGCCACCCAGCAATTCCATTTCTAGTATATATCCAAGAGCAAGGAAGATGTGTCCACATAAAATCTTGTTCATAAACAGCCTAAGTTATAATAGTCAAAAAGTGGGAATAGCATAAATTTCCATCAACTAATGAATGTTTAAGTAAAATGTGATATAGCCATATAATGGAGCATTATTCAGCAAAAAGAAACTATTAATGCAAGTTTCAACATGGACAGATTTTGAAAATGTTATGCTAAGTGAAAGGAGGCAGTCACAAATGACCACACATAATACAATTCCATTTGTATAATTTAAAGAATAAATAAATCCATAGAGTCAGAAAGTAGATTAGTACATAATATTGGGAGGATTGAAAATGATGGCTAAAAATTTAAGGATTTCTTTCTGGGGTAATGAATATATTCTAAAATTGACTGTGATGATCATTGCACAATTCTATGAATATACTACAAACCACTGAATTCTACACATAAAAATGCTTGAACTGTATGCTTATGTGAATTATATCTCAATAAAGCTGTTACTAAAAAAAAAAAACCAGTTCACCAACCAATATTAACAACAAGATTCCATACAAAGTCTCATAAACAAAAGCAACATTCTGTACATAGGGACGATTATAAATTCACATTAGCCATATGATATACATCAAAGATAACCACAAGTTCAATTTTTAGTTATTTCATTCCTACTGGTTACAACTCCATAAACAAATTTCTATTTTTCAGCTAAGGTTGTAGATTTGTATAAGTGATCTCTTCTTTATGGAACATCCCCAATCTTTAGCTAGCCATAAAGTTGACTGTGAATTATGTGAGCATGTCTGGGCCTAAGGAAAAGAGGAGTACTGAACTAGACCAGACTTGTTTGAGTATCTACAAAGGTCCAAGAAGACCAAATAAGTTTAGTCACTCCACACCCCCAATCCTCCATCTGCATTCTTATCTCTACCTTCTTGCCAAGACAAGCAAATGTAAGGAGGATCAAGGGTTGAGCACAACAGCATGGCTTGAATGACCACTTTGGGGCCCTTTCTACTCTATGCCGCTTGTTATCCTTTTGTTGATCTCAACACTGGCCAAACTACATCCTATGGATCTCAGCTGGCTGCTGACTGAAGGCTTACATGGCACACAGGAGTAACATATAGCAGAGAGGGAGACAACAGAGCAGAGATTAGTAGGAGTAGTTTCAATGCCTTTGGAGAAAAAAAAGCATGGGTTTGAATCTTTGCTTGAACATTTATTAGCTGTGTTACCTTGTGCTACTTACTTCATCTCACCAGACTTCATGTTCTTCACCTATGAAATGGAAGTTATATTACCAAGCTCCCAAGGGGTGGTGTAGAGATTAAATGTGGTAATATTCAGACCAATGTCACCATGGAGAAAGCAAGTAGTAGTAAGAGCTATGATGTTTCTATTATTATTATCATAGTCAGAATGAGATTCATTCACAAGCTCATTATGAATCTCTTTAATATTCAATTCTTTAACATATCACAGACCTAATAAAAGTCAAAACTTCCTCATGAGTATGCATTTTAAAGTTTAGCACTGAACTGAAGGGATAGTGAATAATTCTAAATGTATTATTTTAGCTGGGGCATTGGATCCAAGAAGAGCAGCATATGAGGCCTTTAGCCTAGTCAGCCTCCCAGAACCAAGATTATGTGTCTTCAAAGTTACCTTCAGAATAAGCTGTCCAAACTGCTACCCTAACAAATGATAGCCTAGGACATACTTAGGCCACGTGATCATGAAGCATAAGAATGCACTGTGGATCAATAGTCATAGCTCTCCAGTGGAGCACAGAGGAGTGGACCCATAACTCTCAAGCATGCAAAGTGAGTTACTTAAACACCTTATTGGGCCCAGATTAAGGTACCCAGATGTATTGTGATTCACAGGAAAATATATAGGGAATATATAGAAAGAGAAGGAGAAAGTTCTAAGATTCCAGAACATTCCAACTACTGGGCTGAGCACAATATGCTTTGAGCTCCTTATTACCACCTGACCCTAGAAGGCTGGAGAGCCTCTGAACTCCTCCTGCTGAGGCTATTTTAATTTTAAGCATCAATGCTCTGGAAAAAGTCAGGGGTCATTTATTAGCATGGGAGGATTATTGTTGTCATCATCAACCAATATTTATCAGCTACATGTGCCAGGCCATGCAGCATAATAGTTACAGAAATGAATTTGACATTAGAGAGATCTTGGCTCTAATCCTATCTCTTACTATCCATTGACATTAACCTTGGGCAAGTAATTTAACTCTTTGAATCTTGGTTTTCTCCTCAAGAGCTACCATTAAAGCCTACCTTCCAGGGTTATAATCAGGATTTAATCACTTGATGAATGTGAAGTTCTTAGTAAATCACAATCCACTAGGTGGTGGTCATTGTGGTGTACAGAATGATGGAGATAGGGTTTTGGGAAAGAAAGAGATGTCATGGAGGGCTGAGACTATGAAGCTTAAGTTTTGTGAAGGAGGTGGCTCTTGAAACTTTCAGATAGGAGAACTGAGGGCATCTCAAGCAGATGCAATGACCTGAGCAAAGGTAAAGGCATGGCATATTCAGATAAAAATGGCATATCTATAGTTCACTTACTATAGTTCCAGAGGACACTGTAGGATCATTAGCAGATAGAGAGTCTCACAGACAGTTTAGGGTTAACAGGAAACCTGGTCTAGAAGTCTGAAAACCCAGGCACCTTATTACACCTGGACTCCAATGCTAAGGGTCATACTTAGGCCATAGGACATAAACATTCATCCCCTTCTGGCTAAGGCACCTGACTCCCTGTAGCACTTGCCACTGCAATAGTGACATAACCCAGATAGCAAGAGAACCAGATGTGAGGCTAAGATGAAATTAACAACATGTCAACTAGCCATTGAAATAGCTTATTCCTTAAAGTAACTGAGCTCCTGTAATGCTCAAATGAACAGCTGAGAGAAAGTACTCTGGAAAATATGAAGTTATTTAACAAGTGGAACAAATATAAACATTAACATACACAGATATATAGTCACTATTGAAATTAGAAAAGATTGACCCTTGGAAAAAACAGAACAATTTAATGTGATATATTCTCTTTTATATACATTTTTTAAGTTGTAGATGGACACAATATACTTATTTATTTATGTATTTATTTATTTATATGGGGTGCTGAGGATGGAACCCAGTGCCTCACACATGCTAGATAAGCACTGTACCACTGAGCTGCAGCCCCAGCCTCAATGATATATATTCTCTTAAAATTCAATGTCCTTCCTAATTTTGTCCTTATAATGTGTGTTTTTCAGGCTAGAAGCGGTTTTCTTATAGCTTTAATCAGGTGGAGTGTTTTGGAGGGTGCTGGGTAGCAATTTAGCCTCCAACTCATCTCCTTTTTAAGAATAGTACATGTATTTTATATCAGAAGATTCATTTGGAAGCCATTTAGGTCATCATTTGGATGGGTATGTTTTAATTCCTATTCCTACTGATGTTTGTCCTCATGAGTAGAACAGATGTGGTAAATGCATAATGGATTTATACACATTGAAGTGGGCCTCTTCCAAGAATGGTAAATCCTTTGGTTTCTAAAACATTAGAGATGAACTGATAAACCCCTAGAATGGGCGCCTGGTGACCTGGCTGGTTCCATTTATGTTCATGTAAATCACTCAGTTATGGGTTTTCAGCTTTTCTCACTCCAGTTCTCTCTTAGTGTCCTTGATTGTGCCTGTTCTTCAATATTCTACACCTCTCTATGTAGTTTCATCTGTGAAACAGAAAGAATAATGGTGTCCACCCCACAGGGTTGTTGTGAAGATAAAATGAATTGATCTACAGAAAATGGTTAAAAGACTACAATGAACACTCAGAAACATGAGCTATTATTATTATGTCTAACCTATCATTACCTCCTTCATGTTCTCTCTTTGAATGACACTGCCATCTGCCCATCTGTCCAAGGTGGAAACACCAACTTCCTCTTTGACTACTCTTTCATCCTTACTCTGCCACATCTGATCAATTAGGTCCTGGTTGTTCTTCTCAATTCATCTACTCCTCCATAGTGAACATTCTAAAATGCAATTCTTACTGTATTTTGATTCTCTCACCACCCTCCCAAACCCTAGCAACACACACACTTAAAGTCTTTTACCAGCAAACCAGAGTGCCACTCTCAATCTGTTGGTGGTATTCCTTTGCAGTGCTGTGTTGAGAAGGATTAGGAGGTCACATCTGGGCTCAGTGGAATGGGGTGCTGTGACTGATTATGAATGTCTACTATGGAGAAGGGTGGGGGCTGGGGAGGCTGATGGTCCACATGTTGTGAATTTATAGACCCTGCAACATGATCAAGGCCAAGCTCCTTAACAAGGCAGAGATAGCCCCTGACAATGTGACCCCTAATAAACCTTCCAGGCTTACCTCTTGCCTCTCTCTCTTCTCTAGTCACACCAACATGTGTATCCTGTCTAGAACGGCTGTACTCTTTCTTGCCTCCACATCTTTGCTCAGACTTTCCCACCGGCTTGCAATTTTCTCCCCTTTCCACCTGACTCCTACACATTGTTTCTGACTCAGCTCAGTTTCTGACCACCCCAGTCTGGATTTGCAGTTTTTCCTTTGTATTTCCACAAGTCCCTGAGCATACTGCAATCAGTGCTTTAACCACATTACATTATAATTATACAGTCAGGTGTTTGTGCCCCTCCTTTTGCCCCCCCCTCCAAGTAGACTAGGAGCTCAGATAGATAGTTACTACACTTTTCATTTTTGTACAGCCAGGGCCATGCAACAAACACAAATGGAGCACTAATTATGTGTTAGGCACTGGGAGTTACCTGAACTCAAGTTGATAAGTGCTAGAATGAGTATTAACAAAGCACTCTGCCTGGGGCAAGGCTTCGTGGAGCAGTGAGGTGCATCTGAACTGAGTTTTAAAGATAGAAAAGGGGGAAATAATTATGGGCTAAGGAACCAGCACGTGTAGAATATTAGCAGCCACCATTTATTGAAACCTACCAAGCAAAGCATAGGCACTGTGCTAAATGCTTTATGTATAAGACTTTAGAAAGTTCCAGGCAGGCATGAAAGAGCAGAACAGCAAGTTTGGCAATAATGAGAACCTCAAGGTAGTTGGCACATAGGATGGGATTATAGTTTAGATATGAGATGTTCCCCCCAAAGCTCATGTTAGGCAATGTAGCGGTTCTGGTGATGAAATGATTAGATTATGACAGCTATAACCTAATAAGTCTCTAATGTATCTAAATGTATGACCTATATCCCATATTATGGATTAATGATTTAAATGGGTGACTAGGTGGTAACTGTAGGCAGGTAGGATATGGCTGGAAGAAGTTGTTAACTGGGGATGTGCCCTTGGGAGTTATCTTTTGTCCTAGCTCCTCACCTGCTCTCTGTCTCCCTGCTGCCTGGCTGTATTGAGCTGAGCAGCTTTCCTCGGCCATGCCCTTTTGCCATGATGTTCTGCTTCACCTTGGGCCCACAGCAATAGGCCAGTTGCCTATGGGCTGAACCTTTGAACTCATGAGCCCAAAATAAACTTTTCCTCCTCTAAGTCGTTCTTGTCGGGTATTTTGATCACAGTGACAAAGAGCTGACTAACACAGATGGGGTAGGGGTTGGTTAGTCGTGGATAAGATTGGAGAAATAGTTTGGGACAAATTAGAAAAGGTTGGGTTAAAAAGATTTGGCTTCATCACTTACCATTCCTTCCTATATCCCAGGGGCAGCAAGGAGAATGCCCTTGGACTCTAAGCTGGATAGAGGTGGGAAGGTACAACCTCTCATTGAAGGTAGACAGGCTACTCTCATTCCTTAAGCTGAACCTGATTCTAAACCCTGTGGAGATACTAAAAAAATGCCATTTCAAGCTAAAGTATGACCTGTGTTTTGAGATTTATAAATCCCTAAAACTGAAATGTGAATGTTTTTCGCAAATACTGCCAAAATCATTACCATTGCCCACCACCCCCAAGTCTATCTTTCCTGTTCCAACTGTCATGCCATATTGAAGTGGTATGTGGGGAGAAGTAGAGTTAAACAGAAAAAAAAACTAAATGGAGAGAGAAATTCATGGTTCCATGCTCAAAAATACCTGAGTCAGAAAAATATTAGTGTATTATCTCTATATGTGAACTAAAAATGATGAACAACTTATGAACCCACTAATATGAAATGCCTGAGCTCCTTTTCATTATTGACTTGGTCTTTTAGTGCTGTGTGTCATAGACAGGCTCAGAAATCAGTAGAAGCAAAGTGCAGACATTCTTAATCCACTGCTGTGTACTTGCATAGAAAAGCTTTAGTGATCTGACCACATTTTGGAAAAATCTCATTTCTTACAGTTGGTGGGGTATACGAATATGAGTAATATGTTGCCTCACTGCACAAACAAGAAAGAAATGCTGAACAGGAGAGTGGGGGTGTGTTCTAAATTTAGTTTTCCTTCCAACCTCTGCCCATATGGTTGGTGGTTAAAAAAATGATTACTGAGCCAACAAAATGTAACCTGATATTAGGAGTTCCACTCTAACTCTACAAAACCAGGGGGCTAATACTAGCACACGGTATTCATTTATCCTAATGCTCTCTGATAATGGGGCTGAACCCAAAAAGTGGTCCTCACCTCTGTGCCCTAGTGAGTTGGCTTATAACTGTCATGTAGGTTTGGATGGGACTGATGAGACTGGTTAGGAGAGACTTAAGAAGAAGCATATCAACCTCAAAAAGAAATATGAAGTTTTGAGCACAAAAAAGTTATGGATCTACTTAACAGTTTCCAAGTTAAAGATTTCCAAGTCCCAGATTCCTAGAAGTCAGAGGCACTAAAAATGAAGGGTTGTTTCTTTGTCAGCATAACTTTGGAAGACAAAAATTTTCTCTCATTCATTGTGGAAAGAGGTATTGATTTAAGCCAAGAAACTTTAAAGATGAAGAAAGGTAAATGCATCCTCCAAATGTACCCTCTCACTCAGTGATGTGTTGATCAATGTTTACCAACTCTCTCTCTCTCTCTCTCTCTCTCTCAAAAAAAAAAAAAGTATGCATGCTATTTTATTTTTAAATTTTACTGGAATAAAAGATGTGCAGCCCTTGCTTTATAGATACAAATATATGATACCTTTTATTATAAATTCCATATAGTCAATTGGTTCTCACAGAATGCTTTTATGATTTTTGCCAGACTCTTACATCTGTAGTCAAACTACGGTTGCAATTGATGAACTAGTTCCTATAGGAATAATGGCTAATATACTGGTTTACATTAAGGAACAACACAAAAGTGAAATAACAAAAACTTATGTTGGAACTTCACTCCATTAATGAAGGGAGTGACTTCTTTGTTGAATTGGATAATAGTTTTCAAATGCTGGAAGAATATTTCCTCAACTTTTTGTGCTATTTGCAATTTAATGGCTACAGATACAACATGATTTTAAGTTTTAGCTGCACTATGAACATTTTTTCCCATTACTTTCTTAAGTCTAGAGAATCAACAAAATAATAAATTAAGCCCTGACTTATACTTTTTGCAGATTTCTGTGGGTAACCATCATGGATAACTTCAAGGCACCAATGCAATGACACTGAATACAAAGTTGGAAAAATATATAGTATTTCCTCCACACAGATGCAACAGACATATAACCTTAAGAGAGGAGATAATAATAAAATGTAATAAAATAATTAGGTTGTGAAGAGTTTTGAGAATAGCTTTTATTTTTTAATAAGATTTATTTCCTTGTAAATTTATATAACTTAATTTTTAGTAATGGCTATGTTTAACAACTAGCCCACAAAAATTCAGAAATTTTAATAGTGGGCTCTTATGAACCAATGTAAGCCAGCTCTATGTAGACCCACTTAAGATTGCTTTTGAGATTATTCCACCAAGGGAATGAGAGATACAAGGCAGAGACACAGAGATCAAGCTACACCACCCTTCTCAAAGTATGGTCTACTACTCTGATATTTATTGCTAATCTACACGAATATAAGTACAGAAATTGAAAGTAATCACTTAGAAACTTTTATACTAACCTGACAGAGATATTTAGGCCTGTTGAAACTCATAATTAAAAATCATGACTTGAGCTGGGTGCAATGGCACATGCCTACAATCCCTACTACTCTAGAAGCTGAAACAGGAGTATTGCAAGTTCAAGACCAGCCTTTTCAAATTAGCAAGAATCTATCTTAAAAAAAAATTAAAAAGGACTGTGGATGAAGCTCAGTGTTAGAGCACTTGCCTGGTATGTGTTAGGCCCTGGATTCAATCTCTAGTAATGCCAAAAAAGTGGCTTCTATTTTATGTTTTGTAGGCCTTTTGTCATTTATAATTTTTCCTAGTTTTTTCCCCAAATAGTGGGGATTAAACTCAAGGGTGCTGTACCACTGAGCCACATCTCCAGACATTTTTATTTTTTAAAGATGGGGCCTTGCTAAGTTGCTGAGGCTCGCCTTGAACTTCGGATCCTCCTGCCTCAGCCTTCCAAGCTGCTGGGATTACAGGAGTGTGTCACTGCATCCAGCTAATTTATTTTTATTATATTCTACAAAAATTGGTCCATAGCAGAGTTGAGAGGGAAATAAAAGTCTGGAGTTACAGATAACTTGAGATGCTTTAGCCTAATTTTCTTGAACAGACTTTGATGGGAGAGAGGTACAAGGGATGAGTGTGAATAGTACAACCTTGATCTTGACAATTCAGTCATTTGGGTTAATGATTTGTAGCTCGGGAGGGGCTCTAGTCCAGGTTTGCTTTTCTAACATGGGGGCAGGAAGGTCACAAGCCTGGAAATAATTGGGGAGAAATGAGAACTGGATTCTTGTACTAGCAAAACAAATCCGGAGGCTGTGAGTGACAGAGGATGTTGAAAAGAATGGCTCCCTGGAAAAATCTCTGCCATTCCTAAGGATCCACTTGCTTAGGAAAATAGTTACAGAAAATCATAATTGGTGACATGTGCTCCAATGCAAACAACCAGAGAGACTCTCTTCTCCACTTCTCTTTCCTTCCTCCAGCCTGAAAAACTGCCTCATAGGTTTGCTCCACCATCTTGGTTCTCTTTTGCTCTATTGGCATATTTAGGTTATAAAATTAGAGTACCTCAGAGCTATTCAGGATCTTGGAAATCAAGAGCCCATGTTGGAGGTATCTATTCACTCTCTGACACCTCACACCCATTCAGTCAATCTTTCTGAAATATGTTTATTTAATTTCTAGTTGAATGCCTCCCGAGTCAGGAAGCTGATTGTTTCCTAGAACAGTCCATTTCATTGAGGAATAGTTCAAAGGGTCAGAAAGTTCACCTTTATGTCAGTCAAAATATGACTCCTTATAAATTCTATGCATTGGCTCCAGACCTACCATCTTCATATGCAAGACCTCTAAATAATAGAAGACAACATTCACATCTCACTAATTCTTCTCTTGTGTATACTAAACATTGCAACTGATTTTCACTGTCTTCCCACCACCCCTGCTCACATTCTTCCCCAGACCTTTTACTCTTCTCATGATGCTGTCTAGGCCACAGACACTCAGTGCCTGTCCCCAGGTCCTACTCCAGTGTTGAGTGAATCAGGGATCTCCTATCTCAGTACTCACAATTTCATCTGCTAGAAGCTGAAGGGTACATTGAGGAAGCCAGTTTAGAAAGCAGTGAGAATGTGACATACAGTTGTCCTATCAAATATGAGATAAAAAGAAGCAAATATGAAAAGTAAATATTGCACATGGGGCTGGGGGTATAGCTTAGTAGTGGCACCTTGGTCTAGCATGCACTAGGTCTAGGTTCCATCCCCAGCAAAAGCAAACAAAAATCTGAACAAAGTTACACATGAATAACTGAAATCATTAATTTATTCATGGTGTTGAGGATGAAACCCAGGGCCTCCTGCATGCTAGGCAAGTGTTCTACCACTGAGCTACAATCCTAGACCTAAAATATTTATTGAATATCTACTAAATGACAATCGCTAAGCAAGGCCAAGGAGGGAAGCAGAGGTTGGTCATTGAGAGCTGAGCCCTTCAGGTGCTGGAGTGCCAGCACAGACAATCTCCTAATTTGTAGCTCATTGATGGATTTAAATAGTAATATAATTACCAAGTAACAGAGCAAAGGCCATTCTACAAATTCTAGTATTTGAGGAGAGAGCAGGGGGAAATCTCATTAGCACTCACAGGATGAGAAGTGTACACACAGGATGAAAAAGACATGCTTTCTACTCTCCCAGGAGCTTATGGTTAGTGGAGGAAATCACTTTACTCTGAAATCCATCCAGAAGGTGCTAATGAGATTTCCCTCTGCTCACAGACTGCCCGAAGATACTAGAATTTTTAGAATTACATCTACGCCATTTTTATTTACTTGGTAATTATATTATTGCTTTAGTTCATTCATGAGCTACAAATTAGCAGATTCTGTCCATGCTGACACTCTGATTATCACCTTAAAGTCTTATTTACCATCAATCATATATCTTGGCATTTTTTTTAAGACTGGAAAGTTTTTAAAAATCAGTGAGTATACTTGGAAATGGTAAGAACCATAAGTGCTATGGATCATTTTGGCAGATTGTTAAGCATCTTTTACCCAGGTACAGATGTAGGCAAGCTCTATGACAAGGCTTCCTTTCACAAAAAATAACCTCACAATAACCAGCCAGTAACTTTATTCCTACCGAAGTGAGTTAGACATCATCACCCTAAGTACATGTATGAAGACACGAATGGTATGAAAATACTTTATGTATAGTCAGAGACTTGAAAAATTGTGCTCAATATGAGTAATATGAAATGAACTATATTCTGCCATTATGTATAACAAATTAGAATAAATACATAAAAAAACAAAGTGAATGGGAAATCTCTTGGATTTCACACATGCAAATAAAGGAAAAAATAGAGGCAATGGCTGCATCTCTGTTCTTTTTGTCATCTTAAGAAAAGCATCAGGAGAGTGCTTTCTGAATTGCAGAGATTTAATAGTGGGTGTGTCTGTGTGTGTGTGTGTGTACACATGCCATTTGGGGGCCCTGATGGAAGGTCAGTGACTGCAAAGCATCTGATGCCTTTTTGAGTCCTTCCTCATTTCAAAGCAAGACTTCATCTCTGGCTTCATTTTTGAGTTCCATCTGCACTCACTAGAACTTTCCACACCAATCACTTCCAGCAGGTTCACAATTCCTTGTTACAGTGGACTCCTGTAATTTGGCCTTTCTAATAGACCATTTTTTATGAGGGAGACTTCTGATAACTGCACAGGCTTTATGAGACATCTTCACTTTTCTCTACAATATGATACTTCTTCTTGCGGGACAGCACTTTCCATTTGATGGCACAGAGTCTGCTCCCGCAGATCCTATGGGGATGATACCCTACAGGTTTTGCTTCACTTCTATTTCTTAGAGGCTTTGGCATTACTACTTTCCCAGTGATTCCTGCACAACTTTTCTACCAAATGATTTCTGAGCCTCTTCCTCTCATTCCTTTCTATCCATACTAGATGACCACAGTTTAGTTAAGGCTAGTCATAAACTGGTCAACATGGCTTCTATTCAGAGAAAACTGATTGCACCATGTAAGTAAATTCATGCATTCAAGTTTTCTCTTAATTTGAAAACTGATTATAAAATGCAATGGTCTCAAATTGATCACACTATTTCTAAGATTAATCCCATTCTTAGAGTTATGCATAAGTTCCCAAAGCAAGTTATCCGTTATAAAAGCCATATCCCTAATGTCTCAGATAGGAAAGTATCACAGAGCAGAGACTTGGAAATGCAAACCTCAGAATAATCTCCTCCCAAATAATAAACAAAATCCCTAACATGTCTCAAGTTGTGGTAACTTTATGGAAATACTTTATCTTTTCTTCCTCTCATCTGTCACCAGCTTACCTGTAGTAATTCCCCAGTCAACACTAAAGCCTGGGAAAGGCCCATTTCTTGGTATACTTCTCAATTGTCAGATAATATCACTGCTAAGTCTTGCATCTAAGTCCTTCTTTGTGAGCCCTGGAAGCAATACAAAGCTCTAGGGTGAGGTGGGATTGGCTGTCTTGTCAATCTATTAGCAAGAACCACCTGGTTTCTATCTGTGAAAAGTGCTATTATAGTGAGCTTTGCTTCCTTCAGCTTCCCTGTGGCATTTGATCTCTAAAAGAAAAGATCAAGACATGAAAGCAGATTGCGAGCTGAGAGCAAGATAGAATGGAAAGAATCAGGGGCCCTTTCTTGACCCCCTGAAATCATTGTCCACCCCTGCCCTTACTGCCCCACTACCACCAAAGAAAACAAAACATAACTCGCTGTGATTCTTTCAAGATGTAGGTGCCTACTACTGTTGTGACTATGTGGTTATTTGCACAACTCAGCAGACATATTTGTCATTGTTTAAATATCTTCTCAGAGACTTCAGACCACCCTGGGCTAAAAACAAGTTAACAAGTAACTGAACATGCCACCTTGGGGTTGGAGAAGGGAACACATTTATAATGAAAATTATTGGCCAGAACATTTGAGACTTAGTTTATAATTTTAGCTAAAGGCTTTTGGCAAATAAAACTAACTTATAACCCAATGGTACTAAGCAACATTAACAACATTACCCTAAATGGACATGCTGTTTTACAGTCTAAGTACTTCTATATTCATTATCATACACGTTAAATTCCATAACTAATAAGGTGAGCAGGTTGGCAAATATTTTATCACCATTTTTGCAAATGAGGAAACTGAGGCTCTGAGAAGCTGAGAGATTTTGTCCAAGGCCACAATACAAGGGAATGGCAGGGACAGGACTGGGATCTAGTTTATTTGGCTATGTGAATGGTAATGCCCTTCACATTATGTCTCAAGTGTCAGCACCCTAAAGGTTGGAGGGCGTTCCATTTGCCCATGAGATGGGATCTACCTCCCAGGGGATAACATGGAGTCCTCTTGCACTGAGAGCACATGTTTGAAGGAGTCTTTAGGAGCTCTTTACTGACAGTTCTGGGAGTGGATTACTTATTGAGAAGCAACCTTCAACTAAGTGTCAGAGATCCGAATGGTGGGTTTCCAAAGAGTGCAAGAAAGTAGAATTGTGTTTGTTCAAACTCTAGAGCACATTTTGGGAGAATAGACATAATTGATTCCTAGACTTGTTATCAACAAGGAAGTATAAATACATATATTACTTTATCTAATGTATTTTGAGCTCTTCACAGGCCTCAACATCTTTCCTATAGAAAACCCTAGGACATATCATTCCACTACAGCCTTTCTACCCATTCTTTTGCAAGCATCATAATTTATTTTAAGTGATGAATATTCTGCAGATGTCACCATGATGAAAAGGCTATTATAGATTTCCTCCATTAGTTTTACCTCTTCACCAGATCAACCCATTAATGAATTTATTAATACATGGTGATTACCAACTCCCATTTATGAGAATTTGAGACTTAACAATTTAATAGAACAGTTAAGCCCATGAAGTGTCTTTTGCCTCTTCTATGTACACAGGATTTTTAGCAATAGGGTTATATGGTTATACATAATCCAGTACGAATTTTTAAAATAAATAAATAAAAAAGAACAAAGAATGGCTTTAAAAATATTTCCTGCCAGGCTTCGTGGTGCAAGCCTGTAATCCCAGCAACTCAGGAGCCTGAGGCAGGAGCCTCACAAGTTTAAAGCCAGTCTCAGCGGTTTAGCAAGGCCCTAAGGACTTAGCAAGACTATGTTTCAAAATAAAAAATAAAAATGGTTGAGGATATGGCTCAGTGGTTAAGCACCCCTGGGTTCAATCCCTGATACAAAAAAATTCCTAATTTCTGTTCTTTGGAGTTATTGTTATTTTGCCATTAGATTGTAAAGCAACTAAAGAGGGAATATCTGTTACAGAAAGTCATGGGGCCCACAGATGTGAAATTTTAATGGCTTCCTCCACAATAGTGATGCAAATAAGTGATCTACAAGGGGCAGGTTACTGCTTTCCCCCATAGTACTTGGAGATGACAGAAAAGAATGGCAAAAGGGACTAGCCTAGGCCTGGGTTTCACCTTCACCTTGAACACCAGATCAAGAATAAGTAGCATATTGCCATACTAGTGACTGTTGTATTCTGCTACCTTTCCTATCCTCTAATGTTTTGAACAACCAATAATAAAAAAAAAAGGAAAAAAAAAGAATAAGTAGCAGGGTTTCTCTTTGCAGTCCCTACACTGACATTTGAGACACTGAAAGTTTCTCCAGGGCAAGCATGTCCATAAGAAGGATTTATTTACCATGGACAAAAAATAGCCAATTAGTATTAATATTGGTTTAAACCTTTAACCCAAGATGTGATCATGAGCTCTACTCTCCAGATCACCACCAACTAGCTCAAGCCCCTTTTACTGTCATGTAGCAACAGGAAATATTTCTATTGCCTGCAATCCATTTCCACTTTCTTTGTTCAAAGAAATAGGCTCTGGCAGTATCCATGATCACTCTATCCTGTCATTGGCTAGCTTCAGGCAAGATTATCTTTTTTCTACAATGTACAGTTATAAAGACATTAAGTTCACCAGAATGTTCTGGCTATATGCACAGAGGAGAGTAAGCTTGAGCAAATAAAAAGGGTTAAGGAAGACAAAGTTGGGGGAAAGGGAATACAGATGTCTCTGTGACTGATGTTTCTTGCTAGAAGTTGCTTTGTGAGTATGTTCCAATTGTGTTTCCAACAAGTGTGTGTGTGTGTGTGTGTGTGTGTGTGTGTGTGTTTGTGTGTTTCTGTGCAGGTAAGAGTGGGGACTTAGTGAGAGGGAACAGATACTCAAGATGCTGAGTCATCACATCTTGGCCAGCAACACTTGGCCAGAGTTTCTCTGGGATTGGTCCCAGGCAGACCACTGGGGGTAACAAGCTTCCCAAAAAGCTTACAATAAGAGCTCTGAGAAAGCCATTAACTAATAACACTGCTGCAGGCAGTCTAGAAAAAAAGGGGGGGGGGGAGAAAAAAAGGAAAAAGAAAGAAAAACAGCTTATTATGCCAGGTTCATTGTGGATGAAGATCTATTTCAGGAGTGGAGTCTGTCTACATATGAGTACACAAACTCACAGGCCCAATTCAATCTCTGCATAAAACATATGAACTATGGATGTTGAGAAAACTAAAGAACTACCAGAGATTTTAGAATAATAGTACTTTTCTGGATTGTTTTAAATATTTGTAGAGCCTAGCAAGTAAAAAGTACTTTCACACTCATTATCACATTTGATTTTCACAATAACTTATTGAAATATAAAAAACAAGGGTGATTAATGACCCATTTTACAGCTGAAGAAATTGAGGTTCAGAGCAGCTAAATAACTCACTCAAGGTCCTACTGCTAGTACATATAACAGAATTGGAGCTAAAATGTCCTAATCAATCACATAGATAACTGAGTCTTGTAGTCCTTTTATATTTCCTAAAATATTGAACACACTACTGGGCAGCTTAGTGGCTTCTTAGATGCCTGAGTATTAAGCTCAAGTGTCACAGGTATTCAATTAGAAGTTGGTAAGGGCTATAAATAGATCACCTGGGGATCTTGTTAACATGGCCTTCAGTAGATCTTGAGGTAGGACCTGAGATTCTGCATTTTAAACAAGCCCCCAAATGATACAAATAATGCTGGTCCATGGATCCCAGTTAAAAGGTAAGGGGATAGTGCTGAATGTTGGTTTCTTGGTTTTATTTGCCTTTCATGGGTCTCGAAAGAACACCAAGACAGTTCTATTTACATCCATAGGCTCCTTGAGCTTCTGTGAGTTATTAGCAGCAGCAACAATAGACCAGTAACTTTGATAGCAGATACTATTTTTTTGAGTGCTAGCTAGGTGCCAGGCACTGTGATGGATGAATTTCATGTACAATCTCCATAACAATAGGAAATAGGAAATACTATTGTCTCACTTTTTTAGATGAGAAAGCAGGCCAAGAGAGATTAAGTAACCCACTGCTATGGTTTGAATGCTTGTTGTTTTCTCCAAAATTTCTGCTAAAATTGAATCCCCAATGCAACAGTATTTAAGCAGGGTGGGGGTGAGTTAGGAGTTGATTAGTCCTTTCTTTATAAAAGGCCTGAAGAGTACTAGGTAGGCCCATTTTTGTCCTATTTCTTGTGTCAGATGAGGACACAGCATGTGTCCATTTTTGCCTTTCTGCCTTCTGCCATGTAAGGATATAGCATCTCTGTCATGTGAGAAGGCACTGAGAAGGCATTTATCAGATGCCAAATGCTGGCACCTTGATCTTCAACTTCCCAGCTATCAATACTTTGAGAAATTGATTTCTACTATTTGTAAATTACTCAGTCTACGGTATTTTTATAACAGCACAAATGGACTATGACACCCTTCAGAAGGAAAAACGTACCACACTTGGTTCTGAGAAATCAAAGTTAATGGTGAAGATGTAACCATGGGTAAGATATCATATAATGGTCATCTCACCCATAATTAAATTCAACAAATAGAAAAGAGAAGCTCCAAGAATTCTATTTTCAATTTAGAAATAAGAATTACATAAAAAGAACACTGGAATAAAGAAATTTCTCTCTCTCTCTCTCTCTCTCTCTCTCTCTCTCTCTCTCTCTCTCTCTTTTGTACCAGGGATTGAACTCGGGGGCACTCCACCCCGAGCCACATCCCCAGCCCTATTTTGTATTTTATTTAGAGAAGGATCTCACTGAGTTGCTTAGGGCTTGCTTTTGCTGAGGCTGGCTTTGAACTTGCAATTCTCTTGCCTCAGTTTCCCAAGCCGCTGGGATTACAGGCGTGCGCCAACACAGCCAGCTGGGATGAAGAGTTTTAAAAGTAAATATTACCCTAGTGTTCTGAGGTGTGGGTAGCCCTTGGTAAGAATCCTGGCTTGACAGATTGGAAAAGTCAGGAGGGTTAGAATAGGTAAAATGAGGTCTTTTCTAAGTGGAAATATAGCTTAGGAGAAGGGAACAAGTAAATTGCATGATTAGATGAAAATACAAAACATATCCCCCAAAGACTCTGATAAGTACCTTGCCAGAGACCAAAGCCAAAGAAATGAACAAAATCTCAGACTGCTGGCACTTCAGTAGGCTGCAGGCATTAAGCATTGTCTGAACATTCCCTTTATTTTACAAATGGAGAAACTAACTTCTAAAATGTGGAAGGAGCTTGCCCTAAGGCACACTGGAGTTAGAAGCAAAGCCAAGAATAGAACCATGGTGTCCTGTACTTCATTTAGTGCATCAGAAAACAAAAGGAAAGAAATGAGCCAGGGAAGACAGTCAATAGGATCATTTACTGATCATGGTGCAAAAGGCCTGTCCACAGACCAAATGGAGATATGAGAATCTGAACATCATCTGAGCCATACATACTCTTTATTCACAAGCTGTCTTTTGGAGGAGGTAATTTGGAGTACTAAATGAAATTGGGGGTAAATGCACATGATGTTCCAAGTCAAGTTGACTAAATAAATGGATGTTGATGAATCACCAGGACCAGATGGCATCTACCCAGATTCTGGTTAAAATTATGTAACAGCTGACCAAAGTGTATATCCTGTCATTCCAAGTAACTGTTATGCCATACGCCTGGCGGATTGGCAAAGAGTCTGTTCTCTCTGAGAAGCACTTTAAAGGAGACCCAAGGAACTTCAGGCTGGTAGGATCACTGATCAAGTCACACAAATGTAATGTATTGGAGTCAAGGCATAATTTTTCCCTATAAATTAAATTAACTATCTCTTGTAGAGTTTTTTTTTTAAAGAGAGAGGAGAGAGAGAGAGGGAGAATTTTTAATATTTATTTTTTTTTTAGTTCTCGGCGGACACAACATCTTTGTTGGTATGTGGTGCTGAGGATCGTACCCGGGCCGCACGCATGCCAGGCGAGTGCGCTACCGCTTGAGCCACATCCCCAGCCCTCTCTTGTAGAGTTTTTATAGTTTATAAAGTACTTAGGGTTAATTGTGCCTAACAAATTGACTATAATTCTTTGAGAGGATCAATTGTGCATGTGGACAAAGGTAAACTAAGGATGTAATCTATAAAGATTTTGAAAAGTACCCTGAAAAGGTCCCACACCAAATACTGTTTAAAAAAGTTAAATCACAATGGAATTGTGGAGTACTATTTTGAAATGAATAAGGATGTGACTCATAGGCAGGAAATCATGAGTAGGAATAAGCAGGGACTTTTCTGGAGAATTATGAACAGTGTTGTGCCATAGGGACTAGTTAATACTTTGGTGAATCATCTGGGCAACCTTTAGATGACCATAAGCTTTTCCAAGTATAGATTGAGCACCCCTTATAAAAATGATAGGGACCAGAAGTGTTCCAGATTTTGGAGGTTTTTTTTTTTTTTATTTTGAAATATTTATATGAATTTACCAGTTGAGCATTCCTAATCCAAAAATCCAAAATCTGAAATGTTGGGAAGTGATATTGGCTAACTTATATTGTTATATTATGTTCATGTATGAATATATAACAACAAATCCAATCATTGTGTACAACTATAATGTATCAATAAAAAAACATGGTAAAAACTAAAATGTTCCAAACTCCCCCCCAAAAAAATTGAGCTTCATGTAAGCACTCAAAAAGTTTTGGATTTCATCACAGTTTGCATTTCAGATTTTCAGATTAAGGATGATTAAGTTGCACCAAAATATAAAACTGACTTCAGTCTTCTTATGACTGTATTGATGAGCAGAGAAAAATAAGAGTCAGAGGAGACTCACTCAAGAAGTAGCCTCTGAAACCTGACTGCCTGGCTCTGAACATGCCCTTAGTGACTGCATGATCTTACGTAAGTCACTCTCTCTACCACATTCAGTATCAGTTTTCTCATTTGTAAAGTGAGAAGAATAACTCCAGCTCAGAGTTGTGTTGTGAAATAAGAGACAATATGACATGAGAGACAATGCATATAAAATTCTGGAACAATATTTGGATTGTAGTAAGTGACCAATAAACATTAGCTTCTATTATTTTTACATTTGTGTTTATTTAATTGGTCACTTACTACATGATTGTCACCAACTTCTAATAGGATGTTAGGATTTGGCTGCTCATTTTATGTTCCATGGAACCTTGCAGCTACTGCAGCCCATTTCTTGAAAGCAGTGGCAAAAATTGTTTAGTAATTCAGAGAAGAGTGATAACTATGGACTTAGTTGGTTGTAAAAGATTTCACAGCAGGGAACTAACACTTATGGGGCACCTAGTATATGCTAGATACTAGAATATATGCTTCATAAAATATCCCCCTTGATTTAATGTTGCAAGAATCCTATGAAACTGAGGTTATGATCCCTATTTGCTGTAGGAAGAAATGGAGACCTTGTCCCAGGTAATGCCAGCTCATAAGAAGTAGAGTCAGGTTTGCTCTACCCTCAAAATCATTTTTTTCTTGCATCATGCTTGAATTGCACTTTGAGGGGCAGGTATGATTTAATAAGGAAGAAAAGAAGCATATCTACACAGAAATAAACATGTGCTATGGTATGAACATAGAAAACAGAACAGTATATTTATGGAGTTCATGGACCACAAATACAGATGTTTTTACCAAAGTGGAAGGTTCCTGTGGGGTTAATAGTAGCAAATAAAGCCAGAAGCATAGTTTAGGCTAGAGCAGAAGCCTCTCTCAGAACTCTTCTAAGGATCTGAGCTTTATCCTCAAGGCAATGGGGACAGGATGAAGGCAGTTGAGCTAGGGAGAGGTATGAGATGCTTTAGAAAGATTAACCTGGCATCTGTGCATGATGAATTGATGGAATCTTTTGCCTGGGTCCCTGGTTCTTTGTTCTCTAATCTGCTAGCCTAAGGCTCTCAAATACTCCTGCCTTACTTTGGAAACCTAGAGACCACTTTGGATGTGATTGCAATAGCATATGCAGGAGAGCTGGAGGAGGGGATGGAAGGGAAGCAGGAATAGAAGCAGGAAAAAAAGACAAAGAATCAATAGGGCCCACTTGCATATGAGAGGCAAGGGAGAAGAAAGAATCAAAGATGGCTTTAGTTTAAGCCCCAATGACTGAGGGAATGATGGTAGCACTAGAAAAATAAGGGCATTAAGGGAGAACAAGTTTGAGATGGTCAGTTGGCAAATCTGACTTCTGACACACCCAGTTGGGGATGATGGTGGTGAAGGCAGATAGAACTGATTAATTAGCAGCTACACATGTGGGATGGTAGCTCAGGAGAGCAGTTGAGACTGGAGGTAATGATTTTATAAGTTATCTCCATAGTGGTATAATAGTTCAAGATAGTTCAATGTAACAATATCCAAAATAGCCAAGAGGTGGGAAAATGTAGGTTTAGCATTTTTCTCTAAATGTCCACTGATGGATAAATGGATGAAACTATGGTAAATACATACAATGGAATAATATCCAGCCTTAAAAATTGAAGGAAATCCTGCCATGTTATACATGAAGAAAGCATGAAGACGTTATATTAAATGAAATAAGCCAATAATAAAAAAATCCACTTTACATGAGGTACCTAAAGCCATCAAATTCATAGAAACTGAAATTAAAACAGTAATTGACAGGCTGGGGGAATGCATTAGTGCTGTTTATTGGGTATAGAGCTTTAGTTGCACGAGATGAAAAAGTTCTAGAAACCTGCTGTAGAAAAAATGTGGATATAATTAACAATATTGTACTGTACACTTAAAAGTTTTTCAAGAGGGGCCTTGCTTAGTGGCATATGCCTGTAATCCCAGTGACTTGGGAGGCTGAGGCAGAAGAATTGCAAGTTCAAGGCCAGCCTCAGCAACTTAGCAAGGCCCTAAGCAATTTAGAGAAACCCTGTCTCATTTCAAAAATTAAAAAAAAAAAAAAAAGAAAAAGAAGGCTGGGGATGTGACTCAGTGGTGACGTGCCTCTGGGTTCAATCCCCAGTACCAAAAAAAAAAAAAAAAAAGAAAGAAAAGAAGAGTTTGTTCAGAGGGTATATTTATTGTTAATTGTTTATTTATCCCAATAAAAATAATAACTTAAAATTATAAAAAAAAGTTGAAATATGGAGAATGGATAAGGGACAATAAATAATGGAAAGGAAAAGCCAGAGGCTTAAGAAGAGACTTCTGGATGACAGCCAATTTCAGGGTGGGATTAGAAAGAAGAGCTAGTGAAGGAAAGACGCTGCAAGGGGATAAGGAGCATGTAGTCTCAGAGGACATGAGAAATAGGGGTTCAGGGAGAAGGTTGTACACTGCAGAGGAAAGAGAACCCAGTTAAATTCCTAATTCTTCCATTTAGAGAAATCTCATTCCTTCTCTGAGCTCCAGTTTTTTTTTTTAACCTGTAAAATGGAAGAACAGCTATTTATGTGAAAGGACTTTATAAACTGTGATGCATAACTCAAATGGAAGGGTTTTTTTTGTTGTTCTACCTTCTCGACCCCAGCAGCCTTATGTTATATTTTCTATTGGTATTGTTTTTATGTAATTGTGTAGTATGGTATCTTTGTCTATCTATGTTGGACTGCGTGTGGGAAAAGAAAATAGACAAGAGAGTCATCATTAGTTTTCATAAGACTTCCAAAGTTGCATTTCATTTTGTAACTGAGAAGAATCAAGAAAATCTCCACTGAGAAATGGAGCCAATTGATGAAGTCAGTTCAGTTTAGATAAGGAAAAACAGGAAGTTACCTGTTTAACTTACCTGAGACTATGGGTGAAAAATAAGGCTTCCTGAAAATTTTACTTTTTGAGAATATAGTCTTTCCTAGAAGAGTTGATGGATTATGTGTTGCAGGAAATTTAGGGACAGTATACAATATAGAGTGCAGTCTGTTCTTTTTTTTTTTTTTTTTTGCTATTGGGGATGGAACCCAGGGCCTTGTACATGTGAGGAAAGCATTGTACCACTGACCTATATCCTCTTTAATTTTATTTATTTATTTATTTTTATTATTTTAAAAATATTTATCTTTTAGTTGTAGTTGGACACAATACCTTTATTTACTTGTTTTTATGTGGTGCTGAGGATGGAACCCAGGGTCTTGCACGTGCTAGGCGAGCCCTATACCGCTAAGCCACTTAATTTTTATTTTGATGCAGGCTTTTACAAAGCCGTCCAGGTGCCCATCCTGCCCCATCCCTCCTGAGTATCTGGGATTACAAGTGTGTGTCACTAGGCCCAACTCAGTTGATTTTTATTTTTTGAGCATCACCCTTTTAGTCCAGCTCTGAGCTAGCACAAAATGGTTACCTGCAAGGAAGCGGAGTTGATTTTTCACTTTCATCATCCCGTCACCAGAGCTTCCAATGCACTCATCTTCATCGTCGCCACAGTCTCCACTTTCAAGTTCTTCCTCATCAATGTTTTGATCCACAACTCTTCCTTTGGGTACAGACATGGTTCTCAGGAGCTGAAAGAAAATAGCCAGAAATGTAGCTCTTCTTCATATTTCTCCGGTAGGTCTAGAACAAGTGTATTATTAACAGGAGGCATTCAAGTGGGAATGAATTACACACAAGTGTTTAAGAATCATTTCAAACTTAAATAGGTATAAGTTGTTTATCCTCCTTAGAGTTCATACCTATAGACCTTTCTACAGCATTTGATAAAATTCTCCTTATCTCCAGTTAAATCATGCCAGAGTATATATTGCATTAGACCTTTATAGACTATAGTTCCTAAGTTCCTAAATGTCTCCATGGTGGAACACACTGATGGAGAACTTAAGACATGATAGGCTAGGGGGACACCAAAATCAGAAAAGATCCCTAGGAAACCTCCCAGGACCATATCTACATTCACTAAATAAAAATTGGAAATGCTTCTCACTAAATGAAGAGAGCAGCAGTACCCTTTTAGATCACTCAAAAACTTTAAAATATCTCCCTCTCCCATGATTTTAGGAATATGCTTTTAATTAAATTCCACTGTATTGTGCTCACTGTTCACTAAGTGGCATATTCATTTTCCTCTTTAGTGTCTGGCTCTTCAGTCATATGGATAATGCTTTCCTCATTTTATGGGACACTCACTACCCAAAAGTTTCTCCACTGGCCAAGACTCAGTCTGCAGCATAAATGGTCCCTGAAGCCAGCTGTCAGATCCCATTTCACTTTTCTCCACCATCTTTCTCAATAACTTCATTTTAATATCTTCTGCTCCTGCTCCAGCTTCTGCTCCATCATCCATTTCTAGTCCAGAATCTCAGTCCCATCCCTTATTTTTAAAATGATTGCCAACAAAAGGGGCTTGATATACAGACACTGAGATTCTTGTGATTGGGGAAGAGGTAGCAAAAGAAGAAAAATGCTGCTTACACAGGCATGCCTTGGTATCTGTGGTTTCCATTATCTCTGTGCTTGTTGTCTCTGTGAAGTATACTTTTATGTTTTCCACCTGTGATTTAGTTGTTATATGAAGACCTACTCAGAAAAAGCTACCCATCATAAAGAAATGTGACTCTGCAGGTGATTTCTTTTTTAGCCAAAGAAAGAAAAGTCCAAAAGAGGACTTTCCTGACCAATAAGCTCTAATGGTGTTAGAGAAGCCAACCCACCTACTATCTCCTACTTCAGCACCATCTCTATCCTGCTAGGCTATTACTTTTCCACTGACACCCTCTGACCTCCTCTACCCCTCATCCTACATATCTCAATTTTTAGCATATCAATATAGGCTAAAATAAGCTATACTAGTGATTCTCAGGGCTCCTTTTTTTTGTTCTTATTAGTTATACATGACAGTAGAATGCATTTTAACATATCATACGTACATGGAGTACAACTTCCCATTCTTGTGGTTGTACACAGTGTGGAGTTACACTGGTCATATACTCACATATGCACATAGGGTAATAATGTCCAATTCATTCTACTGTCCTTCCTATTCTCATCTTTCTTCCTTTCCCTTCATTCCCTTTTGTCTAATCCAAAGTATTTTTATTCTTCCCTCCCCACCACACTCCTTTTGATCTCAGGACTCCTTTAGTTTATTCAAGCTTAGTTTTGGTGCTGGAGATAAAATCCAGGGCCTCATGCATGCTAAGTACACACTTTACCACCAAGCCACACGCTAAACCTCTCAAGACTTCTTCATAATTTTATGGAGAAACCCAATGAATTAAAAAAAAATTAGTTGGAAGTGGACCTTTATTTTATTTATTTATATTGTGGTGCTGAGAATAAAACTCAGTGCCTCATACATGCTAGGCAAGTGCTCTACCACTGAGCCACAATCCCAGTACTGGCCACGGAATTTTTTTATACAAGTTTTATCTATCAACATTTGCTGTCTTAGAAATTATAACTGAGAAATTTTTAAATTATTTGATTGCTCATTTAAACACAACAATAAACCCATGATGGAGTAAAAGAACCATTTTAAAAATGAAAACACATATTTGCCAGTCATGAAACAATTACTAGGAATAGTGGAATTCACATTTTTGCCATCTCCTTATTGTCTCGCTTAATATTATAAGAGAGCTGAATTATTAGATCTGCTTCTCCATTTCATCTGTTGCAACGCATTGTTTTGGATGAAACATTCACTGAAAATCCATCCTACCACAAATGGGTAGCATGACCTTTTAAGATAATTGTGTGTGTATGTATGTGTCTCTCTCACACACAAAGTTTAACGAGTAGTCACAATGTGGAATATGAAACCATGTAGATGAATGTTTCATGTCCTGTTACATTAAAATCCATTAGTATGTTTTGAACTTTGAATGAGCCTTTTACTCATTTTGTGTCATCACACATGGTTCATCTGGAAAATATTTGGTCCCTGAGCTAAGCAGTTCCTCCAAATGCTGATACCTTTCATTATGTGATATGACAAAAAGTCCTATTCATTAGTATCACCTTCAATCTCATCAGAAAAGTCTTTTAGTATGTGACGCTCTAAAGATAATAGTGGCAGATACAAGTTTTCAAAATTTTAGTTTTCTCTTGAAAGCTGGAATTTTATCATTGGCATTACATACTACCAGTTATTTTCTTTGAGCTGTCAGGCTGTCTTTGTTCCTTTCCAAGAAAATGTCTAGCAAATACTCAAGTTTGTATAACCATAATTTGTCAGTCATCCTCTCTAGCAAAATGAAAGAAGAGGCTAGTTTAGCTAACAGCTCAAATAATCTTGCAAGTGCTTTTTCTTGAGATGTACAATGACATACACAGTTTGTAGCCTAAATGCTTTAAGTACACTTCCTATTTAATAACACAGGACATTAAAAATTATACTCAGGGGTTGAGGTTTGATAAAGTTAATAACTTTTTTTACAGCTTTGGCAATGATGTCTTTAAGTGAAACTGCCTTTTATTTTTCTGCAAGTGTACACAAGTACAGATTATAATGACTTAGTAGTACATTTTGACATGATTGCCTTGACTCATACAGTGGTGCAAACAGTTGAACTTGTCTTTACTATTGTACCACTGGTGCAAACATCAACCCAGGAAGAAAGACAAATGGCATTTTTAGTATTGTTGTGTGGGTAGTTTTGACCTTCTGGATCCCTGAGTTTCATGGACTCCCAGGATTCATAAACCATTCTTTGAGAACTGTAAATCTACCTATAACATCATTTCAGTTTTAAAAAATTCCCAATCTCCTCCCTTACTATTACTTCTTTTTGGAAAATTACTTTTGACATAAGCATTTTATGTTAATTTTCAAGAATGCATCCTTTAAGTATGTCATGGACTACTTTTGAATACAGAAGGGGAATTTGTGGTTTGGTATAGATTAGTGAACTTGCTATTTCTCAAGCACATCTCACATTGGACCCTTGCATTCATATATCCAGTAAACATTACCTGAGAACATACTATGAGCTGTTTTTAATTTCCGCCTATTGAAAGCCTTTCATCCTTTCCAGCCAAGTTCAAGTGTCATGTCCTTAAATGTCATGTCCTTAATGAAGTCTTCCTGGCAGATGAGCATTTCAGTTCTCCCTCTTTTTCTCCCACCACTTCTCTTTTCATCTCTAGCACCTGAGTGCCACTTTCTATATATAAACTGGTCTTACTTATTTGTACATACAACTTCTCTACCACCAGACTGTGAGCTGGCCAGGAATTGCATCATCCGTATGTTTCAATCTCACAACATCTGAGGCAGTGTCTAGAACATACTAGGCACTCAAGAAATTTGTATTACTGAAGTGAGAGGCAAGATGAACTGGCATGGTATCTTAAATTCTTTAAAAGCTACTTCCACAATCTCATGAAAAAAAAGAGAAAGCCAAACACCAGATTAATTATAGAAGAACTTGTGAATGAATAGCTAAACCCTTTTAGACGACCCTGGCTAAGACCTGTAGCTAATCTTTGAGAGGCCATTTTCCAACCTCAGTACAATGCCTCCAGTATTCTCTGGTAGCTCAGTTTAAAACAAAGTGCAATTAAAAAAAAAAAAAAACCTTTAAAACTTTGCCAGTGAGGTTCCTTCTTTAGGTCTTAAATTACTCCCACTTTGGAGACAACTCCAGCATTGAAGAAGGATTATAATATACTTTTAAACAATTTTACACAGACAGCTGCTGATGAGTCTAACCCTCACACATTAACAAACCAAACCCAAATCTAGAAAGTTATTGTTAATGCAAAAATCTTAAAGAGAGTGAAGTTCCACAGTGTTGAAAGGAAGGTAATGGGTCAGAGTGGAGGAATTGACAGTAAGAACTGCAGATTTAGTGCAGCCTGGAATTTGGCCCAGAAATCAAATCAGCTAATTAGAATTTACAATATTAACCTTTTTGTTCCCTCTCTCTCTTTACAATGTCTTTCAGACTGAACTCTCACTTTATAAAAAGAAAATTATGAGGGCTTTGCACACAAAAACAGGTAACTTAAGGGGCCTAATGGTTTTGATTAACTGTTTGCCATTTTCAAAAGACAGTATCCTGTTAGCTTTTTAAAAGCCAAGGCTCAGAATAATGATTATCAATGTCAAGTATCTTATTAAAACACAGGTCTGATTATTTTACTCTGCTCTCCCCACTGCCATCCTCTAAACCTGACGTATCTGCCATGCATCGCTCTCCATATAGCAGGGGTATGCAAGGCTGTTCAAACTCCAGTGTTTTTCTGAAGTCATGACTATCAGTACAGCTCTGTTTTAGCCATTGAAATCATAGTTGCCCAAACATGCAATCAATGTCTATTCTAGAATCTAATATTTCAAATATATAAGTTATGGTTTGGATCTTAAATGTTCCCCCAAAGGCTTGTATGTTGAAGGCTTGGTCCCAAGCAGATGGCCCTATAGGAAGTGGTAGTATATTTAGTAGGTGGAGAATCATGAAAGGGAGTTAGGTTACTGACAATATGCCCTTGAAGGTGGTACTGGGACCCTGGCCCCCTTTTCTTTGCTCCCCACCATGATGTTCTGCCTAACCACAGACCCAAAAGGAAATGGGGATAACTAAACACAAACAGAAACCTCTAACACCATGAACCAAAATAAATCCTTCCTCCTCATGAGTTGATTACCTCAGGTGTTTTGTCATAGTGACAGAAAGCTGACCAATACAACATATAATATAGAAAAGTAGAATGAAGAAGAAATAAAGGGGGAAATCCAATTCCAAATTCTAATATATAATGTATGTGTGGTTTTAAAAATCGCTTTTTGGGGGGCCTGGGGTTGTGCCTCAAGTGGTAGAGTGCTTGCCTAGCACCTGTGAGGCACCGGGTTCAATCCTCCACACCACATAAAAATAAAATAAAGAAACTGTATCTACCTAAAACTAAAAATAAATATTTGAAAAATTGCTTATTTTTCCATAGTTGAACTTGGATTTTGGAATCAGCCAGACTCCTGGATTTATGTATAATTATAGTGCACTAATAAAAACATAAAAATCCTGGTTTTTCCACTTAAATGAATTTGTGTTTTCAGACAAACTGCTTAATCTTTCTAAAGCTCAGGGTTCTCAACTGTAAAATGAGAGAAACAATTTCTGCCTCACAGAATTGTAATGAGTAAATGTGATAAACACAATATTTTAAATGTAATAAAACATCTAGTTATTAAGGGATTTATAAAAAAAATCACCTAACCTTTTAAAAATATTGAGCATTTACATTTCTTTTGCTTATAAACAAAGATGTGCTCATTAGGAACAGTCACATAAATTCATATTTTGGATAATTTCCTAAGTAAGATTACTAGGGCAAAGGGTAAATACATATTGTACTTATTTGCCACCATGGGAATGAGTCACAATTTCCCTAAGAATCACCTAGAATGCTATTTTAAAATGAGGCTCCCTGAGCCGGGGTTGTAGCTGAGTGTTAGACCATATGCTTAGCATGAGCAAGCACCTAGGTTTGATTTCCAACATCCAGAAATAAATAAAATAAAACAAAATAAAATAATAGGCTTCCTGGCCCTCCTCCCAGAGCTTTGGATTTAGTAGGTCTGGTCCAGACCTGCCCTCCCATCTTACTGCAAGTGAACTACAGACAACACCTTAAGAAAGGCTTCTCCAGTGTTAACACTGCTTTGGAGGAGCCCTCTGAAACCATCTTTGGTCACAAATCATCTTAGTACCAGATGTGCTGGAATCCTTATGAAATGCTTTTCAAATCATTCTTTTTAAAAACAAAGTCAATGCAATCTGATGATTTCCTTTTTACTTAGGTATGGCCATCATGACCTTTCATCTTTGTAGTTCATGAAAATACCCTTGTATAAAGGTAACTGGCTTCATTTGATTAGAAAGAGAAACATTTCAAGTCAGCCTAGGAAGAGGTACTCAGGGTTGTGTGATAAAAGGGAACAAAAAGCCTGGAATAATTACTTGAGAAAATTAGAACCAAAATGTAAGAGAAGAGGGCTTTCTAGAATATAGCAGTTTTACATTCTTAAAACCATAAGCAAGATAACAAAAAGGCAATGCAGCCTCAGACAAGGCAATTTGGCCAAAGGTCTTTTGTGCCTGTTGAACAAGAGAACAAAGATCAAAGCACATACTTGTTCTCAGGGAGATAAAATATGCTGAAATTAGGACAGTGAAAGCAGCAACTCTTGATCTATCTATATGGTATAAATAATGCAGCTCTTGTTATTATCCTGATTGCAAAGATATGGGCCTTATGAACTTCACACTGTTCCAGTGTTGAACATATGCTCACTCACACAGTCTATAAACCCTGTCCCCCAATTTGGTGAACCGGAAGACTGCCATCCCATTTCCCAAATATGGGGGGTTGGGCACCGAATCTCAGACAGGGGACATGATGAAGTCACTGAGTGAGTGATAAAGATTCATTTAAAATAATGTCTTCTAGCCAGGTATAGAGGCGCGTACTTGTAATCTCAGCAACTTGGGAGGTGAGTCAGGAGGATCTCAAGTTCAAAGCCAACCTCAGCTAGTTAGTGAGGCCCTAAGCAACTTAGTGAAATCCTGTCCGTAAATGAAACATTAAAAAAAAAAAAGTCTGGGGATATGGGTCAGTGGTAAAACTTCCCTGGGTTCAATCTCTGGTACCAAAATAATAATAATAATAATAATAATTATTATTATTATAATGATGATGTCTTCTATCATCAAGCCTAGAATTCTTCAAGAAAAATATGACTTAGGTAAAGACATTAATGAATAGAAGCTTCATCTCCCATTTTTACTGGTCTTGACTGCCTTGACTTCAGATAACTTTCAATTTAATTCCATTTTCTCAGATGATGAGGGAAAAGCCTTTCACTTTCGGGAGGTAGGGTCGGGAGGGGGAGTTCAGGACCAGACACTTAACAACAGTGGATACCTCCTGCTTGTTTTCCCCAGTCTTGCCCTCAACTGTGTAAGCAACCAAACTATCTCATCAGGAACAGGTTTGTTTTGAAAAGTTCCAGACAGCTGGTTAGGATAGAATGAAAAATTCCATTACTGCTGTTACACAGCTAAGAGTTTTCTTGACTTTAAGCTCTTTAGCATTTTAAAAAATAAAGGCTAAGTAACAAAATAGATACTGAAATATGGGACTTGGTACATATTTTGAGGATTTAGCTAGTTTTGTCTCTTTTGGCTACTCACATGCCTTCTCTAGGCATTTTTTAATATGTGGAATCCAGGTTACATTTTAAAGCTATTAAGCTAGGCTTACAGAGCTGATGTTGAACTATTTGGATGCTCGGCTTTATACAACCTGTGAGGAATGCTTTGGGGGCCTGGCTTTCCGTATCCGCAGCAATGTAAACACATGCTTTACTGTTTGTATTTGAGTAGCATAAGCTAATGGGAAACAAATGTGGTGACTCCAATGAATCCCGGCCTTTTTGGAATGCCATTATTATTTATTTATACATTGTGCACATCCACAAGGCCTAGCACGTGACCTCTGCTTTGCATGCACACGTCCTTTGAACAAATGCACCAAACCACAGCCACAACTAATTGGAAACAATTGCAACTCCATGCATTTGAGATGAAGCCAGATCCCAATGTATGGGGCTAGAATTAATGGCTATGTATGCACTTCACCCATTGGGGAGGCAATAATGTGTAGCAGTTAAAAGTGTGAGTTTTGGAATCTGACCAGCATGGATTTAAATCCCTACTCCACCTAATTACTAGCTGTGTGACTTTAGGCAAGTTGCATAGCCTCTCTGAGCTTCAGTTTCCTCACCTGTAAAATAGAAAATAATATTATTTATTAAGTTCGTATAGTTGTTGAAGTATTAAATTAAATAGCACCATCCACCTTTCATAGTCCCATGGACCCTTTCTTCGTAGAAGTTTCTACAGTTTGTGATTAATTATATATTTCCCAGTTGCATCTCCACTAGACTAACAGAAGGGATAGTGGTCTGTTTTGATTACCAGTGTCTAGCATGCTGTTCAGTACAAAGTGAGGCAATGTTCAGTAAATATTCATTAAATGCATGAATGAATAAATAAATAGAATAATGCATGTATAGTGCTTAGTGCATTGTGTGGCAAGGTAATAAGTTCTCAGACATGTTAACTGCTGCTTAGGATAATTATGATGATCTTTAGGGGGGAAAAGAGGAGGAGGAGGAGGAGGAGGAAGAGGAGGAGGAGGAGTAGCCACTGCTGAATGCCTTGTAAGGACAAATAAATATCACTCCATGGCCACACACTGAGGCAGGAGAGAGAAAGAGAGAGAGAGAGAGAGAGAGAGAGAGAGAGAGAATGGAATCTTCCTAAGAATCTGAGAAAATGTTTTTGGATGCTCCCAGTAAGATAAGGATCTGTGCACCAAGGCTGCACACAGATGTTTAGTCACAAGGAGCAAAGAGTTCTGCTGGAGGCTGCGCTTCCAGATGGTATCAGAAAGGCCCCCTGCACCCACACATGCTCTTGCCTGGTCCTTGCTTCCGCATTCATCTCTTATCCATAGGACCTGCTTTCTCTAGTACTAGCAGTTTCCCCAAAACATCCTTTGTGTTGTGAATGTGCTGCTAAAACTTATGAAAATAAGTATCCCAATGAAATAAATGTCTGACTAGTAAAACAGGTTGTGAAATAAGCCAATTTAGAATATAATTTAATAGAATTTAGATAGAATTTAAGACACGCGTGACACTCTATCCCTGGTGATAGAAATGGTTGTCTGGAGTTTTAAGGATTTGTACACTACCTCAATGTAGAAATTTTCCAATAATATTAAGAATACAGGTTGAGTGTCCCTTATCAGAAATGCTTAAGACCAGACGTATTTCAGATTTCAGAGTTTTTCAGGTTTTGGAATATTCACATATACATAATGAGACATCTTGGGGATATGACCCAAGTCTAAATACAAATTTCATTTATTTATCATATATGCCTTATAAACATATCCTGAAGGTAATTTTGTAAAGTATTTTAAATAATTTTGTCCATGAAACAAAGTTTCACTTTGAGATTTCCACTTGTGTTCTCACACTGGCTCTTGAAAAGTTTTAGATTTTGAAGCATTTTGGATTTTCAGATTAGGGATACTCAACCTTTAATTTGGAACTGTTCCGAGTTTTATTGTTTTCACAGAGCATGGTGGTTAAAGCTCATACTTTGGAGTCAGAAAACTTGGATTCAAATGGAGAATCTATCAGTTACCACTGTTGTTACTGTAAACAAATTATTCTTTAACTTCTCTGAGCTTCATGTTTCTTATCTACAAGATGAGTACAAGTACACCTCCCCTATCCCCCATAATGTGTGATTGTGGGGATTAAATGAAGGAATTCATGGAAAGTACTGAGCCTATTAGTATCTGGCACACAGTATTAAAACAATATCAATATTACATATTAAAAACTATGTGTCCATGAAATATGAATCTACAAACAGTATAAAATTTGAATTTTTGGCATAGGTTAACCTTCAATTATACAGTCTGGGGAGGTCTAATTACAATGGTAGGAGCATTGTAAGCCCTTAACAAGTCTTGGTTAGCCAGGAGCAGTGATGTGTGCCTGTAATCCCAGCAGCTCAGGAGGCTGAGGCAGGAGGATCACAAGTTCAAAGCCAGCCTCAGCAACTTAGTGAGACCCTAAGCAACTCAGTGAAACTCTGTCTCTAAATGAAATATAAAAAAAGGGACTAGGGATGTAACTCAGTGTTTAATCACCCCTGGCTTCAATCCTCAGTACCAAAAAATAAAAATAAAAAGTCTTGGTTATTGTGTCATTACTATTAGAAATTATTATATTAATGATTAAAAGCACTTCTGTAGGGCTGGGGTTGTGGCTCAGTGGTGGAATGCTCACCTAGCACATGTAAGGCACTGGGTTCAATCCTCAGCACCACATAAAAATAAATAAATAAAAATAAAGGTATTGTGTCCAACTACAACTAAAAAATAAAATAGACTTTTAAAAAAAGCACTTCCTTATCTGTTCTCTCAGTTGCTCCACCAGGACCTCTGTTAGATAGCAGGGCAGGCATTATTAGCCTTATTTTAAAAACTGAGGAAACTGGAATTGGGAAAGATGTGAGGCAATGTGCCCAATTTTAGCCTGAAAAATTATAAAAGAGTAGCCACAGTAAAGTTTATTAGAGTTTGGAATGTGGACAGAAAAAGATTTTATATTCTAGCACTAACTTGGAAATGGTGGGGCCCTGGGATTAGCATAGTGCTTGACACATAGTAGGTGCTCAGGACATGAATGGCAACTGAAAGAAATGAAATGAACCAATGGGTTAACAAATTAAATGAGAAGTTATTCGTCAACTTTTGATTTTTCCCAGCCTCTGTCTCTTCGACTCTGATGTGGTCTTTTCAAACGAATGAACCAACTAACCCAAAGGGATATGGCCAACCAAAGCATTAAGTGGTTGAATGAGGTTCCCAGGGCCACACAGTAAGCCTCTTCCAAACCCCAAGCTAAGTATTCTCTTTTCTAAGTTGGTCTACATATGTGTTAATTCTGGGTTCCCACAAAGTTGCAGTTATAAGTCTGGATCTAAGATTGGCCTAGCCCCAAGAAGCTAGCCAGATCAGGCTGATTGGCCAGGTGTGGCAGCAATGTGTAAAACACAGAAAGGTACTCTTGCAGGCCACCAAACCCAGCTTCTCTCTGAAGGCCTCTGATCCCAGCTCTCCCCTTTATTGAAGATTGCTGACATTTGTGTCCCCAAATCAGTTTGAAACCATTGTGAAAGAATCACAAAGATGAAATAAAAACATTTTTCTGGAAGAAAAACCTGCTTCAAAGACATCTGTGAAACCCCAGCACTGCTTGGTTTCCAAAGGAATTGTCTTAGTAAAATGAGGGCCAGTGGCAGAGGGCAAGGATCCCAGGGTGAGAGTATACCAACATATTACACATTTCCTCAGGGAACTGAGGTTACACAGACATTATCTGAGTGCTTACTATTGTCCGAGTGCATAACTGTGATTCATTCCAAATAGACATCTTGTGGTTATACTTTTGGGAAATGAGAATTCTTGCCTCTAAAAATAACCTCTGTGTGTGAACCGCAGCAGCCATGTCATCAGGCATTGGACTTGAAGAGTCAACCTCAAAGACTAGGGGACGATGGTTCACTATTCTTCCAGAAGGCCTCTGGCCCACTGAGGATTAGTTTGATGCCTCTAATTTCCCTGACAAAGCTTCCTTCCTTTTAAAATGGAGTCGTGGTCAGGATCTATAACTAGGTTTTCTAGTGGAAACAGGTTTTCCTACTCTGGCATACCATTAGAAAAAATATGAATTTTTAAATGTTTTGGATAATTATGGCTGCATTGTATTGTTTCAAAGAACAATAAAAGACCTGGGGCATCTGGTGCAAATAAATGAGCTGAGATTTGATGAAAAACTACGTTCTGAGTTTTCAGTTTCCTTGGAGGTCTGAGAATTTCAAACTCTTTCTACATTTTGGGATATAGAGTCCTAAGGGAGAAGTGGGCTCTCAAACAGGGAACACAAGTAAAATTATTACAATATTCATATCTAATCACATACCTTGAAAAACTGAAATAGAAGTCAAAGAATGTGGAGATATATATATATATATATATATACACTTTAAAAAAATTTCACTTCTTTTTCTTTCTTTCTTTATTATTATTATTTTTTTGGTACCACGAATTAAACTCAGGGGCACTCAACCACTGAGTCACATCCCCAGCCCTATTTTGTACTTTATTTACAGACAGAGTTGCTTAGTGCCTCACCATTGCTGAGGCTGGCTGTGAACTCAAGATCCTCCCATCTAAGCCTCCGGAGCCACTGAGATTACAGGCATGTGCCACTGTGCCCAGCTTAACTTCACTTCTTTTAAGTGAAAATTAACTTAAATGCGCAGATAATTCCTCTAAGTATGAAAAATCTGGGATGCATATGAAAATTACACTTCGTTTGGTAAATACAGCATTAAAGATGCTGAAATAACCGGCCTTTCTGAATCTACCATGAGTAGGTTTTCTAATACTTTGATCACAGAAGATAACTACAAAACAAGAATCTGAGGAGGACTATTGACAAACCTAGTTACATACTGCTGCTATCAAAGGATTAAACACTCCCTTGTTTTAGGGTTGTTTTCTTTCCTGTACCTTGAGTGATTTGAATAGTGTGGTCCAGTAGTGCATGAAGGGATGGGAAATGGAACTCTGGTATTCTCCAGAAGGAAAGGAATTCGAGCCCTGCCTTTTGGTAACTGTTTAGGACACAATTAACACAGAATAAATTCACTACCATGCTGGAATCCCATATTCGTCAATCTTTTAGTAAGATTCACAGCCATTTTCCATCTACTAGTCATTGATATTGGCAACAATTCTCTCAATTTTAGCTTAGTTAATTCTATCACATACTCATATAGATTTCTTTTCTAGTAGTAAAACTTCTACTGAGTTGATTGTATAAGCTTACAAAAGAACTTTTAGTTGAGCGTAGTGGTGAACACTTGTAATCCCAGAATCCTACATGCTCAAGAGGCTGAGGCAGAAGGGTCGTGAGTTCAAAGCCAGCTTCAGCAACTTAGCAGGGCCCTAAGTAACTCAGTGAGACCTGTCTCTAATAAAATACAAATAGGGGCTGGGATTGGCTCAGTGGTTAAGTGCCCCTGGGTTCAATTCCTGGTACAAAAAAAAAAAAATCCCAGTTAATATTTTCCTAAACTAACATTCACACTTACTTTTTAGCCCCTACATGAGCTTAATTAGTGCTATATATACCCTTGCCTTGTGATAGCATATTTTAGATTGATTTCAATTTTTTGAAATAAATGGAATTGGAGCTTAGTACAAAGACAAACATTTTCACTCCCCTATGAGTCTTTTTCATCATTCTTTGGAATTCTGGGCCTCCTTAACCATTTCTCCCATTGGATCTGCCTAGGAATCTATTCCTCAGACAGGCCCCATGCTTTTCCTAAGAAGCTTATTAGAATTTAACCACAGGGTCTGTGAAGAGCATCATATAACCAAGTCCAGCTAATTTGTGCTCAGCATTGGGCAGAGCTTAATCCTATAGTATTTTGGGTAGGTAGATATATGCTGGAAGAGATTATGGTGAATTCTTTCCTCTGATGGCTATCTCTGGTGGATAGGGTGTGTACATTTTGCTTATTCCTGGGACTGAAGTGATTGGCTGGCTATCTTATCTGGACTCCTTCCCTATCCCACAAAAATTATTTGGTGATGATGGTGATGATAGAATGGTAGGAATAGGAGAATGTTAGTGTGGGAGGGAAAAAGGACAACTTATAATAGGCTATAGACAACACACATTTATATAGTTCTAACTTTTTTGTTTCTCTTCACTGAGCTCAGTAAGTAGGAATGTCTTGACCAGTTCTAACATGGGCTTCTCCACCATCCTGTGATTCCTTGTAGTTGTATTCAATTAACATCTTGTTTAACACTCCCTTTCCTCTCCCAAAACATTTAAGCCTATACCAGGTAATATACACACATTCTCAACATTGAGCTCATTCAACATAATTCCAGACACAGCTGTAGTAATTTTCATCCTTGAAGAAATCAACTTGAATGGATAGCCTAGCTAGACGTAACAGGAAAGTACATGGGTGAGAAACAGGACTTACCTTTCAGAGGATGATGTTTAGTATAAGAAAAGTAGATATCAGTTGCACTGAACACCCAGAAGTACTCAGTATTATATTCATCACCTTACAAAGGGAATTAAGAAGGAGTAGGGTATAGAAACAACCTGAGAAATCGTATGGTTCAGTACTCCCATTTTACAGATGGGTACAGCAAGCCCACAAGGACAATACTCAGTAGAGCTTTTCAACCCCACCAGTGCTATGAGTAATGCTAGATTTTTTCTTAATTCTTGAAGATAGCACAGGAGAATCAATTGAGAGCCAGTAAAGGAAAAAGAGGCAAGGGAACTTGAGAGCTGCAAAATGTATTTAGGTCTGGAAAGTAGGGAATGAGGTTCTCCTTCCTAAATTCTTATCCAAACCTGGCCAAATCACAGGCTAGAGGAGATAGCAATATGGCCCCTAGACACATGTAGCATCCCATTTCTGTGTTGACAGAGCCTGCCCTCAAGAAACACAGAATTCACAAGGAATTCTTCTCAAGTAGGGGTGGTGGAAATGTAGTGGAATAAAACTAGTTCAAAGATTTTTTTTTTGTTTATCTTTCCAAAAATAAAACAAATACCCAGTTCAGTGCAGGAAGGAAGTCTTGGATACTACAAAAACCACCAACTCCTACAACTTTCCATTTTTAATTCTTATCCACTCCTGATTAGGTAGAATAATCAATCTGTCAAAATGTATTGATAATTCCTCTGTTCCCCTCCTATTCATCTCTACCTGCCTATTCTCAAGCAATTCCAGTTGAAAACAATTTAGCAAGGGTTATTCGTCCTAAAATCATTGCACTTGCATTCAATTGAACATAATTCCATTCTGTTTCCTATTTTCCTTACTTATATACATTGAAGTATTTGGTCAACTTTACTAATACAAATGGCAAATTCTTAAGTTATGGTGGTTTTCAACTAAATTGAAACTTCAAATATGTTGCTGCCCCCCAAATTGGATTTGATGGGATGGTTATAATTTATACATCTTTAAATAGTAACTATATCTAAGGACTAGTTTATATTTCAGATGGCTGACATCTTGTGCTTTCATGTTTCTGGAAAGAAGCAGGAAATATACAGTGAAGTTGTATGTAGTGATTCCACAAGTTCAAACTAAATTCTAGCATTGCCATCTGTGAGTCGACAATAGAGAGACCTTATGCCATAACAGCAGAACCCACAACAGAAATAAGAGTGCCCAACAGTTTCACATATGTAGGTACTCATTCTTCTACGGATGTCTTAATTAATGAATAGTAAAAATTCAACTTCTGTAACATGTAATGTAAAATCCTGGAAGTTCACAGGGGTTTGAAGGAGGCTAACATTGCTGCTAATCAAGTTCTTCTCCTTTTATCAAAACATGTCCCTACTTCAACCTATCCAAGATTGACTTCTGTTTCTTATTTCTACTCATACCAGCTAGATATAAGATTTATTTTCTATTAATTCAACTGGGAAAACATTTTCATCACTTTAAGCATTTAGGCACTAGCTTCTTTATTTAGGTTAAACACTCAGACACATTACCTTGCTTTTAGAGAAGCACCCTCAACTATTACATCACTTTGTAAAATTTTAATTTCTAGTTCTATGGTAAATAATTATAAAAGCCTATTATTTCTCACATTTGTCTCTACATACTTGTGACTTATAGCACTTCTTATTGCTCAGTCTAGCTGAGAGGTAAATAACAAAGCAATGGTACCTTTGACTAGACAAGGTTGGTCTTCTCTACCAGTATTTACCCAGAGTACCCACTCTTCTCAAATAGCCCACAGAATACCTGAAGTCTGCCAATTCACTCATCTACCTGGGGTATTTTTTCCATGCTTCATTTCTTCCACCCTGCCAAAACCTGACTTTTAATTCACTTAGGAACTTGTTCTTCATGATTTAAAATTTCCAAGCATTACTCTCCACACTTAGAGAATGGAGATATCATCTACCTTCTATCACTGAATTATTGAGGAAATAATTCAGCATAGTGCCTGGGTATGCAATAGGCAGTGAGAAAATGATAGATTCCCTTGATAATGATCACTGATAATGGTTTTAGATATGACTCTCCTTTGGTGAACTGTGCTCTTACTGGGGCTTTTGGTAATAATGACTCCTAAAGGAACAACTGGAAATGGGAATTACAGAGACTGAGGTACACTAGTGGAAGAGATACATTGGTGTGGTTGGGATATCTTTGAATATTCACACACTTATGTTTATTGGCAGTTATCTACTTCTCCTGTTTTCCAACTTTAACTTAAATTCTTGTATTGTAAGGAAAAAGCTTCAGAACCTTTAAAATCAAAAGTTTAAAGAAAAAAAATACTGAAGTAAAAGAGCATGTAAAATACACCTGACTACAAATGAACTCCTCACATATGAAATATTTTCTTAGGAGCCAGAAGCTAATCTAAATATTTATGGTTTTTGGTGAATGTGGCTGTTCTACTTAGTTTGCTATACCAAAAAATTAATAAAAATGTTCCAAGTGCTTTTACAAAATTTTATAACTATCTTAATAACTATCTGGAACAATATCAAGCACAAAGAATCAAAGAGACTAAACTGAGATTGTACATAAAACAACATAGGGGAATTATGAATGGCAGCAGGCTAAGTGTAAAAAACAGGGAGACATGGAAAGAACCCTTGGCATAGGAGCTTCAGTTTTCTCATCAGTAAAACAGTAATAAAAACAATTTCTGCCCTGCCAAAAGCACTGGGCTGTCTTTAGAATCAAATGTAATAAACCTAAATAAGTATTTTGGAAAGTATAAAATTGTAAGACAGTGGTTTTTATAAATACAATGGCCCTACAAATATAAAACCATTTCATAAGCACTCATTTTATTTCTCCACAGACAAATGGAGATATTTAAAAGGGAATCAAGAGAAAACATGGACCATATATAGGGAGAAAAATAGTCAATAGAAACTGTACTGGAGGTAGGACAGACTTTGATTGGCCTTATTAGACAAAGACTTTATTTATCTTTATTTACTTATTTCTGTGGTGTTGGGGATTAAACCCAGAGCTGCATGTATTCTTTTTTTTTTTTAGGCTTAATTATTTTATTATAATAACAATATTAATAGCTAACATATGGAGCAGTATATTCCAAATGCTGTTGGATATTCAACTGCATTGTATTATTCAAAATAAGAGTCAAAGTGACATAATACTATCTCTTTTACCTGACAATATTTTACCTACATTTTTAAAAGCTCTAACTTAATTAACTTTTAATAATTCACATTTTATTTTTTTTTATTTTTTTATTTTTTATTTATTTATTTATTTATTTATTTATTTATTTATTTATTTTTATTGGTCGTTCATAACATTACATAGTTCTTAATACATCATATTACACGGTTTAATTCAAGTGGATTATGAACTCCCGCTTTTACCCCGTATACAAATTGCTGTATCACATCAGTTACCCTTCCATTGATTGACATATTGCCTTTCTAGTGTCTGATGTATTCTGCTGTCTGTCCTATTCTCTACTATCCCCCCTCCCCTCCCCTCCCCTCCCCTCCCCTTTTCTCTCTCTACCCCTTCTACTGTAAATCATTTCTTCCATTTGTATTCTCTTGACTTACCCCTCCTTTCCTCTTATATGACATTTTGTATAACCCTGAGGATCGCCTTCCATTTCCATGCAATTTCCCTTCTCACTCCCTTTCCCTCCCACCTCTCATCCCTGTTTACTGTAAATATTCTTCTCAAGCTCTTCGTCCCTACCCTGTCCTTGTTTACACCCCTTATATCAAAGGAGTCATTTGGTATTTGTTTTTTAAAGATTGACTAGCTTCACTTAGCATAATCTGCTCTAATGCCATCCATTTCCCTCCAAATTCTATGATTTTGTCATTTTTTAATGCAGAGTAATACTCCATAGTGTATAAATGCCACATTTTTTTTATCCATTCATCTATTGAAGGGCATCTAGGCTGGTTCCACAGTCTTGCTATCGTGAATTGAGCTGCTATGAACATCGATGTAGCAGTGTCCCTGTAGCATGCTCTTGTTAGGGCTTTAGGGAATAGACCGAGAAGGGGAATAGCTGGGTCAAATGGTGGTTCCATTCCCAGCTTTCCGAGAAATCTCCATACTGCTTTCCAAATTAGCTGCACCAATTTGCAGTCCCACCAGCAATGAACAAGAGTGCCCTTTTCCCCGCATCCTCTCCAGCACTTATTGTTGTTTGACTTCCTAATGGCTGCCAGTCTTACTGGAGTGAGATGGTATCTTAGGGTAGTTTTGATTTGCATTTCTCTGACTGCTAGCGATGGTGAGCATTTTTTCATGTACTTGTTGATTGATTGTATGTCCTCCTCTGAGAAGTGTCTGTTCAGGTCCTTGGCCCATTTATTAATTGGGTTATTTGTTATCTTATTGTCTAATTTTTTGAGTTCTTTGTATATTCTGGTTATTAGGGCTCTATCTGAAGTGCGTGGAGTAAAGATTTGTTCCCAGGATGTAGGCTCCCTATTTATCTCTCTTATTGTTTCTTTTGCTGAGAAAAAACTTTTTAGTTTGAGTAAGTCCCATTTGTTGATTCTATTTGTTAACTCTAGCGCTATGGGTGTCCTATTGAGGAATTTGGAGCCCGATCCCACAGCGTGTAGATCATAACCAACTTTTTCTTCTATCAGATGCCGTGTCTCTGATTTAATATCAAGCTCCTTGATCCATTTTGAGTTAACTTTTGTGCACGGCGAGAGATAGGGATTCAGATTCATTTTGGTGCAAATGGATTTCCAGTTTTCCCAGCACCATTTGTTGAAGATGCTATCCTTCCTCCATTGCATGCTTTTAGCCCCTTTATCAAATATAAGATAGTTGTAGTTTTGTGGATTGGTTACTGTGTCCTCTATTCTGTACCATTGGTCCACCCGCCTGTTTTGGTACCAGTACCATGCTGTTTTTGTTACTATTGCTCTGTAGTATAGTTTGAAGTCTGGTATCGCTATACCGCCTGATTCACACTTCCTGCTTAGTATTGTTTTTGCTATTCTGGGTCTTTTATTATTCCATATGAATTTCATGATTCTTTTATCTATTTCTACAAGATATGCTGTTGGGATTTTGATTGGCATTGCATTGAACTTATAGAGAACTTTTGGTAATATCGCCATTTTGATGATGTTAGTTCTGCCTATCCATGAGCAGGGTATGTTTTTCCATCTTCTAAGGTCTTCTTCTATGTCTTTCTTTAGGGTTCTGTAATTTTCATTGTATAAATCTTTCACCTCTTTTGTTAGGTTGATTCCCAAGTATTTTATTTTTTGGGGGGATATTGTGAATGGAGTAGTTGTCCTCATTTCCGTTTCAGAGGATTTGTCGCTGATATACAGGAATGCCTTTGATTTATGCGTGTTGATCTTATATCCTGCCACTTTGCTGAATTCATTTATTAGCTCTAATAGCTTCTTTGTAGACCCTTTTGGGTCTGCTAGGTATAGAATCATATCATCTGCAAATAGTGATAATTTAAGTTCTTCTTTTCCTATTTTTATGCCTTTAATTTCTTTTGACTGTCTAATTGCTCTGGCCAGTGTTTCGAGGACTATGTTGAACAGAAGTGATGAGAGAGGGCATCCCTGTCTTGTACCAGATCTTAGAGGGAATGCCTTCAATTTTTCTCCATTCAGAATGATGCTGGCCTGTGGCTTATCATAGATTGCTTTTACAATGTTGAGGTATGATCCTGTTATCCCTAATTTTTCTAGCGTTTTGAACATAAAGGGATGCTGTACTTTGTCGAATGCTTTTTCTGCGTCTATTGAGATGATCATATGGTTCTTATTTTTAAGTCTATTGATGTGGTGAATAACATTTATTGATTTCCGTATATTAAACCAGCCTTGCATCCCAGGGATGAATCCTACTTGATCATGATGTATAATTTTTTTGATATGTATTTGAATCCGATTCGCCAGAATTTTATTGAGGATTTTCGCGTCAAGGTTCATTAGAGATATTGGTCTGTAGTTTTCCTTCTTTGATGTGTCTTTGTCTGGTTTCGGAATCAGGGTGATGTTGGCCTCGTAGAATGAATTTGGAAGTTCTCCCTCTTTTTCTATTTCCTGAAATAGCTTGAAAAGTATTGGTGTTAGTTCCTCTTTAAAGGTTTTGTAAAACTCTGCTGTATACCCATCCGGTCCTGGGCTTTTCTTAGTTGGTAGTCTTTTGATGGTTTCTTCTATTTCCTCTATTGTTATTGGTCTGTTTAGGTTGTCTATATCCTCCTGGCTCAATCTGGGCAGATCATAGGACTCAAGGAATTTATCTATGCCTTCACTATCTTCTATTTTATTGGAGTATAAGGATTCAAAGTAATTTCTGATTATCTTCTGTATTTCTGAAGTGTCTGTTGTGATATTGCCTTTTTCATCCCGTATGCTAGTAATTTGGGTTCTCTCTCTTCTTCTCTTCGTTAGCATGGCTAAGGGTCTGTCAATTTTATTTATTTTTTCAAAGAACCAGCTTTTAGTTTTGTCAATTTTTTCAATTGTTTCTTTTGTTTCAATTTCATTAATTTCAGCTCTGATTTTAATTATTTCTTGCCTTCTACTTCTTTTGCTGTTGTTTTGCTCTTCTTTTTCTAGGATTTTGAGATGAAGTATGAGATCATTTATTTGTTGGTTTTTTCTTTTTTTGAGGAATGAACTCCAAGCAATGAATTTTCCTCTTAGAACTGCTTTCAATGTGTCCCATAGATTCCGATATGTTGTGTCTGTGTTTTCATTTAACTCTAGGAATTTTTTAATTTCCTCCTTGATGTCTTCTAAAACCCATTGATCACTCAGCAACCTATTGTTAATTCTCCAGGTGATGCTTGCTTTTTCCTTTCTTCTTTTATCATTGATTTTCAGTTTCATTCCATTATGATCAGATAAGATGCATGGTATTATCTCTACCCCTTTGTATTGTCTAAGAGTTGCCCTGTGACATAGTATATGGTCTATTTTTGAGAAGGTTCCATGTGCTGCTGAGAAAAAAGTGTAGCTACTTGATGTTGGGTGGTATAGTCTATATATGTCAATTAAGTCTAGGTTGTTAATTGTGTTATTGAGTTCTATAGTTTCCTTATTTAACTTTTGTTTGGAAGATCTGTCCAGTGGTGAGAGAGGTGTGTTGAAGTCTCCCATGATTATTGTATGTTGGTCTATTAGACTCTTGAACTTGAGAAGAGTTTGCTTGATGAACACAGCTGCACCATTATTTGGGGCATATATATTTATGATTGTTATGTCTTGTTGGTGTATGGTTCCCTTGAGCAGTATGAAGTGTCCTTCTATATCCCTTTTGATTAGCTTTGGCTTGAAATCTATTTTGTTAGATATGAGTATGGACACTCCTGCTTGTTTCCGCGGTCCATATGAGTGATATGATTTTTCCCAACCTTTCACCTTCAGTCTATGTATATCTTTTCCTATCAAATGCATCTCCTGTAGACAGCATATTGTTGGGTCTTGTTTTTTGATCCATTCTACTAGCCTGTGTCTCTTAATTGGTGAGTTTAAGCCATTAACATTTAGGGTTATTATTGAGATATGGTTTGTTCTTCTATCCATATTTGTTTATTGATGTTACTAAACCTGATTTGTTATCCTCTTTGACTACTTTCCCCCCTTTACTGTCCTACCTCCCATTGTTGGTTTTCAATGTTATTTTCCATTTCCTCTTCCTGTAATGTTTTGCCAAGGATTTTTTGAAGAGATGGTTTTCTAGCTGCGAATTCTTTTAACTTTTGTTTATTGTGGAAGGTTTTAATTTCATCTTCTAACCTGAAGCTTAATTTCGCCGGATACAAGATTCTTGGTTGGAGCCCATTGTCTTTCAGTGTTTGAAATATGTTATTCCAGGATCTTCTAGCTTTCAGAGTCTGTGTTGAGAGATCAGCTGTTATCCTGATTGGTTTACCCCTAAATGTAATCTGCTTTCTTTCTCTTGCAGCTTTTAAAATTCTCTCCTTATTCTGTATGTTGGACATCTTCATTATAATGTGTCTAGGTGTGGATCTCTTATGATTTTGCACATTCGGCGTCCTGTAGGCTTCTAGGATTTGGGATTCTGTCTCAATCTTCAATTCTGGGAAGTTTTCTCTTATTATTTCACTGAATAGACTGTTTATTCCTTTGGAATGGAGCTCTGTGCCTTCCTGTATCCCAATGACTCTTAAATTTGGTCTTTTGATATTGTCCCATAATTCTTGGATGTTCTGCTCATGGTTTCTTAGCAGACTTGCTGAGCTGTCTATGTTCTTTTCCAGTTGAAATACTTTGTCTTCATTGTCTGATGTTCTCTCTTCTAAGTGATCTACTCTGCTGGTAGTATTCTCAATTGAGTTTTTAAGTTGGTTTATTGTTTCCTGCATTTCTAGAATTTCAATTTGTTTGTTTTTAATTACCTCTATCTCCCTGTGAAATTGATCTTTTACTTCCTGGATTTGTTTGTCAATGTGATCTTTCATTGTCTGATTTTGCTGTCTCATGTCTTCCTTGAGACTCCAGATCATCTGAAGCATATATATCCTGAACTCTTTATCTGATATTCCATCTGTTGCAGCTATTACCTCTTCTAAAGTTGAGTTGACCTGCATTGCTTGTGGTCCTTTCTTTCCTTGTCTTTTCATACTGCTCGCGTTTCTTTCTGCTTGGTGCAACTGTTGTGTTTTGAAATTTACCCCCTATTTATTTATGTTGCTCTTGTATACTTGAAAAGTCTCCCTTGCAGGTGCGGGCGGCGGCTGTGCCCCTACTCCAATTGGGGTGACGTGTCTACCACGCTGGCGGCTCTCTGGGCCTGTTCCGGGAGTGGAAGGCGGCTCTGCTCTGTCCCTATTCCAATTGGGGTGTCGTGACTACCATGCTGGCAGGTCGCTGGGCCTGTTCCGGGCATGGGCGGTGGGCTTGGCTGGCGGGATTCCACCTAATGGCAGTCCCTAACCTTCCTGCTTGCTAATTAATGGCTTCTCTGAGGCGCCACGCCTTCTGTAGCTGCGGGGCAGGCCGCACGAATCAGTTGGCCTGGATCTCCAGGGTCCTGCTGCTGGCTGTTTTGATGTTGCAAGCTGTTGGAGAGTGGTGGTGTATTCTTCAGCTTTCCCGGATGGTGGCCGCTGACTGCCTGGATGGAGTGTCCGCTGTTTTGATGTTGCACTCTGAAGGAGAGTGGCGGTGTATCCTTCAGCTTTCCCGGATGGTGGCCGCTGACTGCCTCGGTGGAGTGTCCGCTGTGGGGGATGGGACTGTACCGCTTCCTTCCCCTTCTGAGATCCCGTGCTCGGCCCAAGGGTCCGTGTGGGCTTGGCTGGTGGGATTCCACCTAATGGCCTTCCCTAACCTCCCTGCTTGCTAATTAATGGCTTCACTGAGGCGCCACGCCTTCTGTAGCCGCAGGGCAGGCCACGCGAATCAGTTGGCCTGGATCTCCGGGGCCCTGCTGCAGGCTGCTGAGCTGCATGTATTCTAAGCAAGTGCTAGATAAGATAATTTTATCTTAATCACAAGGGGAAAAAAAGAAAACCAACCAATGTGGAAGAATGGAAAAATAATTCAGTAAATAATTCTTATTAATTTTAGAGGGTAGAAAAATAAAAATGATTCCTAAAACATGAATAAAATATTGGAGAGTTTTGGTTTGGGGGAGAATTAAATTCATTGCTACTATTAATAATAATATGGACTGTATAAATGACTCTCTGGATATATATTTGGAAACTTGGCAAATGAAGCTGTTATATTTCTGAAATTTCTACCATATTTTCACCTTCATCTTATAAAAGAAATATTATCAGGGGCTGGGGTTGTGGCTCAGTGGTAGAGTACTTGCCTGGCATGTGTGAGACACTGGGTTTGATTCTCAGCACCACAAATAAATAAATAAAATAAAGCTCTATCAACAACTAAAAAATATTTTTAAAAAGAAATATTATCAACCAGTACTTTGGGGACAAAACTACACTCTTTCTCTAAACTAGCATTTTTTGGCTTTGTATCGGATAAGTACAAATTCAACAAATATCTACCTCTAAACCTGGTTAGATTATTCAAAGGTTTATATCTTTCATTCCACAAGTATCTTAGGACAGCATATATGTCTGGAGGCTTATTATTGCAAAACCAGAAAAAATACAAACTCTAAACACATCCCAAAACACAAAAGCAATGTTTCTTTGAGAAACTTCTCTATGGGGAAACTGGGATGCCTCTCTGGTCTCTATGGGCAACAGTGATAGGAGTACCATATTTACTATAAGTACCACTTTTACCAAGTCATTAATTCCCTTTACAAAGAGCTATCTCCCAAGGCTGCCTGTTTGCAGTACTCTTTGACAATCAGTAGATCATATGAGGATCCTGGAGTCTGGGAAAATATTGCTTAACCAGCTTGACATTTTAGTGTCAATGGTTTATGTATTTTGACTATCCTTAATAAATCCACCTTTATTTTTTCTTGCTGTTCTTATATTTCTCCATTTGGGGGCTGTTGTTTAGCTATCCTAAAATAATTAGACTCGAACTATTTCAATATTTGCATTCATAAACCAATAAACCAATGATGGCTTCTCCCAACTATCAAAAATAGAATGGCCCAATTTAACTATGCCCATGTGTTAAGCATCTCTGAAAGAACCACCAAATAAAACTGGTTGACTTTAGAACTGTCATCAAAATTGTTTGATTTTTGGTGGGTTTAAAGTTGGTTAATGGTGTGTGGCCTTACATACATACAGCATAATATGTTAATTACCAAGTGGATATGAACATGACCAGTATCCTATTTCGTTCTTAAACAGCATACATTTTATCTCTATTACACTCTAGCCAACTTCCTCTATCAAATCAACTATTTCCTAGTTTTAATTTAGCTCCACAGTCTGTGTATCATGTACAAATAAGGTATATCACAGAGAATACCTATAAAGCCAGACATTTCGTGATAAAAATTCCCTTCGGAATTTGCTATGGGCATCCACACAAATCAAAGTTACCAAGTAATTCCAGTGGATACATTTGACCTAATTGCTATATGTTTACACATAAAACAAAGTGCTGCATTATACGACAGTACATTCTTACATGCTATGAACACTGATTTATTTCAGGTTTTAAATTTCATGTTCAACCTACAAATTATATTACCTATGAGAAATCACATTCTGGCATTCAAATAAAACCCCTGTATTTTCTTGTCTAATAAATTACAAACTAATTTGATTTAGAGTCAGAGATATATTGGGCCCTTATGGATCATCTTCTAATGAGGTAGCACAGTGTGTTACAAAGGCACTAGAAAAAAATTCAGGTGTTCTTGGCTCTTGCCAATCTGTAGGTCTTGGGGGAAATGTCTTTGTTTCTCTGAGCCTTGGTTTCCCCTTAGAGTGCTCAGTTTTCCCCAGCTCTGACAGTCAATGATCTTTGGGATAGTTAAGAAGAGGAAAAGGGAAATTATTTTGGAATAATTTCTGTCGTGAAAAAGTTATTTGGTCTTTTTTTGGGGGGGAGGAGATAGTGTAAAAGAATCTGATCCTAATTTTAGGTTCAACACAGTAAGGAATAATTGCTAATCAAAGTTAATAAAATGCTTACAGGCCTCAGGTCTGGAAAAGTAATTTTAAACACTTAGAAAAACAATCGGAAATGTCAGCTGTTTTTTCACCTGCTCCTAGAGGAAATTCTTGGCTTTTAACCATGACATCCTCCTTTAACTCAAAGACACTACATATAAACCTACTAGCAAACTCTCGTTTTGAATTACACATGAAGACATTCAACCCAGAGAATTATCTTTCCCTTGACCTGAATTCTGTCCATCTGAATTTTCCAGTACAGCATTAAAGTTCTTGCTTGGAAATGCATGCTATCTTTACTCGAATGACTGGATGCCTTAATGAAATCACGAAACTCTATAACCAGATAGTGAAGAACTTCTAAATTTGACGGCAACCTCTCTCAGTTGCCAAAATGGTGGATTAACCTTGCAAACAGGCAGAAGAGTTGGCAGTTCACAAGCAGAGATCTGAGATGTGCTAGGTGGCCCCGGGACCCAAACCTTGTCTTCTTAGGTATTTGTAAGGCTTGACATTCTATCTTTAGAGTCACATACCTTTGGGATAAACACTGGTCATCCCAGGTATCTCCTTGAAACCAAGTGTCTGTTAAAGAGGTAAGATCTTATAATACTAATACTCGTAATAATATTTCCTAAGGTGTATTCCTTAGATACATTCCACAAGTCCTATTATATATTGGTAAAAAGAGATCCTTGGTCAGGTAAGTTGGGAAAACCCATTACACTATATTTCTTCTTGGACAGTCACAGTGAACATTAGCCTATTGAAGTGCTGAGAAGTCCTGTTATAAACAAACCAAATTAATGTAGTCCACTCTTTACTTATTTGAGCATATGGAACATCTTTAAAATGTGGTAAAACACACATCACATACTTAACCATTTTTTTTTAAAGAGAGAGTGAGAGAGGAGAGAGAGAGAGAATTTTTAATATTTATTTTTTAGTTCTCGGCGGACACAACATCTTTGTTTGTATGTGGTGCTGAGGATCGAACCCGGGCCGCACGCATGCCAGGCGAGCGCGCTACCACTTGAGCCACATCCCCAGCCCATACTTAACCATTTTTAAGTGTAGAGTTCAGTAGAATTAATTATATTGGCATTGTAGTGTAAGCAAACTCTGGAACTTTTTTTTTTTAGTTGTAGATGGACACAATACCTTTATTTTGTTTTACTTTATTTATTTATTTTTATGTGGTGCTGAGAATCAAACCCAGTGCCTCCCACAGACTAGGCAAGCACTCTACCACTGAGCCACAACCCCAGCCCAAACTCTGGAACTTTTTCATCTGCAAAACTAAAACCCTGTACCCATTAAACAACTCTCCATTTCCTTCTCCCCACAGTCCCTGGCAATCACCAGCTTACTTTCTGTTTCTATGAGTTTGAGTATTCTAGATGTCTTATGTAAGTGGAGACAGAGTATTTGTTCTTGTATAATGGACTTATTTAACTTAGCATAATGTCTTCAAAGTTCATTCATTTCAGAGCATGTGACAGGATTTTAAAAGATGCATAATCTTCCATTTTATGGGTACATCACATTTTGCTTATCCATCTGTTGATGGACACGGGGCTTGTTGCTTCTATCTTTTTAGCTATTATGAATAATGCTCCTATGAATATGAGTATGCAAAAATCTCTTGAAGACCTTGCTTTTGATTCTTTTGAATATATTATCAGAAGTGGGACTCCTGGATCATATAGTATTTTTATTTTTATTTTGCAGTGCTAGGGATTGAACACAGGGCTTTGTGCATATTAGTCAAGGGCTCTACCACTGAAATACACCCCAGCCTTATTTCTAATGTTTTGAGGAACTGCCAGATAATTTTTCACAGTAGCTGCGTCATTTTACATTCCCACCAATAGAGCACAAGAATTCTAATTTTTCCATATTTTCTTCAACATTTATTCTATTCTGGGGTTTTTAAAATAGTAGCTGTCCTAATGGGTGTGAGGTCATATCTCATAGTGCTTTAATTTGCATTTCCTTAGTGATTAATGATACTGAATATTTTTCACATGCTTGCTGGAAGAGCAATTAAAAAAAGTTCTGTGGAAAACACTTTGGGATTTGCAAAGGCAAATGTATGATAATGACTGCTTTTCAGGGTAGAGTTTTTGTTTCTTTTATGAACAAGTACATTTAATATTTTAAAAGCAATATAATATACAATAAATATGTATGTAAACAGTGGTTATCTTAGAATTAAGGGTGAATTGATTTATTTTTGCTTATCTATAATTTTCAGATTTTGTTAATGAACATATATTATGTAATTTAAAAAGTTTGAGACACATGATGATGGAATGGATGAACAAACAGAGAAGTCAATGACAATTGACGGATAGATCACTGAGTATTTTTTAGTTACTTTGGCTACAGTACTCAGTTTCCAAAGATCTCTTTTCTTCTCACAATATTTATAATTCTTGTGCCCCATTTAGTTTAGGTCCTGCTTTATATTCATTTCTAACTGTTCTGTGTGAATCTGTACAGTCCCATAACCCTCAAGCTTTTAGGAAAGGTACTATGTTATATATTTCCCTTGTATGTCCCAGTAATACTAATCATATTTGCCAACCCAGTTGAAGCATACCATCTAGCAAAGGGTTATGATGTGTATGTGTGTGCATGTGTGTATGTGTGTGTGTATGGAGGGGTGTATGCATGTGCACACACTGAGTATGTAAGGCAATCTAGAAGTTCTCATGTGTATATTAAATACTGAAATTCTGTCAGATTTTCAATGAGTTATGAGGCTAAACAGACAAAATGTTTAAATGTGCCCCTGAATGATACACAACTGTTACTCATGCACCCACCCACTCCAATAAGATGTTCTTAAAACTGTAAGGGTCACTGAATGTAATACATTTAAAAATCATTGTTCCAATCATGAATACATTTGTATTCCCATTTCATTTTTTTTTTACAATATTTTGACCTAAGATTTAGCATTTTGTTAATTACATTGTTTGGTTGGTTTTATGTAAACAACTCTGTTCCTAAAATAATTTCCAATCAGTATATGCCATCTCATCTTTTAGATTTCCTTCTCTCAACAGATGTTCTGAGTCCTCATTGTTTCCAGATTACAATCAGGTTGTCCATAACACAGAAACCCAGACATCTGGGCCAAGGGAAAATGGGCAAAGCCATTTGAATCAGGTATGGGAGGAAACACTTCCTGAAGGTTTGCTCTGCATCCATTTTCACATGTGATATCCTGAAGTTGCTGACCTGAGCTTTTTTCAGATGTATGACACCTTAAAAGTGGACCTTGACTAGTGCATAGTGGTGCATGCCTATAATCCCAGCCACTTGGAAGGCTGAGGTGAGAGGATCACAAGTTCAATACCAGCCTTAACAACCTAGCCAGACCCTATCTCAAAATAAAAATAAGAGATGCTGGGGATGTAGCTCAGTGGTACAGAACCCCTGGGTTCAATCCCCAGTACTGTAAGAACAAAACAAAACAACAAGAACTACAAAAAAAGTGGACCTCAAAGTGTGACTGTCTGCTACAAAGGAAAAAACAGGGGATTTGGAGACCTGTGGTCAGGACTCAACATTGTGGAGGTAGAGGTACAGCTCAGTAGTAGAGCACCTACTTAATATGCACAGGTCCATGAGTTCAATCCCCAGCATCCTAAAAAAAAATAATGACTCAGTTCTATTAATTTACCAACTGATCACCATTGTATACATTATTTAACCAAATGGAGTTTCATACGTAAAAAGCAAATAATAAAAGACTGTACCTCATTGAGCAACTATGAGTATTCAGTGAGGAAACATACTTGAAAGCACTTTGTAACATCTGAAAGAATTTTAAGGAGCAGCTAAACTGTTCTGAAGCAGCTAAACTCTAGTTGTTAATCCATGTAGAAGATTACCAATGTCCTTGGAGGTTCTATGTAGCTCAGTGAATTACTATGGGCCATATTAATCCTTTACTTGTTCAAAACAAACAAACAAAATCCCCCAAAACAACTACATAAAAAAACAAAGACTGATTAATAAATACTTAGTAGAGGTAATGGGAAAAATAAACTTCTGACCATAGTCATATTCTTTCCAGTTCTCTCCCCACTATTTAAACTGTAAAATGTCCATAAGAATTACTTGAATGGACATTCATCAAAAAATATTTAAATGGACAATAGCACATGAAGACATATCTGTTTCACACCATTATTTAACAGGGACATGCAAATTAAAACCACAGTGAGATACCAATACAAACCCAATAGAAACTCTATAGTCAATGGATCTCAACACCAAGTGCAGAACATAATATGGATAAATTAGAATTTCATACATTTCTGGTGGGAAGGAAAAATGGTACAACCATTTTGGAAAATACTACAGCAGTTTCTCAATAAGTGAAATGTATACTTAGCATATGACCCAGTCATTATGCTCCAGGGTATCTATCCAAAAGAAATGAAAACATATATCTATACCAAGACTTGTATGTGAGTGCTCTTAGCAACAGTATTAATACTAGTCCAAATTTCCATCAATTGGTAAATATGGATAATCACAAAGTGGCATATCCATATAATGGAATATTATTTAGCAAATCAAAATAATAAAGTAAAGATACATGCTACAACATACATCGTCCTCAAAAACATGATGCTAAGTGAAAGAACCATACAAAAAACCCATATCCTGTATAATTGCATTTATATGAAACATTCAGAAAAGGCAAAGTTACAGGGACATAAAGTAAATCAGTGGTTGTGTAGGACTGAGAAACAGAGAATGACTGAAAAGAGACATGGGGGAACTTGTTGGGATGATGGGAATGTTCCAAATGGGATTGGGGTAATAGTCGGATAACTGTATAAAGTTAGTAATACTCTTTGGATGGTACATTTATAATGGGTGAAATTTATAAAATGTAAATTATACCTCGATAAAGTAATTAAAGATATCTCTGCCAAAAGGGAGAGATTATGCTAGTCAATGTGACAACTGAAGAACTCAAGCTTGGATTAAAATACCTGCCTTTGGAATCAAAACCCAATAGGAAGCTAGCTATCTCTCAGTCAGCACTGTTTTAACAGACTCCTTCTCAACCTTAGTATTCAACCACCTGTAATTATGTCATTAGCCTGGAGACACATTAACTATATGAAGTTCAAGTTGATACTTCTTAAAACTCAATTACTGTTCTTCTGAAAGCTCTTTTCCATCTTCACATTTCTCACTATTTGTAATACTTTGCCTTTTCCCCTAGGAAATATGTCTGAACTTCTCTTTTCCTATATTATTATTGAGCTCTTTTCTCTCACCAAATTCCACATTCATGGTTCTCACAGGTAATAGTTAATATCAATGTATTTGTGTTGAAGCAGACACACCCCATCAGATGAATAAAGTACTCCTTTTGCAGAATTAGTTGTTTCCAACATTTCCAATGTGTACTTACTCTTTTAGTGGTGCAAAATACTGTTATCCCACAGCACAGAAGTGACAAGACAGTGAAAATGGACCAGTTAAAGCACTTAAGTTAAGTCAAGAATTCTGAAGATCTCTAGGACAGAGCCAAAGCCACAAACAGCAAAAATAAGTGGCAACTTAAAGCATCAACAGTACAATGCAATCATATGATAAGATAAGAAGTCTTGCAGGGAATGGTGGTACATGCCTATAATCCCAGCAATTTGGGAGGCTGAGGAAGGAGAATTGCAAGTTTGAGGCCAGCCTCAGCAACTTGGTGAGAATGTGTCTCAAATAAAAAAGAAAAAAAAGGCTGAGGATGTAGCAGGAAAAACATAAGGTAGGAAATCTACTCTAAGAAGTTTTCCATTTTTTAAAATGTTAATATTTTGAAATTTTGGTCCTTAAACTTCAGGTCTTCAAAAATCTGGGGCTTTACAGAATCCCCAAGAATTCTACTCCTTCAATGTTTAAGATATACCTAACAAGCTATGCCAGACCCATTGGAGCTCCATTTATCAAACCACAACCAAAACACTCATCCAGTTTCAGTGTGTTACAAAGAGTCAAGATGTGAAGTCAGAAGACTTGGTTTCATATATCTTTTATATTTCTTGCATTTACTAGAAGTGAGACCTTAGGCAGATTCCTGAATCTCAATGATTCCTATGATTCCTAGTTTCTTATGCTATACAATTAGAATAACAGTTATACCTACCTCACAGAGCTGTGGGAATTGAGTTTGCATGTATATGAAGCACTTTGTAAATGGCAAAACCCCATACAAATAGAAGTTATTTACCTTCTAGCCAACTACTATATAACTTATATGTTATTCTAAACTTACAGCCACCCTCCAAAATTACTTTTAAGAAACATTGTGCTTTCATTTGCCTATCTGTAATGGGTCTTGTTGACCCTTGGCATACCTGGCCCTGCATATGGCCATTGCTTACTCTGCTGTATGCATTAACAATTATTTTGAACAGTGTTTGGATCTGTTCCTTACACTTCCTGGCTCACAAAAGAAAAAAATTGCTGTCGATCCAACATTTCTATAGCACACTTCTCCCAAAGGGTTTCCACATGCATTCCCTGCTGGGTGAAATGCAATTGCTGTTTAATAGCACATGGCAACACTATACAACAGTCGAAGACAGGATGCAAGACAGGCAATATTGTATGCAGCTGAAAGGACAAGGGAAGCCAATGTCAACAGATGCAATTACCAGATGTGAACTTTGGCCAAGAAGGTCAGGGTGAACACTCTTTTAAAAAGTGCCACAGGATCTTTAATACCCCAAAGTCATTGCAATCTTGGCATCACATCTTATTCAAAATCAAATCCCCTGGAACCCTGACCCTTTGCTGTTTCATTGATTTAGTTTTGTGGTGGGGGAGGGTGACTCACATGGCTTCACTAGCAGATCTCCCCTCATGATTCAGAAGGTAGGTTCTCTGGATAACTTATTTCTAAATATGAACTTGGCATTATTTGGGGTGATTTAAAGGAATGATAGTTGGAGTGGGTATGGTCACAAGCCACAATTTAACACTCCACATGAGGCTGCCTCCCCTGTTCTTGCTTTAACACAGTGGGAAGAGCAATTGTTCTTCAGTCCCACACAGACTTGGAACAAGCCAATTTTCCTTATTTTGTTCTCACTTTGACACTTCCTTTCCAATATGGGACAGGTGCAATGGTCCTTGTAGTACAGGGTGGTGGAAACAAACTGGGAAGAATGGTACTTTAAATGGCAGCAGATGCTTAGTCAACCCAATTCAAAGGGAGAGCCAGGAAGTCCCTCATAGTAAACCACATGCTCCTCAGGGTTTCCCCTCTATGACCATCCAACCATCTGTGGGGACTTGCACAACATTGTCCAGAAGGGAACTCTACTGGGGGGATAACACTGATTCACCCAAAGATTATCTTTAAAATCAATGAACATTTTAGAAGAAAAATAATGACATGTAAGTGAATGTTATGACTAAATATTTTAACTGAATCTCTTTTTCAATGTAACAGAAAATGTCAAGTACCTATGTGTTCATACATGATGAGAATAGATTTCCCCCCTTGGGAGTCTACGTGTAAGTCACAAAAACTTCCCATTCTCACACCTTACAAAAGCAAAGAAAGAATTTGGCCTGCCTGCTTATTCTACTCTGTATTACAAAGTGTTACTTAGAAACTGTGAACAAGTCCTTTATTTATGATAAAATAGGAAAAAACTGATTACTTGGACTTTATGATCAATTAATTTTCTCATTTTGCAGACTAAAAATGAATTGCTTATTTCCTTGTCTGCCAACCTTATCTCCTCTGTCCCTTTCCTTCCCAGCCACTGGTGTTGATCAATGAAGTGTGTTTGTGGTTTGTGGTGATATTTGTCTAGGAAGGGTGTAATATTTGAAAGGGAGGGCATATCAAGGTTCCACAGTGGCCTTGAAAATGAAAAATCACTCATAATTTATCTTGTAATAATGCTTTCCTTCATCCACTCTTTGGCTGGTACCTATGTACACCACATCATAAAATATTTACGTAATTCTGTTTTCTAACATATATGAATGCCTTTCCAGGAAGATAGCTGTGGATACCCAAAAAGCAGTTTCTGGGTACTAGTACCATCCCCACAATAGACCTGACTCAGAAGGAATGATATTTTTCAGAATATAAAATTCTGTTGTTTAGACTTTTCCTCAGCCTCCTAACTTGAATGCATAATTGCCAGCAGTGTACTTCCACTTGACTTTCCCAACTTCAGCTCCCATAATTCTCTCCATAGAACTCCACTAATCGACAATTTCCAAATAAACCCTATGCTTTCATACCTTTTGTTTTGTCCCTGCTGATCTCTTATGTGATCTTCCCTGTTGACATTCTATTTATCTTCTAGAAACCATGTCATATATCATTTCTTCCACAAAGTCTTCCCCAATTCCTGTAGCTGAATTTAATCATTTCATCTGTGCTCTCACAACACTTTGCTTGGATCTGTCTTAAAATCTCAAAAACATTCTGCCTTGTATTATGATTATTTGTGTCTGTGTCTGTCTCCTCCATGGGGCCAAGGGCTTTTTGAGGGCAGGATTGTGTCTGATTCATCTTTGTGCCTATCCAGATTCCCAGGACTTAGCTGAGTGCCTGGAAGTCAGTGGCCAAATAAACAATAAACATTTTAGAGTCAGAGCTCAAATACTATGTGTTGATTTATTGAACTGTCCCTGTATCTTCTGGCTGTTAATCAAGGAGTCTGGCATAGACCACAAATTCAATACAGAACACAGAACTGTTGCGTCAGAATAACTCCAAAAAATTTTTAAATGTCAAATTTTTGGAAATTAAATTCTATTGCTTGCACAAAACCTTTGTAGGACTGAAAGTTAATAGGAGAAAAAAACCCTAAACCACTGACTTACCTCCAAGAGTTTTAGACACCAAACATTCTTCAGACCATTAAGAATGAGGGCTTCTGTTTAGGCAGTACTGGTTAATTTTTAACATACAAAGTTATTTCTGGGGACTGGGGGTGTGGAGAATGTGTTTAGCATGTGGGAAGTCCTGGGTTTGATCCCCAGTACCCAAAGAAAAAGTTATTTCATAGTGTTAGTGGATAGATTATTTTTTGCTTTTCTCAACACTGTCATGCCCTGGAAAAGACTCCTTATGGAAAGTCTGCCTTTCTGAGGGTACCAGTAATAGTATTTCTACTGCAGTGTAATTTGACACCCCTGCCCCCCAACCCCACTAATCTCTCATAAGCCATATTTGGGGGGTCCCCTTCAGGATGCTCTTGCTTTTGCCACCAGAAACTTCAAATAAATTACCTAAAATCTTTCCTTAGGAAAAACTGGGAGAAGGAGCTGGGGCTCAGTGGCAGAGTGCTTGCCTAGCACATGCAAGGCCCTGCACACTGGGGGAAAAAAAAAAAGAAAAGAAAAGAAAGAAAAAAAACTGGGGGAAAGTACCTTTGGAACACACTTCATTGATATTAACTAAATTCCTCTTCCAGTGTTTCCAGTGTCAGACACAATAAATCAGTGGTCTACTAGGTGTCAATTTGTGTGGTGTGCGCATACACGCATGTTTTCTTTTCTGAATCCTAAACAGCTTGAAATCTACATCAGTGATATTCCAACATGCAAGTTATTATCATGACTAACAAAAACAGAATTACCTGCTGCTACATTCCAGGTATGTTTATGTATTTCCCTGTCTAACCTGCTTCCTCCCTCCAGCTGTCTCAGTGGGGGGAAATGGGGATTTTTCTCCCTCCCCTGCATTTTCTCTAACAACTGTGATGTCAAATGCAATTATTTGTGGAGGAATCTGCTGTATGCATGGATGAAAGGGACACATGCAAATCCTCAACAAGAAAGGGAAATACCAGCTATCGGGAACTATGTCCCAAAAGCATGCTGCTCTGGCAGCCTCTGCTGAAGGCCCCCTGTGCAGATATTAACAAGCTGAACACAATATGACTTTAGGAATGCAAAAGAAAAAAACTGTTTAACATTTGAAAAATCTCCTCCTCAATCTGAGGTCAACCCAGCTAATAAAAAAGCTTCAAAAACTTCTGAAAAACCATGAATAAGCCCCAGATGTTCCCGTTCTCAGCTGAACTTTCCACCAAGTTATTTTATACCCTCTATTTTTCACAAGTAGAACTATTTCAACCTCTTGTGCCATCCTATCTCTTTCCAAAGAAAATTGCCTCCAGCCAAATTCTTTCTCCCACCCACAGTAACTAATTGTCCATACTGTTATTCATCTCCTTTTCTGAAGAATTAAATTGGTGAGACCCCTTAGTGCAAGGGTGGGGACCTTATTTCTATCAAGGGCCACTGACCCACAGGGGAAAAAATCAATTGGGGCCACACACAAGTAAGAAGCTGCTTGATTTAGTTTAGTTTTCGTTTGTTTGTTTTTGTGCAATAGAAAACATGCATCTTGCTTGCTTTAAACAACAACAACAACAACAACAAAGAAGAATGGGGAGAGAAAAACACTCCAGGTTTATGCTATGTCACATTTGGGCAATAAGGTGATTAAAAGAAAAGATAGGGCAGGGGGAGATGGAGAAATTAGAAAAAAAAAAAAGTAGGGTTTAGAAAGAAATAGACCAGAAGATGATAAAGGAGGGAAGGAGATAAAGATGCTAAGAGAAAGGAAAAGAGGAAGACACTCAGAGGAAAGCTTGGCAAGCTCCCTGGTTCATGTACTAGTTGCGGTAAACAGCTTGTCCCACCCTTGGTGCTCCCTGTACTGTGAGCATTAGAGCAAGTTATCACTGCCCTTTGAAATCCTTATTAGCTTTCCAGCAGTTTTGGAAAAGTCCTTTATGTGCTGAGATACAGCTGGTCTGCTTTGATTTTCAAACATCAAAGCTATTTTTTTGATATAAAGGTTATTTTCTCAAGAAGGTCTAAAGGTTTTACATATGTGTGAAGGAATGACTGTAAGTCTCTGACGCTGCAAAGCTGTCAGATGGCGTTATCTTTGGCCTTTGAGAGATCAACGCTGTCTTTCCCTTAGAGCCTGCATGTTACATTTGGATCAGCATTTATTTCATTGACTTGAAGGTTTTTCCCCAAAATCGAATTAAGTTTGGGTTTAGTTGGATCCTAGTATAGCAGATAAGAGACCACATACACATCTCTAAGAAAAAACAGACCAACTTTCACAGATCTTTGATTACTATGCTTTCCCATTGAGAGATGAACTTCTGAATGTCTGAATCTAGCAACTCACTGAGAGGTTAATTTCAAGCTATCTTACTGATTTTAGAGCTATGTACTTTATGCTATTGTACCTTATTCTTGGAATATTTGGGGTTACGTTCTGGTAGTGGTACACTAAAGAAGACACAGTAGAACAAGAAAATGTCCAGAGAAAGGAATGCAAAATAATGAAGAATGGGAAAAAAAGGAAAAAAGGAGAAGCCATACATGGATAGACTAAATTGGCATCTCAACTCTGAAAAGATAAATGCTCAAAGGGAGCATAAAAGAAGTCCATGCAATTGTAATGGGTACATTTTACTATAAAGGTAGGCCCTAGAACACTGGAGTTAGGGCCCTACCCCTTTGAGCTTGAAAGGAATGGTTTTAGGTTAGAAGAAGGAAAGCCCTACTTTGCATATCAAATGCTAAACTTAAGGAATTTATCTCCCTAAGGGGTGGAGCAGGCAAAAAATAGATTCCAAAATGTGTGGGCCAGTTTGTGAATAATGGATCTCTCTTGGGCTATTTTGGGAAGTGGAGATGCTTTGGGAGCCCCCTCTAGCTCTGCATATGTCTCTCAGTGTGCCTGTTAGCAAGTAGTACTGGGGAGTGTGGACCAAGGGGATAGCCCTTTAAAAGGTCCCTGGTGTTGCCCCTCAAATTAAAGTGTTAACGCCTGGTCTAGGAAGCTTGAAACACAATCAGTAGGTGCTGCTCAGGAGGCCACTAGGCCACCAGGCCAGATGATACTCCTGCTGCCTTCTCTCAGGGGCTAGGTTACTATCAAGACAGCCACCAGAGATGGAAACAGCTCAGTAGGGACATGGGGAGTTCAAAGAACTTTGGTTTGGTCCAGGGTGCTTTCAATGCCATATCTGTCCTCATTTATTTAAAATTTTTGTTTGTTTTACATGGAAATAGATTTATTTTTATTCTGATTTAAAAAAATTAAAAATATCTGGGCAGAGTATAGGGAAGCATAAGATAGAAAATGAAAATTACCATAACACTGCTAATGTTTGATATACATACTTAATAAATTTTTTCCATACATACAAATATATACATATACTAATTTTTGTAAAATTTGGATTGAACTTCAATATTGTCTCATAGTCTGCTTTTACATTTAGTAATATATCTTTCAATGCACAACAGTGTTTTCTAAAGTACTTTTCTGATGTCTACAGATTATTCTATTTTATGGAAGTAACATAATTCACCTAAAAAATCTCTAATTGATGGGTATTTGGATAACCTTCCATTGTTTTACAAACAATATCACTGAATTATCCTTACACATACATCTTTTTGTATTATCATATTCTTTATTTGGAATAATTTGCCTAGATTTAGTGTTATCTACACAATGGCACTATCATAATGGGTTAATTCCCTTAAAAGAGAAAAAGAAAGATCACAGAATTTACAGTAAAACCATGTAGGTTCAATCCCAGGGTTAGCCTTTTAGTCACTTAGGATCTGAGTGTCAGTTTCCTCACCTGTAAAGGAGAATATTAATGATAGCTACTTCACCAGAGAGTGGTGAGAAATAAATGTGGTAATAAAAAAACACTTTACATTTATAGTTGGTCCTCAAAATTTTAAATAGTTAAATGCAGAGAAACTTAATTTATTATTAATATCTTTATGTTCTTAAGAATCCAGAGGCAGCTTTAGAGTAGGTCGTTGCCTAGATGTCCCCCATACAGAGAGCCCCCCCCAAATCTCTGAGGGTTTGCTGTCATCCACAATAATACTTCTGAATCCCCCAACACAACACAGCTGCCTTGAAGGGCAGGGGGCCTCCAACGTAGTACAGGTCTGGCTGACACATACCTAGGAGGCATTTGGCTTCCCAACATATCCATGCTACATGTCATTCACCTGGTAATTGTTTGCCATTGTCTGCTGTGCAGGGGAGGAAAGTTTATCATGTTCTCTTCCTCGTTGGGCCCTCTATAAATACACCCAGATTGCGTGGGACTGAATTGAACACTCTGGCGAGAAACCAACTTTCTCAGGAAGAAAGAGATCAGTTGCATTACAACACAACTTGCAATTCCTTTCCAAACTTCTGGTGCTTTTGCTTTGAAAAAAAGTAAAAACTGCTGCTGTTCATCATGCTAGCCAAAAGCAATTATAGATTATGAATTTGTTTCATATAGAAGGGAGCAAGCACATAGCAAGCATGGTGCTTTATTAGAGGTTGTGAGACACTTAGCCAAATAATGGCTCTCAGCAAGTTACTTGATAAATGCTACTTGGTCTTGATGACTGTCTTTCTCCAAGTCATATTTGTAGTATTTTCCATTAAAGGGAGAGTCACTAATAACACAGAGGAAAAAAATTCACCTATATGAGAAATTCTTAAGTTATATGGTAGAAGGCTGGGGCTGTAGCTCAGTGGTAGAGCACTCACCTAGCACATGTGAGGCCCTGGGTTCAATCCTCAGCACCACATAAAAATAAATAAATAAAATAAAAACACTGTGTCCATCTACAATTAAAAAATATTTTAAAATAATGTGGAAGATAAGAGTGAGTGGATAGGAAGAAAAGGCAAAAGGGTTTGTGGGGAAAGTAGTGCCCATTCCCCAGAGAAGGTGGCATGGCATAAGTGGGAATCAAGAAAGTGTGGTACCTGGGAAAGGAAAGGCAACTACACAAAAAGTTGTTTTGGGATTGATGAAAGAAAATATAGAAAGTGAAATAAAGGAAAAATCATGTTGAAAACTACAGTGGTATAAGAAAACAAAGACAAAAAGGGAAAAAAAAAAGAGTGTTGTAGGTCCCTAGAAGTCAAGGGATTTTTCCAGTCTCCTTGGGCCAATAGTGAACAAGGTAGGCCTGGACTGGCACAATGCTGTGAGGACAAAAAAGGGTCTTGGTAACAGGGAATTTCATGGAGAATTATCTGAAAGTAATTGGTGATTGGCTACAGGGAAGAAAGTTCATGACTAAAGACATCAGCAGAGAAGTGATAAATGACCAGGACCAGGTAGGTCCAAGGAATATTCCAAAAAGTAGATGCAATTAAAATATGGACCTGGCCTTCCCTACAGAAACTATTCCTGGGAGGCAGGCAGGAGAATCTGTGCAATAAGATGAGGTGTGCAAAAGATTTTAATCACTTTCTTCACTTTCATAGTCCACAAATAAGAAAGTTTCCCAACATCTATCTAGATACCCACTCCTAAGGCATGAATCACTTTAGGACTTCAAGACCCAGGAAGACTGGAATTTAGAAATAAAATAGGCACACAAATTATTATTTCATCTCAGCTGCTCAAGCCTCAACAAGCTGATCTTCGGGTTGAAATGTGGCAGCCAAGAAAAAGAAAGTTCCTATTACTCAGGCTTTGACAGATAAAGTAGATTGTGCATCTTTGCTCAATACCTTATTTTAAAGCAATAGAATAGGCAGAATAGGAGGGGCAAGCCATAGCCTGGGGTCTCTGTCAAAAACTGTCATGTATAACTAAAAAGAACAAATTAAAAATATCAAAATTTTTAAAAGTGGAAAAATACAATTCCATTGGATTTGAGCCATGGCATAACACAAAGTGAAGGTCAGAAAGGGGAGACAGAAGAAAAAGTGAGATCATAGATTTTCCAGCTTCTATAGAGTTCATGAGCTTATGAATTAATGGAATGAGGGCTCATACAAAAGATATGGTGCTAGATCACTGTTTTATCAGAAGTGAAGAAGGACTGGCGTACGGTGGCACATGCCTATAATCCCAGTGTCTAGGGAGGCTGAGGCAGGAGAATTGCAAGTTCAAGGCCAGTCTCAGCAACTTGGCAAGGCCTTTAGCAACTTAGTGAGACCCTAGCTCAAAATTAAATATAAAAAAGGCTAGGGGGCTGGGGTAATAGCTGAGTGGCAGAGCACTTGCCTAGCATGCATGAGGCACTGGATTCAATTCTTAGCACCACATATAAATAAGATAAAATAAAAGCTCATTGACAACTAAAAAAAAAAAAAATTAAAACGGCCTGGGGATGTGGCTCCATAGTTAAGCACCTCTGGGTTCAATTCTCAGTACCCTCCCCACCAAAAAAATTAACAAGAGGCTATTTTAAATGGCTTTTTTGAAGACTTGGAATATTTTGTACATACTTTAAAGACAAAATCACAGCATAACATTTTATAACTTTTTAATGGTGAGGAGAATCTCCAACATTTTTGCTGTCTCTCTGTACATGCACATAAACTTTCTATCCCAAATTCATGTCTGTCCCTAGTACAAAATATATTCACTCCATCCTAAAAGTTCGGAAAGTCTCAACCCATTACAGCTTCAACTATATGTCTAAAATCTCACTCAAATATTATTAGCTTGAAAGTCCCAGGTTTCATCATCTAAATCAAGTATGGGTGAAATTATATGCACGGCCCACCCTAGGGCAAAATTCCCCTTCATCTGTATACTTGTGAAAGTAGAAAACAAGTTATCTGCTTCCAAAATCTGATGGGGGTAAGACACAGGATAACAATTAGAGATAGTCTGTTCAACTGGAAGGGGGAGGTAAAGGAGAATGCGGAAAGGCAGGTCAAAAACTTATTTATGCAATCAAAAAATATTGGTCACTGACATGTGCCAGACACTATTCTCAGAGCAGAAGGTACAGTGGTGAGTGGGACAGATAAGAACCTGCCCTTGGGAAATTGCTGTAAAGTAGTTTCTATGCTGGCTAAACTGCAGTGCTTTGTTGGACTTCTTAGCATCTGCACTGACCAGCAAGAAGGGCACAGAGGTACTAAAATGGAGAGAAGCAGCCGTGTCAAGTGCCAGCCAGAGTGTTTTGGTGAAAGGTCAGGTCAGCTCATTGTCAGGACATGCTTGAGTAGAACTGAACAAGCAGGGTCCTATACATAAAGTGCATAAATTTCTAGGAGACCGTTTCAGGGAAACCGCATAAACTACAAGTAGCTGCCATAAGTAGAAAAACACTGGAGTTGATAACAAATAGGGAAATGTGTTCTAAGGAGATACTGCTTCCCTCTGGTTCCCCCACTCCTCTTTGTGAAGCTGTCACAAAACACAGTAGTCTCTCCAACACATCTAAGCACCCACGATGGCAGCTGAAGAAAAACACTATAATCTCTCTCGATCTTTCTCACAGTTTCGGTAATTTTTGAGGCTTCGGTGAATGGATGGCACTCAATGTTCAACAGCCAAGGAGCCACTTTTAATTGGAGTCCTGACTAAAAAAAAAGCGTGTAACAAATTGATTAAAGAGTAATAGTTAACACATTCATCAGGGAATCTAAATACCTCATTGTGAGGACTTCTACTTAAAGTTCAATGAGGGACAAATCTCTGCAGGTACTAGAAATTTCTTTTCATTTTCTACTGTGGGACCTGGAGAAGCTACTAGTCTGCTTTGAGACAGTCATACCACGCTACTGTCTTCTCTTGAAACCCAAACTACTGTCTGCTGCAGTCCATCCTATGTCGTGGCTAATGGCCAAAAGATGATTGACCCAATTTTAGGGACAAAGCAGTTCTCATTCCCTAAACTATTCCATCAGGCAGTGGGAAGGAAGGTTAATGATTTTTAATAACAAGCTTCATTTCCTTGCCTTGTAAACTCTACCAGGCTTAACTGGACTTCTTGCCTCCAATTTCTGATCTCCAAAACATCCTTCATGCTGCCAGCAGTGTTAACCTCATAAAACACTGATCTGACCATGTCACTCTCATGCTATTCACAGGCTGTCCACTGACAACAGAGTAAAACAGAGTAAATTCTCAGATTCCTTTTTTTTTTTTTTGGTAGTAGGAATTAAACCCAGACGTGCTTCATCACTGAGCTATATCCCCAGTCCTTTATTATTATTATTATTATTTTTATTTTTGAGACAGGGTCTGGCTACGTTGCTGAGGCTGGCCTTGAACTTGCCATCCTCCTGAGTCGCTGGGAGTACAGGTCTGCAGTACCACACCCAGTTCAGATTCCTTATTATTCCATTCTTGGCCTTCTGAAATTTCAGCCCCATCTTTCCCTCCCATATCCTCTTCCACTCTAGCTTGTGGCCTCAGCTCATCAGCCACATAAGGATATTAATGTTTTCATGTCATTGAGCCACTGCTCTTCCACATTCCTCTGCCAGGAAGATCCTTCCTTCTAATTTCTGTCAAAATTCTCCTCATCTTTTAAAGCCTGGCTTAAAGGCTATTTTTGAAGTTCTATCTCATTCCCTCAGTAGGAATTAATCCTTCACTTCTCTAGGCTAGCATTATACTTGGTTTATACTTCTCTTATGAGATTTACACTAGGGCCTGGATTACATTTGGGTAGGTATGTTCTTAACACTCTCCTTAAAAACAGGGGACATACTTAAATTCTCTCTGTATCCTTGCCCTCAGCACCTAACTCTGGTGCTTGGCACTCATAGAGTTGCTCACATTGAATAAATGAATCAAAATGGTGATGACATATATATATGTGTGAACAGGTATGTGCAGGGAGTGGTGGGTATTCTCTGTATCCTTAAACCAACAGAGCCCACCAAATTCAGAACTATACAAAGAATGGGCTCTCAATATATTAAATGTCCTATATATATGTATAAATCATATATGTTTATAATTTGTATATATAATTCAATACATAATTTATACGTATATTCAAATTGTATTTTATTTTTTGCTTTCTGAGTTTCATTTGAAAAGGAGTTATGAAAGTAATCATGGAATAAGTGACTTCTAACAACAATAGACAAGAACGAAGTCCATTGAGCCAAGTAAAACTCAGTTCTGAACTCAATCTCAACATTTTATAACAAACCTGTAGCTTTAACAATATTCTGTACTGTGTGTTATCTGATTGCAATTATCGATCAACCAATTTGCTACACAATAGCTCAGAGAATGACATAACTAACAAAGAAATCAGCAATAAGAAAATTGCTCCCTGCAGGGATACCCATATCCTATACTTGTGTCTGATGAACAAAGGCAGCAGCGCCCCCCTGGGTTCTGGCCTGGACATCTTTCAGCTCTCCACCGCCTTCAAGAATCCATACGCAGCTATAACGAACTGCCTCTAGCTTGGCTTAATCTTTTGTATTAGGTCATTAATGAGTCTGGATTCCTTCCCCATTTTCCATGGTATCTCAGGCAGGGACAAAGGCTCAGGCAGCAGGGGGCAGCTTTCCTTTTGCCTGACAACAAGTGGTCACTGGTCCCCCATCTGTGGCTAACAAATTCCTTCGTTCTTTGAAGGTAGATCCCACGGAATGGGTCTCATCTGCCTTAAGCTTGCAATGTAAAATAGAGCTTCAAGAATTTAGGCCTTAAGCAGTGTTCCTGGCATCTCTGACATCACCCCAACAGCTGAGAGTGATGGTGTCTCAAGAAAGCTCACAAGCCCCAAGGCCCTGTGAATTCTTTCTGCTCCATTGGCATGTGAACTACACACACACACACACACACACACACACACACATTATATGCCACTCAAAAATCATTCTAAATACCTCCTGGAAGACATCTGCCAATAAGGATACCATGTCAGCCGTGTTTTAAATATAGGAACCTCTCAACATCTTCAACCAAGGAACAAAATGCAAAAGGAATGCAGATTAACTTGCCCTGAACTTTATACCTCTGAAGTCTCTCTACTTGATCCTATCCTTCCATGAAAGGTCCTGGTGGCACTGAAGATAAAATGGGACTTCTGGATCATGTGATGTGGTAAGATCTCTAAGCTGTACTCCAAGGGCAGCTTGCCTATTTATAGAGCATCTGCTTTAGGGCACAGTTCAAACTTGGGAAAATCTAAAGAACTTGATTTAAGCATGCATACACACATACACACACACACACACACACACACACACACACACATATACATATTTAATTTACCATCTTCATTTTCCATTCAGTCACCATGAGCCAAACTAAACTTTAAATAGTTCAAAAATCTGTCAGAGTTTGGTTAGATGTATTTTTCCAAGAATCTTTAGAATTTATATTATTATATTTAGAATTTTTAAGCCATTTAAACACTCGGTACTATAAAAGTGGTCGCCTCTCCATTCCAGTAGTTGACAAACTGAGGTACAGGGACTCAAACCACTTTTTTTAACATTGTTTTTTAAGATGAACACAATATCTTTAATATATTTAATTTATTTTTATATGGTGCTGAGGATTGAACCCAGTGCCTCACACATGTGGGGCAAACTCTCTACCACTGAGCTATAATCCCAGCCCCTCAAATCACTTAAAAGGTCCCTCTTGACTTTCCTTTATGCTAGCTCTTCACACCACAAGAGTACAAAGACAAATAGTAGCTACAATTTATTGAGTGCCTAATACATGCATACATTCATTCTAATATTTATACTAATCGGTCAAGATAGATGATAGTATACCCATTTCTCAGGTATTAGGAAACTTGAGGATATGGGGAGTTAAATAATTTACTGTAAAGTCAAGTTACTCCAAAGTGATACATGTTGGAGTTAAATAAATCTGTTTGATTCTAAACACTTTGTTCTTTTTCCCAAACTGGATATTTTAGCGATGGCCTCAAATTTCTCATTCTGTCTCTAAATCACACACCAATAAGGCTTTGTAACTAAAAACACATAAGAGTGATTTAATAAACATACAGGTAGGGCAGTAAACCTTACAATCCTCCAGCAGTTCTTTTAAAACTTAAAATGGTGAACATTTTTCTTGTCACTCACTTCTATATCCTTTCCTTCTCCATGCCAACATGCCTGTACACGTGACGTATATACCTCTCCCCTGATGACAAGGGCTATCAGGTGATTGATATATTTGTGGGATATTGTTTTGGGTCAGTGAAGGTTTCACAGTCCCTCATTGATGTTTCCATCATAACTAAAGATAAAAATGTTTGGTAAGTTGGGTTTCCCCTATCATACTTATGCACTTGTGTTTGTGAATATACAAGTAATACTTTACACATAGCCCTGTAACATTTCAGCTTGCTAGGTTTCTCCTGTTATGGCAGCCCTGCTGAGATACTTTTGGATATTGATTGTGTTATCTATGCCTTAGCTAATTTCACCGTTCTTCATGTCATCACTGAATATTAGAAGTATGCCTTCTAAGTCTTCCACTCAGACACTGGTACAAAGCAAACACCTAAAGACCTCTCTCTCCAGGTGATGTTAGATTGTTAGGAAATTATTCTTCAGGTCTAACAACTAATTAGCCACACACAACTAGATGATCATTTTGCCAACTTTTCTTGTTACACGTTTAAAAACAAATCATGGGAATCTCTGCCAAACACCTCATTGAAATCTAGACATACCATGTCTATGGCATTCCTCTGATGCAGTTAATCACAAATGTGTGTGTTTTATACACACACACACACACACATAGAAATGCTTGATTTGTTCTGGGTGAGCACAAAGTACCTCCTAGTAAACACCAAGATTACTGAAGAGAACTTGCACTTTCTAAGATTCTAGACTAGAATTTTGTGAAGATGTGATACCAAGATTCCTTGTTTATGACTTCCACAGTCCAATTTCTACTCCTTATTAAAGATGAGGATAAAAAACAATATGCTGACTCCAGTCTTTGAGCTTTTTTTCTAGTTGTTGCAATGCCCTGAAGTTTACCTATAGTGATATCCTCTTAATAACCATAAGATTTCTCACGACCCTGGGATGTAACTGGCCTGCCTTGGGCCTCATGTTTTGTGACACACCACAATAGTAATTTATTTAGCTTTTTGGTTTTTTTAAATAGATATTTTTATTTATTTATTTATTTATTTATTTATTTATTTATTTATATGTGGTGCTAAGGATCAAACCCAATGCTTCACACAAGCTAGACAATCATTCTGCCATGACCTACAACCCCAGAACAGCTTTTTGGTTCTTATCAGCTGCTCAACCACAATACAGAATGCTGGGAGAAGTAATGACTTAGATGAATATGGACTATCAGAAACTATCTAGATAAACTTATCACACAGAAAAAGATAAAACTTTAAACCTCTAAAGAAATTACCAGTAAAACTCAGTATATGTAAATGATAATATAATTTTTACTCTGGACATTACCTATGCTGGAGACACTCTGCTCAAGAGTTGCTATGCAAAATCACTGGCTGCTAGCTAAGGAAAGTATATAGTGAGAAATACAAGATTGATCTCATTATTATCATTTTACCCTTACTAAGTACCAACAATGAGCTATAAAGCATGTGGAAAATATCACTGGTCACACATGTTAAATAAATTTATAGTTGAAGTAATGTTTGGTCTTAAATAACCATGGGCATGCAAGACTGGGACCAGATATTTGGTTGGACCAATTAATATGGGACTGTCATCTAGGATCAAGAGTGTCCACTTTGTATAGATAATCCAGTTCAAGAAAAAAGAGCTTAGTATATTCTTCCCATTGGATTTTGTCAGAATTCTAAGTGACATGAGCAAAGAAAACCTGGATGTATTGGTCATTGGCTTCAAAGAAAAACGTCTGGCTCACTAGTTAAAACATAGACCTTCGGTGATCACTTCCAATAGGAATAACATTACCACTAAGCCATTCACATTCTTCCATTTGTTCTCCATTTTGACCAACATTTCATTTTAGCAGGTGGCTGATAGGGATTAGAGAACATTCTGTGACTTCCTTGTGTATTGTAGATAATTTAGCACATTCATTAGATGAACACTCAAATGAAGACATGGCTCATGGAGGATTAAAGCCTTAATGTTAACTTAAAGAGCACCCTGATTTTTAAAAATTGCACCCTGAGTTTTTGCATTTGGAACCCTTTAAGTGAAATTATACTTAAAAGACCAATATCTAAAGAAGATTTTTAAAACTGAAGTTTCTCTGGTTCCAATAAAATGAGGGATTCTGAACAACCTCCATAGCCCCTTTCCCACATTCTCTATGGAACACAATCTGAATACATTGCTCTAAACAACTGAGCTATCTGGCACATAAGCCCACTGACTAATACATTGTTAATTTTGCTATTCTGGAAGGAGAGAGGAACACTGGAGAAATTATTATCGGGCATCAAGGAAGGTGGAGGAATGAGATTCTGGGGAGAAGAATAAAAGGATAACTGACTCTGAAAGCAGACAGGAGCCTGAGTCAACCTCTGGCAGAAGGTATAACGTCCCCAGCAACAGTCCTGCTGACTCTGCCTGCTTTCGGTTCAGTGATCCCAGCAGAGACCACCCCACCCTGTGCATCAACTGCTCAATGTGTTTAACGAAGTAGTGGGCAATGAGGTGTGTTTGTGACTAAACTTAGTTAATATCCAGAAAAAGAGATAAATAATTAGCAAGTTCATGCTTCATGCTATGCAACCTTTTGCCCCAAAGAGGAATGCATGGCCTCCTGCCACTATTTGGAGTACTCACTATTTGCAACTGGTTTACATTGTGCAAGAGCCTGGAGAATGAAGGTAATGACACTACAGAATATTGATCTGTTTATTTCCCACTTTCAGTGTTGTCATTTACTGTCAGTGTGACTTTGGACAAGTCATTTCTCTCTCTTAGCTTTAAAAGTTGCATCTACAAAATCAGAAGGTTAGACCCTATGGTCCTGCTCTTATGTAACCTTGCCTTTTACCTCAGAAACTGGCCAGTATTGAATGTGAACAATGACCAAACTGGAATCTAAATTCAGAAGTAAATTTGGGGCAGCAAAGATTTAGTCCTTTGAATTGACTGATAAAAAAGATCTGTCTATATTAAATATATATCAGTCTATGCTACTCTGTTAGCTGCTATAGGAAAAAACAAAGAAATATATACAGGATCCCACACTTAAGAAGCTTACCATTCACAGAGGTAAGACACATATCCATAAATATTATAGGTGAAAAGATATCCCTGAACTTCTCAAATAGTATTTGAATATAACATATACACACATGTATATATGTATACACACCATTATACTACATATAATAAAGGTTCATGGAGGTAGAGAACACACATTTATAACTGTTTATTAAAAATACTGTGCTGCATTTGGCCAATAAGTAAATATAAATAGAATATGAGAACCTATGGATTTTGTACATAATTTAGAAACACAGAATTCTAACTTTGAAACCTGATAGCCTGTGAAATTTTCTGGAATTCCCTTTTTATAGTAGAACTTGTCTTTCCATAGCTAACACTTCCAATATTTCTAATTTTAAAAATTTATGAAAGAGCACAATATAGTAATAAAATAAACAATGTATGTCCCTCCATTGCTCAATGAAGATGACCACAATATCGCTACCAGCAACATGCTTGCTCACCATTTCTGACTCATCTTCCATTTTTGAGTAATTTAATTTAAAGTGCAAGGACTAAAATACATGACCCAATTTAAGCACCTTTAATCCTGAATGTTCTAAATATAGCAAATGGTTCATTTTCAAGAAATGTAATATGAAATACTTGGGAATTCTTCTTGATGCAGTGTTATTAAACTGTACATAGTAATTAAGATATTAAAAACACATGCTCCCTAAAGCCACCAGACATTGTAATTATTTTTCAGGCCATTAAGCAAAATGACAGAAGATTTTTTAATGATAAATGTGTTTTGGAATGTATCAGCTAATTCCCTTTAACTTCATGAAATAATGTTTAGCTCCACAGAGTCTAGGTCTGGTATTTAAAGACTAATTCATGTTGTTCTTTTGTGACTCAGAAGTCATTCATTGACTCTTGTTAACATGCCATTGTAGATACTTGATCTTACACACACACACACACACACACACACACACACACACACTAGCTGTACATGGAAATGGCAATTATTAGAGTTCTGTCATGCCATTTGTATGTGAAGAAGTACGACAGACGCTGGGTCAGGTCTTTTATTTAAATTTAACATTCAGTGTTAACTTTTCTAGAAACTATTGAACTGGTTCTGTGTTTTACAACTCTCACTGGTTCTTTTGTGAGAAGGTTTATGAAAACAAGTTACCTGGAGTTTTTCCCGTCATGCCTGAGATCTACTTCAAGTATTGTTTCAAAAAAAATCACATGCTAACAAATGCCCTGTGTACTTCTCTGTTATTTAACAACTTTACTAATTAACTTATTAAAAAAATTAACTTTCTATTTAGAAAATTGTGTCTTCTTTATACCAGATTCTGCCACGCATCTTAAAAGTACTTTTCTAGCATTTATAGTGAAGAATGGAGGCAGAGACATGTCACTGCCTGCTCTACATTTTTAATTGGTCTTTGACTATTTAATATAATTCTACAAATTAGAGATAGCTCACAGAAAGTTTACTTGCTATCTATGACTCAAACCCATACCACAAAGTACCTTGATTGCCATTTATTGTGGTAGGTAGTTTTCTAAAAAATCATCTTAATTGGGATTTGGTGAACTATATGTTGAATCTTGTTTTTTCTTTGGCTGACTTTAGAGTTTAAGACTATAGAAATTACTATATTGTGCCCTTGAAAATTGTTAGACTGCAAATTAGGAGTTTTTGTTATTTGTACTCCTGCACATCTTTTTTTTAAAACTCTTTAATTTGAAGGACATCACTTTTTATACCTTTATTTTATTTATTTATTTTTATGTGGTGCTAAGGATTGAACCCAGGGCCTCGACATGCTAGGCGAGCAAGTGCTTTACTGCTGAGCCACAACCCCAGCCCCCTCCTGTACATCTTTCATGTATGAATCTTGCTGACAGGTATTCCATGACTAGAAAAACAGAGGGAAAGCTGGGCACGGTGGTGCACACCTGTAAGCTCAGCAGCCTAGGAGTTTGAGGCAGGAGGATTGTGAGTTCAAAGCCAGCCTCAGCAACTGTGAGGTGCTAAGCAACTCAGTGAGACCCTACCTCTAAATAAAATACAAAATAGGGCTAAGGATGTGTCTCAGTGGTTGAGTACCCCGGAGTTCAATTCCTGGTAGCAACAAATCAAATCAAAACAAAACAAACAAAAAATAGAAGGAAAGAACACAGAGGATGAAATCAATAACTTTAGATTCTAGGTCTAGTTCTACCACTTTCTTAGCCTTCTAGTGGCCACAGTTTCTTCTTCTGGTAAATGCAGGTAATAATGCCTGGCTTGTTTCCCTCTTAGAGCTGGTGTGATCAGTTTATCTACTGCACACAAGATAACTTTATAAACTGAATTATTCTATGCAAATATATGCCAGAATTATTATCATTTATGTGGAGTCACATGGTTAACATGATTCAAAGACAGGTCATCTATTTGGCCCTGGAGGAGTGAAACTTAGGGGTGATAAATGTTAATGCTTTTATAGTTTTTATAGTTTAATGTTTTCATAGCCTAATGAGAACAAGGCAGAAGAACAGAAGAACTGGGTGGGGGGAAGGGCAAGTTTAAGTTCCATCTGCGTAGCCTGGAAGACTGGTGGGAAGGGAAAGACATCTGAAAAGATGAGAGGTTACGAAGTGGAAAGGAGTGACCTGGGAACAGGGTGTTTCAAAAAGAGTAGCAGAACAGAGAATAAAGTCACAAGACTTGTTCACAAGAGGGTGCTGGGTTAAAGCCTGACCTTGAGTCACAAATCATGGAATCACACGGCTGGAAGGAATCTTAAGAGGCCATCTCGTCCACTCCCCCACCATTCAGCAGGACATTTCAACCATCCCAAACAGATGAGACTTTATCCCACTTTGAATGAGAAGCTCTGACACCAAATGGGCAGGTATTGACTGCTCTGGCTTCAACTGCTTACAACGAGCAGGCAAACAATTTCTGGAATTTCATTTGAACCTGAACTGAAATGGGGAAAACAATAAATGGCTAGATTTTCATTGGGAACAATAACTTCTGTAGCAGTTTAGGGACTGTTAAATTACCACTAACTAACAAATGCTCTGAAATAGGGCGAAAATGTTACCGACAAAACTGGGTTAAGGATAAATGGTGCACAGAATCATATAGGTAAGATCATTCTTGATATTTACAATCTTATCTCCATGCAGGAACCTAGATCAGAATGATACTAATAGAAACAAAAACCGGTTTTTAAAAAAGTCATAGGGCCCATCAAATTCCAGGACTCACACTGAAAACTTAAAAGAGTTTGATTCCTCCCCTTACACAAGACAATAAATCCTCACACAAGTTACAAACTGAAAAGGAACTAAAAAGCTCTTCATTTCCAATCGTGGGAATGTTGCACATGAACTCTGGCTGGAAAGGAGGAGGGGAGGCCATTCCACACCTGCAAGCCTTCCCAGGAAAGGGGCCCAGGCATGACCCTGAACCCATCCCCTCAAGGTTACACTATGGGACTGTCAATATGGAAATAATGTTACTTTATTCCCCTAGTGGGTATATTATTTCTAGCACTATCAACAGCAACCATAATCTGAAAGGAGGCAGCTGAGAATTTCCATGGAAGAGAGTGAAGAGTTATTTTGGGATGTGCACATAAATGGCTTAGCTATAGTCCATTGCATGGAAACACATGCATATATGTGCATAGATGATAGGAAGATATCTCTTTGTGTTTATCGATATGTATGTGGGCACATGCTCTCACAGTTTAATAGATACAGCAAAAAGCAAAGGTTTTAGGAAAGTCACATTACACTCCAGGACTCACCACTCACTTACATGTGAACTAAGGCAAGTTAACTTGATTCTACCTCCCCGTCACCAAAACTTTAGGCCAATTTAGTTAGGCATTCAGTGAATCCAGATGTTTGGCAGTGTATAAGAAACAACATCTGGTTGATTGATTGAATTTTCAACGGAACTCACTACATGTTTTGGCAGCATGCCCACATAGCCTTTAATGGCTTCCTGCCTCAGTTTCCCTACATATAAAAAGGCACAAACATTATTTATCACTTACCTCCCAGAGAGCAGTGAGAATGACATAATGTCCAAGGGTAACAATGAATTCTTCAAAAGAATGTTTCTATGACAGTACTATACCTTATACAATTTCAGGTTGGATTTCTTTCCTAAGCAATTAGTCTTTAGAACATGAAATAACTTTGAAATATGGTTAAACGCTATACAAATAGAACACATTATCATCAACATCATCATATCATCATCCTAACTTCATTCTTTATGACTTCCCTAAAGCATCTTACTTTCAGATTGAATCACAGCCAAAATATGAATTTTATTTAAGGTCTGAAGAAAAAAAAAAACGTGTTTTGGCTATGTAAAGCAACACAGATGAGAAAAAAAATCAATGTGGGTGTTTGGAGCACAACCAATTTTAACAGCTTGACTCAAACAGGTAAAACTGGTCTATCAATGAGAACTAATTGGTTGCCCAATGGCATTTGTATGGAAACTGAAAATGTTCACATAATTATGACCAGAGGTAGGAGAAAGGAATTGTAATGATAACTTTTCCATTTCTGACTATATACTCCTCTCTCCCTATGAATTGCTTTCAGCTTTTGTTGCTTACAGTTGGAGGAAAGGAAAAGAAGGAAAGAATATAGGAGAGAAAAGAAGTATATCAAAGGGATGTGCAACCGTACAAAACTGGAGGAGCAGTCTTGGTGTGGCAAAGTACTGGAACTCCAATTCAGAATCTAGTCCTGCCTACTGGAAATAAGCCTGAACATAATCCCATAATTATTAATAAGTGCCTATCAAGCACATGCAATTACATATATTTGTGTGTGCATGTTACACACACACACACACACACTGAGCTTTTTGTCAACTCTATAATACTATCAATGAGAGAACTGAAGCTCAGAAAAGTTAATGATTTGCCTAAGTTTATACATCTGGTAAGACCCACAACTAAATTCAGATCCATGTGAATCCAAAGCCCATATTCTTTCCACTATACCTGAAATTTTTGCTAAAAGGGCTTAGTATAAATATATTTACAGAGACCCATGTCTGATGCAGTTTCCCTTTTTTCTCGGGTGGAACTCACCCACAGATCTTTATCTAATCCTTCTTACGACTGACCTTCCCCTGCTTATCTTTACCTGCTGCAACCCTACATGGCAGATTTTAACACTGGAAATCTTACTCATCTAGCCCACCACAGACTGAAGCATATCACGTAAAACCAATGAGCAGCAACCCTCTTCCAGATAGTCAACACAGACTGCTCTTTATCTTCATTTAACTGCTTCCTAAGGAGGCTGTAAGACAGAGGATTTGACTTCTTTGGAATTTTTAAAGTTCCCACCACATGGTTGAGCATATAGTAAGTACTCCTTAAGGTCTACTGACCAAGAGACCTTTGGACAGTATTCCTCCTTTAGGATTAGGAATATGGTGATGGGACCTAAGATTTTTGCTTTATTAGTACCAGGATCTAACTGGTTGAGTGGAACCACACAGGAATGCTTAGTTTGAGTAATATGGAAGACAAATACTACGCCTATCCCCAAATAAGGCATACTATGCTCTCAGTTCAGTTGTGGATGCTTTATGTTGTCTATGCTCTGATCCCTTCATATATGTATTATGAGGTTGCTCTGCACTCAGGGAACACATAATAAATGATTCTTATTGCTGCTGATCATAAGGTAATGGTAGTGTTTGCATAACTGATCCTTCTGTGAAAGCACAGCTTTACTAAGTTCAATCAAGTCATGTTAGATACAGTATATTTCATAATACAGCTGTCAATACTTTAACAATGCAACTGCAGTGAAATGCACAACTACCAGAAAGACCTTGCAAACATTTTGTAAGAAACACAAAAATTTCACTGCTAGGGCTGGCGATATAGCTCAGTGGTAGAGCACTTGCCTAGCATGTGTGAGGCCCTGGGTTCCACTCTCAGCACCACATATGTATAAATAAAATAAAGGCTCATCAATAACTAAAAAAAAAATTTTAAAGTCCGCTGCTAAGCTTGATATTAAATAACAAAATCATGCCCATATCTTCATAAGAAACTTTTGTCCTTGCATTAGCATTTTTGTTTCATTACAATTTTCCTAAGCTACAAATAGAAGTCAGTAGGTCCAGTGGCCTTCCATTCAAGGATCATGGGGCAGGAACACTGTTACTCTGGCATATGGTGGCCTTTTTTGATGCCTTTTTAAAATTGTGGTCACAAAGCAATCACAAACAGATGGTACAACTAACTTTTATTTGTGTCTTGTTACTAAACTCCATACAAAAGGAAAAACTATGTGTACAGGTCAGGGGAATCTGTGGATGAGTCAGAAGTTGGCAAAGATGCAGTGAAATTGGACCTCATATCTTGCTGGTGGTAGTGAAAACTGATATATTCTCATTGGAAAGCAATTTGGAAACAGGCATTAAAATGGTCATATCCTTTGACCCAATAACACCAGTATTTTAAGAAAATAATCTAAGATCAGGAGAAATCACTCTCTATGAAAAGATAGCTTTATGATGGTATGAAATTGGAAGGAACCAGAATGCCCAGCAAAAGCAGGCTGATTAATTATGATGGATACTCAACAGAATATTATGCAGCCACAAGAAATGTTTAATATGAAGATATGTGGCAACATGAGGAAGTGTTGCCAATATAGTGTCACTTTCAAAGAACTACAAATCTTACATACTTCCAATTATGAAAAATGTTTCTGTGTGAGTTTTTGGACAAATATTAGAACAGAACATGCAAAACTGAAAACAGTTGGGATAGTTTAGAGGGATTATAAGAAATATTTTACCCTCTATTTTCCCAGCTTCCTTTCATATTGTAATATTGTCATAATAATTTAAAAGTAGGATAAAAAGCAAGGACCAGAAGCCCTTTTTTGTGGTACTGTGGATGGAATCAGAATGTTATGTATGCTAGGCAAATATTTGACCACCTCGAACTTGCAATCCTCCTGCCTCAGTCTCCTGAGTAGTTAGAATTACAGGAGTATGCCACCTCACCAGCATTCATAAATCCTTTTCTTCTTTGAAGAAAACAAATAATAGCTGTCTCTCTAAAAGCCCTAATATACAGTGTGGACAGTGAAAATCATTCACCTCTTTAACTTTTTGTCATTTCTACTTTTGTTGGATATACCACATACCTGGTTAATGTGCTTCAGTTTGTCAATGATTTGACTAACCACCGGTTCAGGGCCCTTCATTTTCAGCTCATGGAGGTTGAACTGATTTTTCATCCCATTCCTTGCCGCCTTTTGGCTGTATCTGTAAAGATAAAGGTCGAGAGAAAAGGTTTGTTAAAGAAGTCCCAACCAAAGGGAAAGCTGACTATATTTGGCACCAACAGTGAAGCTGGCTGTAAGTTCTCTTCAGCCTTTTAGGCCATGGAATAACTCCATGGTGCAAAAGTAAACCACTCCAGATAGAGTTCTTTTATAATGGAGAAATTTGTTCCACAAACAATATTAGTTCAACCTTTTTTCAAAGCTTTGGGGATACAATAATGAACAAGATAGACAAAGCCTCTGTTATTATTGTGTTCTCAATATTGTGGGGCATCTAGAAGGGCCAGTGGCAGAGTGGAGTAAGAGAGAGGTTCAAGGTCTTGGCTAGTGGGAGGTTCAAGGTCTTGGCTAGTGAAGTACACCAAAAGGACATTAACCCCATGTTTTCCACTCATTTAAAGGAGAAAGGTTGCCTGATGCTTTTCACCTCTTCTTCTTCTTCCTCCTATTACTTCATGTAGACCTCAGAAGAGCGGTTTCCACTCAAGAAACTTTCTCAGGCCATTTGCAGCACACCTGGTGCCTGTCAGTTTCCCTCTATATCCTTTCCACAAGTAGATCAGCGGGAACTTTACATGTACTCTTGCAGGAAAAGCATAGGCTTCACCTCAGAATGGAAGATTTAAGGTTATCTTTGGATCCCTTCATCAGCAATGAGAAGGGGGAATATTTACAACCCTGGGCAATTCTACCTTTCCTCAATGTGGGGCTTTGCCAGCTTCAATTGGAATAGTAATTTACAACCAAGGGTGTTTCCTTTTCCTGAACTCATGGTTCTAGATTGCTGAGAGCCATTAGCCAAGTAGGTATGACAATTTCCTTGCCAGCGTACCCCATGTTGCTTAGAGGAAGGACTCGTGGAAATGGACTTGCCTTGGACATTTGCAGTGACATTGCATGTATGTTTGAGAAAGGTGACCCTGCTCAAGGACCAGGGTGGATCCGGGTTTAGGGAGGATCCTACTGGATTAGGGCAGATCCAGGTTTAGGGTATATCCTGCTGGGAATAGGGAGTATCCCGCTCCTTGGGTTTAGGGCGGTTCCAGGTTTAAGGTGTACCCTGCTGGGAATAGGGCGTATCCTGCTGCCTCAGGCACGCCCGATCCTTGAGTTCCCCTTGAGTTCTCGTGGGAGTCAGAGAGTATTTTTGGGATACAGAGCCGAGTGGAAGTGTGGATTTTGCCCAGAACGTGATTTTCCCCAGGACGTGTTTGTAGAGGGCCGGTGTGAGTTCGGGAATAAAGAATTGCTGTTTGAATCTACAAAGCTGTGAGTGGCTCGTGATTTTGTGCCCAGCCAGACTGCGGCACTAGATCTCTGTATATTGTTATTCCCCATTTTGCAAAATAAAGCAAATAAAAAATTTTTAAAAACACAAGAAACACATTTCATTTCCTTCTTTCTCTTTCATCATGTTCAAATACGAGAACATTACCAAAGAGGAAAAAGGATTGTGAACTCTTTTTTGCTTTCTCACAATCCTAACAATGGGAATGCTTTCTTAAAGAAATAAAAAGATTCACAGATCATTTGCTCTCTCTTTATATACCTTTTTATTCCCCAGTCACCATAGGATAGTCAGGCTTAAGGGTAAGTTCATATTTTTAATTACAAAAGTGATAATGCTTGTTGTAAGCCATTCAAACAATACAGAAATAAAAGCATAAAATAAAAGTTTCCCCATCATTCTGTCTTTCCAAAGAGAACCATGGTAAGCAGTTTGAGATAGTTTATATATGCATAGATATACTATATACTATATATCTGATATATATTTGTAAGCATTTTCACATGCATATATTATAATTTTAACTAAAATTAGACTTATGCTATTCATACTGATTTGTATCATTTTATCAGTAATATATATACCTTGATTATATTTCCATGCCAGAACATACACAAACTGCCTTGTTCTTATTCTTCTACATGGCTATATCATAATCTAATGGATAAATGATCAACATTTGAGTTATGGCTAATATTTTGTTAATATAAGCAATGCTGCAGATAATAACTGTACTTACTGGGTTTTCCACACTTGTATTCCTTTTTACAGAGCATAAATTCCTGAAATTGAGTCTATTTATTTATTTTTAATTGACTTTTTATTGGTGCATTTGAATCAGTTTAAATTTCAAATCTCAAGTTACAAAATGAAATGAATTAACACCAGTATATTTTTATACAGCACTTTACAAAGCAATTTGTGTCAAGAAGCTCATTTGAGCTTCTCAACCACACTGTGAGGTGGATAGGGCATTATCTCTTTATTACTGAAAATTTCACAGCTTCAGAAGATATTGATCTGATTCTGCTAGATGTTCCCTTCCATGATATAATGTTTCTGCCAATATTAAGGACATGGTTTGAAAAACATGCTTGGTAGCAGAGGATGTTAGGAAATCTAGTTCTGATTTTTCATAATTTACAGTCATCCTCTGAAAAAGAAAATATGTTAGAATACAAAGCTGAAGAGAATATCTGCGTTCTTCTGAGATGGCACCCTAACATATTTAGTAGATTTTTAAAAACATTTCCACAGGATGCTTTCCATTTGATTTCCATGCCCCCCTCCCACCTGAACATTGATTTGGTTAGTCCTTAAATAATGAGCTTCTTGCATGGACTTTGGTGCAAGTCTAAATTGGGACAGGGATTTTGGTCTTTTCTGGGTTTCGGGAGTTGGATTCTATTTTTTCATGATATTTCCATTTATTTATTTTTCCATTTTTATTATAGCATTATATATAGTATTTGAGTTTATCTTGAAAAAATAATACATGCAAGGAATTTGATTTCAATCCCCATTACCCCTTTTTTCCCTTTCCTGCCCCCTCCCCCTATTCTCTCTCCTCTCCTCTATTGATCTTCCTTTTCCTCTGTTTAGGAGTTTGATTCTTGACCATCTTGATGTGAGTGAGAGGACTCCAGTACTGCAGCTTCACGTATTCCTTGAGGAGCACGTAGGCACTGGAAGACTCACTTCATAAATGTCCCTGATGGCTGCAGCCTATACCATGTTTTTTAAAAACTTAAATTTTTTTTTTCTTGGTGCAGTACAATTATACATAATAGTGGGGTCCATTATGGCATATTTGTACATGCATATAATTTCATCAACCTCATTTCCCAATACCTTCCCTTTCCCTCCCCTCCTTCCTCCCCATAATCAGCTTGCTCTACTCTACTGATCTCTCTTCTAGTATTATTTTAATTACTACGTTATGATTACATATATAATCAGGATACATTGTGGTGTATTTGCACATGCTCATAGCACAATTTGTCTACCAATTTCTGAATGAAATACTTCTTAAAGGCTTTGTCCTTGGGCACACATAGAGAGCAATTCCTCCAGTGAATAGGCTGTAGGTGGCTGTGGGGTCCAACCATTGTTCCTTCTTCTTCTTGTTTTTATTTATTTATTTATTTTTGTACCTTGGAAGCTTGAACCCCAGAAAAAGATCGAGCACTAGGCTGGGGCCCTCTTACACAGCACGAGATCCATATTCCCACACCAGAAGCACCCTTAGCAGAAGGTTGTCACTTTAATCAAAATTTCCAGATTATTTGGAGTTTCTGCTGAAATCTAGGGTGGAAAGGCATTCCTAGAGTTTATTTATTGGTGGGACAAAATACCTACTGGTGGAAGAAAATTATACATATCCAAGCAATCATCACATCATGATGCCCTATGCCTTAACCCCTTGTTCCATATTTCACTTCTTTAACTTCAAAAGTTAATTGAGGGGAGGGGTATGACTCATGGTAGGGCACTTGCTTAGCCTGCTGAGATCCTGGGTTCAATCTCCAGCACTACAAACAAACTAGTGAATGCACAGACCATCAGCTATCACATAGCAATTGCCTTTGAGGACTGTTTTTAAGGAAACATTCCTTATCTAGTGGGAATAAGCTCGCTGCTAGCCTCCACTTTTATGTTTATATGATGGTGTTAAAATATGGCCCATCTCCTGATGATACCACATCCATCTTCTTTCTTTACTCCTACTGAGGCCTGAGGCACAGACCCTATTCACAGATAAAGAGGTACAGCTCCTTATAAATCTTCTGAAATTAACTCCAGGAATGTGTCCCTACAGACATTTCCCTGGACTTGTTCATATCAAAGTTTGACGGCCACTTTTATGCCCACTCCCTCCAAAGCAAATATCTTTCTGAAGATTATTATTCTCATTGGAATAGTGTGAAAACATCTGCCAACTTAGTGATTTTTACCCATACTTCCTTTTCCAAAACAATTATGAATATTAAATTAGTCTCACAGCTGATCCCTTGTGGCCTCACTGGAGTATTTTCTGCCATTCAAAAATCATTCCTTTAGCTCTACATTTTTAAAAGTCTTATCTTCAAGCCATTGATAAGGACTAAATTCTGCTCCCCAATTCCACAATGACTCAGTTTTTAAAAACCAGCATTGGGTTTAAAACTTTGCCAATTTTTTGAAAGTTGAAATAGCATCTACTCTATCTATGTGCTATTTAAATCCTCAAAGGACTGCAGTAAATTAAACATGGTTTCTGGTTACAGAAGTGTTGGGAAGAACTGGTCCATAGCTTAGCTTAAAACTTGCCTTTATTGCATTGATTTCACAAAGCAACAAACAATTTTACTGGTCCAATTGATGCCTATAGTTGCTAAAACTTCCAGTATTACTTTCAACTAATATCCTTCCCTTAGGTATCTAAATACCTCTCCCCCAACTCCCAGTATCCTTTTCTGTTTCTCATTTCTCCTCAGCCAGAGACAATATTCAATCAAAATTTAAAAGAATTGCATATTTTAATGGAATATGATACAGACCTAAAAAGAACAAAGTAGATCTATATGTGTTGATCTAGAACCAAGTCCAAGATATATCATAATAGATAACATAGTGGTTAAGAACATACAGTGTGATTCCATTTGTGGTAAAAATGGGTCTGTGTATACATTACAATGGTTCCTCCTTATCTGTGGTTTCACTTTATGCAATTTCAGTAACACAGTTAACTGTGGTTTGAAAATATTAAATGGAAAATTACAGAAATAAACAATTCACAAATTTTAAATTGTATGCCATACTAAGTCATGTGATAAAGTCTTACACAATCAGATTCCATCCTTCCCAGGATGTGAATCATCCCTTTGTCCAGCATGTCCATGCTGTAAATGCTACCAGCCTTCTAGTTACTTGGTAGCCATCTTGGTTATCAGATCAACTGCCCAATATTGTGAGAGACAGAGACCACATTCATGTAACTTTATTACATTATATTGTTATGTGTTCTGTTTTATCACTGTTATTATTTATCTTTTATTGTGCCTAATGAATAAATTAAACTTTATCATAGGTATGTATGCATAGGAGAACATAGGACAGTTATCCTTTGACATTCAAGCAGGATTGGTTCCAGGATGCTCCCACCCATGGATACCAAGATCTGTGGAAGCTCAACTTCCTTATATAAAATGACATAACATTTGCTAATAATCTACACATATCTTTCCATATACTTTTAATCACCTAGTAATACCTAATATATTGTAAATACTATGATTATAGTCACTCTACTATATTGTTTAGGGAATAATGACAACAAAAGAAATCTGTACCTGTTGAATACAAATGAAAAATTTTCTCCTAATATTTTTTTTCTTTTCTTTCCTTTGTGGTCCTAGGGACCAAACCCAGGGCCTTATGCATGCTAAACATGAACTATACTTCTGAGCCACATCACCATCCCTTTTGCAATATTTTCCATCCATAGTTGGTTGAATCCTTGGATTTGGAGGCTCAACTTTTATACAGGATTCAATACCATTAGTAGATTCAGGCATCTACTGTGGGTCTTGGAACATATCCTCTATGGATAAGGGGACCAATGTATTCTTATATACTCTCTAAATGTCCAAATATGTACAGAAAATTTTTAGATAAATATGTAAGAAAATAGGAATAGCAGTTAAGCGAGAATAGGAAGATGATGCTTTTATAATTTTTACCACAAACATTTTATTTTTATGTTGCCGGGATCAAACCCGGGCCCTTGAACATGCTAGAAAAGTGCTTTACCACTGAGCTACTTCTCCATCCCCCTGCCATGAATATTTTCAACCTTTATAATTAATTGACTTTTAATGAGTGAAATATTACATAATAGTTAATATAAATTTCCCAGCATCCTTGTGATATGATTGACATAAACTGAATATATTTACCATTTACAATGTAATGTTTTGATATATGTACACATTATGAAATGATTACCATGAATCATCTAATTAATCTATCTATTACCTCCCATAGTTATTTCTTTTTGTGGTAAGAACATTAAAGATCTATCCTCTTATTGAATTTCAAGTAGACAACACAGTATTGTTAACTAAAGGTATCAGGCAGTTCAGTTTTTAAAGGCAAAAGAAAAAAAAAAAGCCAAACTAAGAAGTACAGATAGCTCATATGGTTACCGAATAGATTCTATTAAGTTAAACAGAGCCCATGTTTGTTACTCTTGAGTGAGGATGTGAATAAGAACGCCTACTATGGGCTGGAGGTATAGCTCAATGGTAAAGCACTTGCCAAGTATGTGCAACATCCCAGGTTCTATTCTCAGCATTGCAAAACAAAACAAACAAAAAAGAATGTACACTGTTAGTTGCACCATCTCTCAAAACAGAGGCAAGGCTCAGGATATAGCTCAGGTAGAGTGCTTGCTTGGCATGTGCAGGGCCCATCCCCAGCATTGCAAAAGAATGGGAAAAAAAAGAAGGCAAAAAAATGCATTCAAGTTCTCACTCTCCTTCCTTTGTAGACAGCTAAAGTCCTCTCCAGATGGATATTGAAGGCCTCCCAGCATCACCCTGATTCATTCTGACCCCACTGTCCTTGCATCTAAACATGTGCTGGGCTCTTTCTCGAATTGATAGTGTCCCTTTGAAGTACCACTCAAAGCATCTCATGGTTCTTCTCTTAACTATTGGTTATTGAGTGCTTTCTCACAGAACATACTGTTCTAAGCACTGCAGAAAAAGAACACACATTACGTCAAAAATTTTCCCAGCAAGCATATCATCAGCTTTTATATGTGCAGATGAAGAAAGTAAGGCACAGAGAAGTTAAGACACTTGCATTAGGTACACAGGTAATCCATCGTTGAGCTGCAGTTTGAACCTTGAGAGTTCAAGTCCAGTTGCCTGTCTTCTTAACCACTATGAGGATATTGCTTCCTTGGAGATAACTGAGGCTGACTAAATGTTTGACATTTCTTCACCACACTGCTCCACTGCATGTGACAATGCAGGAGCTACTTACAATTGTCTACAAGTCTCCCAACAGTGCTTACAGAACAGCTGTCTTGGCCTGCTCAGCAGGTTTCTTGGCTTGCCCTTTAAAAGCTCTTGGGGAAGACCTTGTACATGGAGTTAGTTCTTCTCTCATACAGAGATCTGACACTATCATCATTCACTGAAATCTTTGTGTTATTGGGAGATAAGGTGTTGAAGCTAGAGAAAAATAATCTTCCGCCACTGCTACCACCATCACGCCACTGACAAACACCAAAGGTGTTTTGAGGATTTCAAATCTCTAAGGACAGTAGGAAGAGGAAGGTAGGAGAACACTGTACATAATGCCTCCCTGCCTCCATTAGCTCAGCTGTGACAAAGTAAGCTAAATGATATGGCCCCAGGGAATTTCATGTACCCTGTGTGAGCTTCAAGCCAAGGGGAATTTGGGTGTCTCTGTAGTTTCAAGTTAATTAATTCATTCAGCATTTCATTTCCATGTGCTCCTTCCGTGCCACTGATGTACAGGGTTCATGACAGTCTTTGAATGAAGATGAGCTATGGTAGCCACAGTTCTTCTCATCCACAGACTGCTTAGAGGGTGTCAGGAATGGGAATGCTCATTAGCCATGGGGGATTTTAATGATGGGTTATCTGCTCAGTAATACTCATCTGTAATTTAATTAATTGTCCTCCTCTCTGCATACTGCCTCTTTGCTGAAGCTCTGACATGCTTCTGGCAATGAATCCTGGCCAGGGGAGGAGAAATAATAAATTGACAGAAGTGCCGACCTCCAAAATCTAATGTTTTCTTAAGTGGGAATGTTATGTGTGGTGTTAGAAGCGTCACCTTTAAGCATTGCATGGGTGGCTTCTTTTCCCATCCAGTTTTGATCTATTTAGCACAAAAAAAATGACTGCCACAATACTAAAACAAAACAAAACAAAAAACCCACAAACCTTATTTGTGCAGTGAAGAGGGGAACATGCTTCCCCCTTTCAGGCAGATTGGTTAGGGACTGGGGGAAGAGGGAGGGGGAGAAACCTGTGCAAAAGCCATAAAGAGAAAAAGAACCTAATTAAAACAGGACATCTGGGCATGCTTGTCTTGGGACAGTTGAAGCAAAGAGAGCACTTGTAGAAGAGGAATAGAGTCAAACAAGCGTAAAATGGGCGATCCTTTCTTCCTATTTCTGTGCTGGTTGTGGCAGCCAGGGTGTAGTGGAAGGAAATCAACAGATTCAAATGTAGAACGTTTGAAATGGAATTGCCCTTAGAAATCAGCTGGTCCAATCCACTTGCTGCATAGAAGAAGAAACTGAGACCCAGAAAAGAACTTTTCTAACAGTATCACAAATTCACATTTAAAAGAAATCCCTTTCTTTTATTGCTCTGCAAATGCACCTTGCTGATTTTTAATACTGCTAGAAGATTGAGAACAGGGAAGCTGCTTGAAAATTCACTTTCCTTTTTCTCTAAAGCATTGGAATTGTGGAAAGTTTGAGAATGAGTCTCAGAAGTGCTAGCTCCCTACCCAAAAATATTTGATTTCACAAAAGTCGAAACTGCTCTTTGGTTATAGACAAAAGTCGAAAAACTGCTCTTTGATCTAAACACAAGTTACAGATCTCACATTCTCAGAGCGCCATCTTATGGAAAAACTGCAGCATTGCAGGTACTCCCCGACTCAGCCAATGATTTGTCAGACTGTTTTCTTGAAAAATACTCCAGCCACAATGAGCACTGTGGAAAAATGGGATAATCTAAAGAACATAAATAGCTTTAAAAACAAACTAGAACACAGGATAGAAAAAAAACATCTTATTAAGAGGCTCTAAGAAGTATTCCTCATTTCTGATAGGCAGTCTTAATTTACATAAACGCGCAGAAAAATAAAGCAAAGATGAAAATAGCTGAGATTTGTAAATGAGATTAATAAGGGCAGTAACAATTTGATTCTTATTTATTTATGCACATATTTAACAAAAATGCTTTTCATAATTGTAAGCGTGGCCTTTCAAAATTACAAATAGATTTTGGTAAAGAAAAAGCAAATACTAGGGAAAACATCAGAGGATGCAAACTCATTTATATATTATTTAATGGACATTAGCAATATAAGAGAATATCTGCATTGGAATCCATTTTAGCTTAGTTTCCAACCTCTCTGTGAGGAGGGGTTAAAATGTTAGTCTTGGAATATAATCAAGAAGTCACTTAAAGTCAGAGAAGCAAAGAAGAGTTTTCAGCTGGTGAGGAAAGAGCAAGAAGTGGATATCATCCACCACAGAGAGAAGAGTCACTGGCTATGAGGGATAGTCCCCAGCAGAGAGGGAAGGTAGAAAATGCCGGAGATGGGACCGCCGGTATGTTAGACTGAAGAAGCCAATTCTCCAGAGTAGCCTGGAGAAAAGGAGAGAAAAAAGGAAATAAAAACAGTGCAAGTGATTCTTGGGAGAACTCCAAGATAGGTAGAGCTCAGTGTGTAGACAAGTTGGTGAGAACTGATACTAGGCCAGGGCAGGCAAGCTGGCACAGTGCTCTCTGATGGGTGTCTCTGAGGCACACATACAAATGGGGAAAGGACTCCTGACAGTGTTTAACTGTTAACAAAAACAGAAATAAAAATATACAATCAAAGCTCATTAATTGGAGGGGGAGTAACAGAGCAAGGAATGTAGTAGAGCTTTCTTATTCAAGTACCACAAATGCATTCACCAAGTTTTCTAGTCCCACCAAGTTAAACCAAAAGCAATTTTTTTGTTTATTTACTTTCTTTTTTTTTTGGTATTGAACCCAGGGGTACTTTACCACTAGACTACATCCCCACCCCTTTTTATTTTGAGATAGGGTGTTGCTAAGGTCCTGAGGCTGGCCTCAAACTTGCATTCCTTCTGTCTCAGACTCCCAAGTCATTGGGATTACAGGTGTCCACCACTGCACCTGGATCATACCTGATTTTAAGTTAGTTTTGGACATCACTTCTAGTGAGATGTGAATGAGCTGTAACTCCCCTGGAATACAATAATCAAGAACAAAGTAACAAGGAACCAGTCGCATACCTCAACAACACACGAGGGCATTGTATGAATAACTGATATTCAAAATAATGATCAATAATTTTTAAGAAGTTAAATTCAATTTGGTACACATAGTTTACTAGGGCCACATGTAAATATATTTTTCAAAAGACCAAGTTATGTGGTAGAAAGATGAATGGGCTTTGAGTCAGAAATACAGATTCAAAAACTGGTTCCATCATATCCTGCATGACTTCTAACAAGGAATTAAACCTTTTTGAATTTGAGTTTCCTCATTTGTAAACTGGGAATAATGCCATTTGCACTGTTTTTATGATTACTGGATATAATGAATGTTAGTAAGTTGAGATAACATAGGCAACAAGCTGAAAATAGTGCCCAGCACACAGAAAGTTCTATGATATGGGTATTATTAGTGTTATTATGTGAAAGTACTGAACACAGTGCCTGACATGCAGTAGGTGTTTAATGAATGTCATTTGAAAAGAACTTCCAGAGACAGGATAAATGAACTTTGCTATAAGTAATTAGAAGAAGCTTTGTATCCCCTTATCTTAGGGCTTCAGTAAGTTGCTGAAGCTGGTCTTGAACTTGTGATCCTCATGCCTCAGTCTCCTGAGCTGCTGGGATTATAGGTGTGCATATAATCTGAAAGAATTTAAGAAACCAGAGTCCACTTGTCTTCAGTATGGTTCTGGGTAAAGTATGAGTGAAGGCAGGGGTGAGGATGGTGTAGGGCCAGAGGAAATGAGCATAATAAAAGCATTGAGCTTTCTCTGACATTACACTTGAGCACTGATGTGTGAGTGGCTGGTGCTGAACATTCAGGCCTTGCTGAAAGGGACTCTTCAGCAGAGATGCCCTCACAAATCTTACAGGGGACAGGGCATCTGAAGGTGAGCTCACTGGTCAGGACTTCAAGTGATTCAACATTAATTTTAGTCCACAGAACAAATCATTCGCCTGTGGCTCAGGGAAGCCCACCAGTTTTCCCAAGTGTACAACTTGGGGTGTCAGAAGGTCTCCTCCACTCCCCTTCCTCCTAAAGTGCATATTTGTCCTCTCTATGGTATAAAATATTCTGCTTCCACTTTGTATAACTGTCATTAGTGATGAATGAGATGGCTCTTGAAAACACCTACATGTTCTTTCAAATCTGTCTTCAGAATACTGGTTTGTTGGTCTCAGGTCCCTACAGTGTCCACAAGAAACATCCATTCTTTAATGTGATGATTTTCAAAATAAAGAATACCCTTAATCCTTCGTTGACTAAAGACCAATTTGGGAGCAAGGAAAGTCAGAAATGGGGAAAATTGTGACTTGTAGATTCCCACTTTTTATTGTGGAGCTAGGGATCAAACCTGGGCATCATGCATTCTAAGTAAGTATTTTACCACTGAACTACATCCCCAAGCCTAGGTTTTTCTCCTGTGTTGGATTTCAAGTATATGTAGTAGCACAAAGTGAAGGTCCCTCAATGTCACTGAAATACTTTAAAAGAAAGCTAAAATGCCCTTGCTGTTAGCCCCTCTTGTCTTAAACCAGTCACTTGGGGGCCTCAAAATAATTCACCTGCAGGATTAGGCCTACCTAAATCCTGAGCCAGTGATGACAAAGATAGGAAGTATTACTTAGTTGATTCACCCAAGTAGCCCCAGGTCCTAGAATTAGCCTTGCTCCTGAAAGCCATTATATAATGTTTTCAGAGTCAACCCCTAACCATCAATGGTGGTGCATGCCTGCAATAACAGTGGCTTGGGAGGATGAGGCAGGAGGATGGCAAGTTGGAGGCTAAGCTCAGCAATTTAGCAAGACCCTATCTCAAAATAAATAATAAAATGTTATAAGGATGTGGATAAATGGCAAAGTGCCCCTGGGTTCAATCTCTAGTACCAGAAAAAAATTAAAAAGCAAGCCACAGGTGTTCACACACACCTACTCTTACCTAGTATCATTTTGTGTTTCCCTGAGTTGTATGGCCTGAACTCTGTTCTGGTTTCCTTATTTGTCTTTATCTCTGTGCCTACTGCCTTACCTGGTACTGGGCACATAATGGGCACTCAAAATATCTCTATCAAACTGATCTGAGATAGAGGATCTTCCCCCAAAGTTCAGCTTATGTGGTAGTTACTAACCTACTTCTGCTTGGCCTTTGTCAGCCTATTTCCCCTGGGACTGTAGCCATTGACTGAGGACCTGCCTTACACTGGACTTTTAGCCAGGTAACATTGTTATTCTATCCCACACACCAGATCACCTTCCTTTTAGAAATCAATGGCTACCTGGAGAATATCAGAGCTCCTTCCCTATGCCTTAGTGAATCTAATCTTTCAAGTGGTGGGACACACCCTATTTGGGCCAGAGCCAGCAAGATTCTCATAGTCCACATCCTATTCCTTCCAGCCTCAGTCTCATCCCCATGGACCAATCACATGACTCCAACACTGAGCTCACCTAAGATACACACCTGCTAGCAACAATAATTTGCACTACAAAGTCCTCAAAAATATGAACTTTGCCCACTTTTGTTGCCACATTGATGAAATCTGACTGTTGCGAAACACATCTGACATACCTATTACATTTGCTATAGGTCAAAGCAACAAACCTGAGAGGATTTCAAATGTAGTAGTGAGGCTTCAAGTTACAAATTTTTCTTAGGTTAGAGAAAGGATTTGCTGTCTTCATCAGTAACAGAATCAGCAAAGAGCAAATGCTATATTTAACGCTTACCTAATACGCATTTACAGACCTCTGTGCTCAGCCACAGAATCCAAGTAGCTAGGGTCCCTGAATTTTCCTCTTCTGACCCACTTAGTCTACTTTGGATTTCATGGAGTCTGGTCTTCAGAAAATGAAACATTCAACAGGTGACTGTGTTGGACTCCCACTGCAAATCTCTGATGGAGAATGGGCAGCTCTACTACAGTTTGAGTTTTTCTTATCCAAAATGCTTGACACCGGAAGTGTTTTGGATTTTGAAATTTTTTTCCTGATTATGACACATTTACTTGTATATATAATGAGATATCCTGAGGATGGGACCATCCATTTGATCCATATATACATTATATAGATAGCCTAAAGGTAGTTTTATACAATATTTACAGGGCACTTGCATTTAAAAATCTTAGCTATTTCTTATTTGTTCTTTTTAGATATACACGACAGTAGAGTGTATTCTGACATATTATACATACATGGAGTATAACTTATTCTAATTAGGCTCCCATTCTTGTGGTTGGGCATGATGTCACGTTTCACTGGTTGTATATTCATATATGTACATAGGAAATTTCTGTCAGATTCATTCCACTGTCATTCCTATCCCTGTTCCCCCCTCCCTTCCTTTCATTCCCCTTTGTCTAATCCAACGAACTTCTATTCTTCCCTTTTGTGCATCTGCCGTTTGATTGTGACCCATCACATGAAGTCAGGTATATAATTTTCCACTAGGAGTATCATGCTGACACTCAAAAAGTTTCCATTTTGGAGCACTCTGCACTTTGGCCAGGTCAGGAATGTTCAACCTGTACTTCATAACCCATCAATAGACACCATTGTGCTTCACAACATCCAGAGTACTGGGGTGCAGGGGCTGGTGTAGCTAATGGAAGGAGAAGGGGCTAGCAAGAATAAGGGAACTCAGTAGAAAGTTACCACCTGCAGAAACTGTAACTGCTACTTCTGTTGCCTCTTCTTAAAATTAATTCCAGAGCCCCAGAATCAAGGCTGCCTCCAGAGCCCTAAAGTAGCACAAGGAAACACACTCAGCAAGTCTTTGCCTAGTGGAAGAGATGGCAGTGGTGTGCATGGACACATATAAGGAGAAAACCAATAGCAGAATAGTTCTGCCCCTCAGCAGGCCTAAGCTTGGCATTGCTACTGTCTAGTTGCCAGCAATAAAATAAAGGTAAAGAACAACAAAGGTAGGAAGAGGTGAAGCCAAGTATAAACTCCCCCACTCCAACTGCCCCAGTAGCTGCAGGTGCCCTCAGCTACTCCACTCATTGCACCTGCTCTGCTTCTGGAACAAGTGTCCCATTGTATGAGGCTGTACAGATGGAGGTGCTAAGCAAACAAGAAATGACTTGCCTGGTCATAAAGTAGATGGGATTCCAGGAAAACTTTACGAAACCAAATAAAAGTGATTGTAAAGCACTTGGTAAAATATAAACTGCTACATAAATACTTAATAAAAGCTCACAGCAATGCACACAAGGACAACTAGGTCAAAAATTACCCAAGCTCTCTAGCCTGGAGGATCTTGGAAGGAATGAAAATTGTCTTCCTCCCTATGGTTTTCTCAGCCACTTTGTATTCCCCAGCTTTTACCTGCCCTTCAGCCCTTGGCACTTCTCTAGATGGATCTCTCTCACCTCTGATATATCTCTGTAGTTAGAGGGCTTCTAATTTTCATTCTGGGAAGGTCTGTCAAATATTATTTGGAGCAACAGACATTGAATTCCATTTCTTATGCTCAGGAGCCCCATTGGAGCTATGTGGTGTTCTAGGGGAGACATTTTCTTTAAGGTTTAATTACATGATCTCACCCAAACTCTTCCATATCAGAAAGCAAGAACAACTCTGACAACCTCTCAAACAGCCAACCTATCTGCTCCGTTGTAGCCCTAACATACCTTGAAGAGAAAAATGAAGAGCTCACTGCTATCTTGATGAGAGTGATTATAACCTGGGGCTCCTTTTGAATCATGTTCACTTTGGTCTATTTGGGAAACCATCAGGGGAAGAACTGGAAATTCAAAGTCATTAAGGTGACTTTATGGCATTCCTTCCCCTTTCAGACTACCCCCCACACAAGTATCTTCACTATTAAATCTTATAGCCTGATAGAGATGGAAAGAGCCTTGGAGGTCATTTTGTCAAATTCCTTCATTTTATAAATAAAAGAGGAGGATAAAGGGCAGTCACTTGCCCAAGGTCAGGCAAAAAGTTCATATTAGAGCTAGGATCCAAATTTGACCCTTAGCCTAGGGCTGAAATGGTCACTTCTGCATGCACTCCAAAGCTCCATAGGGAATACAGAGGCTTTGTTGTAAAAGGCACATTTGTAGAGGGGGCTGGGTGGAGGACTAGCCTCAGAGGCAAGTAAAAGGTTATCTTCTAGCAAGGGACTGAAGTAACTCTAAGGCAAAGGGGAACTTCTCCCAGGGGATACCACCTTATACTCTTGAGAGGACATGGGAACAAAGCAGCATGGTGGGAGAGATGGGAAATGTACTGCTACCCTTATGGGCCTAGACTTGGAAGGCCTCAAGGAAAAGACAGCATTTAATAGCACAGGCTAAAGAAAAGTTGGACAGAACACTATTCTGGGTTTTCTGGACAATCAATTAAAGCAAACTTAGGCCAGGATTAAGAATAGGAATAAGAAAGTATTCCTAAACCTTGAAGGGGAGAAGCCAGGCACTAGATAGGCAGGGCACTGTAATAAAGAGACTGACTGGGTTTGAATCCTGTCGGTCTTACTAGTGCTGTGAACTCTGGTAATTTACTTAATCTCATTACTTAAATCAGGAAAGTTGGAATAATATTAATGTCCACCTCAAAGGCTGTTGTGAGAGTTAAACTTTGTTAATGCACACCAAGTGCCCAGCACAGTATCTGACACATGATAAGAACAAAAGAAGGGTTAGTCATTATTACCATTGACAGCTCTACTGTTTCAGTCTTGCTTTCTGAAGTCTCACTACACCCTTAGACAGGATTTGGGGGATAGGCAAAGGGCAGACAGTGATGCTCAGAATGCTTTAGGGAGGAAAAGAGTGAAGGCAGCTAAATGAACACAATCAGTGAGCTGCAGTTCCCCCAGCTCTCCTCCAAACTTCCAATGCAAAACCCTCACAATTGCATCTTCTTTCCATATTTAGTAACTGCTAGAGTCATCAGTGCCAAAGAGTGACCAACTGTCCCTGACTTACTTAGAACTGAGGGATTTCCTGGGACTTGGGAATTTCTGTCCCAGACAAACTGGAACAGGTTAATCACTGTAGGGGCCAGGAGGTATTTGCTGTTATAAATTATTATTTGTTATAACCAGGGTACAGGGCACTTTGCTAGATGCTATCCACTGGGATTTGGAAAGGCTGGGTTATCAAGAAGGCATGCATAGGGATTTTTTTTGTTCTCTCTCTATATACAAGATAGTAGAGTGTATTTTGACATATCTTACATATATGGAGTATAATTTCCCATTCTTTTTAAAATTGTTTTTTTAGTTGTTGAAAGACTTTTATTTCATTTATTTATTTTTATGTGGTGCTGAGGATCAAGCCCAGTACCTCATACATGCTGGTCATACATTCATATATTAACATAGGATATTTATGTCCAATTTATTCCACTCTTTCCTATTCCCATCCCCCTCCCCTCCCTTCATTCACTTTTGTCTAATCCAATGAACTTCTATTCTTTCCTCCATCCTCACTAATTGTGAATTAGCATCTGCATATCAGAGAAAACATATGGCCTTTGGTTTGGGGGGATTAGCTTATTTCACTTACATGTATAGGGATCTTAATATGATTTTCTTCATGTCCATGATAGAAAAAGAAAAACAGTTTCTTAAACAGATAGACTTCACCAGGGGACCATTAGCCAAGCTGAGGATGATGATCTTTAGCAGGATAGTCACAGAGCAATAGTCTCAGTATCAATGATTCTCATTTGTTTGCTGCAATTCTCTGATACATGCTGTCTTTCTCCAAGTTCAATTCCCAGCACTGTTATTATGTGTGTTTGAAAGTAATAAAAGTGCATTTATTTTAAAATGGTCCGTCACTCCGACTTTTCATTAATTTAAACGGATGCTACCAATCTCTCAAAGTATTTCCTTATCCAGAGCCAACTGGTTTATTCAACACCATGGGCTGACTCATTTAAAAATAGAATTTGTGGGGCTAGATAGATTTACTTATTTTAAAAAAAAGTTTTTCTTTTTCTGGAGAGATGCAGAGAGAGCCACTCAGAAGGCTGCTAAAAAGTCTGTGTTTATATTCAAAGAGAATCTAATAACTCTGTGTTCATTATCCAATATATGCTTCCATTTATTCAGAGTAGAACTTCCCCTACATCTGATCTACTCTTTTACATCAAAATCTAGTAAATGGAGGGTGCTTTATAATTTTTGAAGTGATTTCATATGAATTTTCTTTCAGTAGGTTCACAACAAACCCTTAAGGCAGACAGAAGAGTATTGCCATTTCTCTGAAGGAGAATACAAAACGCTGCAAGTTCACCCAAGGCACACAGTTTTACCATAAGTATTACTCACAAGTCTGGGTTGGTTCACCTGTTGAATTTGGTAGACATGAATGGAGAGTCTACTCTATGCCAGTTACAACTGAGAAATGTGGAACATTAGAGACACACGTAAAATAGATAAATTCAGGATAACTGGGATATGTTCAGGGGAAACCTAAGTGCTGGGAGGCTAGGACCCAGCACAGGAGGGATTCAGGGTCATCAGAAGAGATGACATTGAGTTAAGGATAAGTAGGGGCAAGCCAACCAATGTTTTTCCTAGCCCCTTCTAGGATGGCTTAGTCCTCCTTAATTGTATTAGGAAATGACCTTGAAAATATGTGTCCTTGCAGAGTACAAGGACATGAACGTGTCTATCTAATCCCAAACTGCTGTATCCCTACCTCAAGTGGTAGTATATTATTCTGGTTCCTATTGAATAAGGATTCATCCCAGCTCTGGGCAAATAAAGAGCTCAAAACAAGGAAGAGTTCATTTGAGTGATTTTTAAGCTCCACCTCAGCATGTGGATCACTAAGATATAAGGAGGCAAAAAGTAGGAAGGTCCTGTGACACTTGATCTACAAAGAATACACTTTCCTCCACATGGAAATGAAACTGCATTATAAAGGCGACAAACCCAAGGATCAAAGTTATACTCACGTAAAAGAATAAAATTCATTGGCTTGAAAAATTGGGAAATCATGATTGATTTTAATGATCTTTCTTCTTTCTCACAAAGGTTCACCCAAGGGTGACAGAAAGGACCTCAGAGTATTAAGTAACTAGAGTCAACCTGCAACAAGATTTGTTCTAGTTTCTAATGTAATTTAAGAAGATTACCTGGGTTAATCACTACAAAGAAGTTCTAGGAAGAATGGTCTAAAATGCCTTTGCCATGAAACAAGATATTGAAGGTGAGAAGGCCAGTTCAGTGCATACCCTTACAAGGAAATACCTCTTCTTTGATCACTTGTGGACCCGAATACACACAATTTGCACCAACCAGGACTATGGCTAGGGATTTTGACCTTTTTTTTGTAGAAAGGAGAGGAGATAAGATAAAAATGAGAGGAGATGGGTAAGGTTGTCAAGAAATGTGTCATAAGCAGGACACAGTGGCACACACCTGTAATCCCAGAGGCTTGGGAGGTGGAAGCAGGAGGATTGTAAGTTCAAAGCCAGTCTCAGAATTTAGTAAGGACCTAAGCAACTTAGTGAGATCCTGTCTCAAAATAAAACATAAAAAGGCAGGGGAGGTGGTTCAGTGGTAATGTGCCCTTGGGTTCAATTCCCCAGTTAAAAAAAGAAAGAAAGAAAAAAGAAATGTGTTATTAAACCAAAGGAAGCTAAAGGCCTAGTTCTATCAATCTTCCAGGAAAGCTTTTCTTTTCTTTTGCAGTGTTGGGGATCAAACCTTGGGTCTTGTGCATGCTACACAATACTCTACCACTGAATAACACTCCTCACTTTAATAGGTTTCTTGAATAACAGCATGAATGGCAAAACTATTTACCATTTTTAAAAGGTCTACCATGTTCCAGGCACTAATACCCTGCATTTCTCAGTCTCTCTGAATTCTCTTAACATTTTGTTAAGGCAGAAATCATTAATGCCATTTTACAGATGGACAAATCAGAGGTCAGAAGAGTAAGAGCTAATATGGAATAGAGCAGCAATTCCAACCCAGGTTTGCTGACTCCAAAGTTGTGTGCTTAAACACTCTGGTATGCTGCCTTATGGTTACAACATAACTTTAAAATTTGCCTCTTTGTGAGTGAGTGTGTGTGTGCGTGTGTGTGTGTGTGTGTGTGTGTGTGTGTGTGTATTTAGTCCCCAACTATTTGGCTATATTCCTATTAGTAAAAATCATCAGAGAAACCCAGAGAAATCAAAATAACCCAATATTTTGCACTAGTTTAAGTATAGGAAGAAAGGGCAAAACCCAGAAAAGCTGAATTTCAAAGGAGCCACCAAAATACTGGGGCAACAATGGGGACCAGCAACAGTAAAGAAGTGGCACCTACTGATCATTCTTGTAGCCTTCAGAGGAGAAAAATCACCATAACTCCATAATCACAATTACAATCATCACAACAGCCAGACAGGGTCTAAGAGTCAGGCCACTGGCATGAGGGTCCTAAGAAAGAGGCTTGCCTAAAATGCCTCACCTTGTCCTTCACATGCCCCAAAAGTCCATTTTCTTTGATGCTCAGTGAATGACTATCAGGAAAAAAAAATAACCTTTCTGAATCAGAGTAATTGGAAAACTGTTTCAGGGGTGTAATTGTTTGTGGAGTTCAGAGGTATTCTAATGAAGTGACACTGATTATCACTAAATGAAACTGATCATATGCCTTATCAGGAAGAGGTCAGGAGACTTATCACAACCAGCAGTCCTGTTCCAATCAGTCCTCCATCTAGCTTACATGCTTTCTGGCTGGTGAATATTAAAGTTATGACAGATTTCTAATTTGCACATATCTTCAAAACGTATATAGCCACAATTCATAAATGACATTAGCATCATTCAAATTATTCCAGGAACTCTTCTTTGTCTACCCATTCAAAGCTAGTTTAAATGTCTTCTTAAAAGTAAGCAGCCCCACTATTTTATCCCCTTAACCCATGTGGACCTCAAATGGTTCAAACCTGCTTGATCAGCCACCACATTTAACATTTTGGTTCCCAAAGATTCACAAATATTTCCAAAAGATCCAGTTTACTTTTACAGGAAGAAAAATGGCCTGGACCTCTTCATCCTTGCTCTGGACATTTACCTGACCTGCTCAACCATTCCATATGATGATAATGGTGATAATAACATCAACAACAGCTGTCATTAATTCAGTTCCTATGTGTCTGAACACATTTCCACAACAATCCTGTAGAATAGGTATCATTACCTTATCTTCCAAATAAGGTAACAGAATTTGTTGTTAAATGTCTTACTCAAAGCATGCAGTCAACTGAGCTAGGAATAAAATCTGCATCGGGATCATCCTAAAAATTGTGCTTTCACAGTATGCACCATTCACCTGGCTCCTATTTCCTAACCTCTCAGAGTTTTCTCTCCATAATCCTCAGCCTGTACCACCGAGGATCAGCTGGCTGAGAACCAACAGCCTGTAGGCTGCAAGGACCAGTCATAAGCCTGTAAGCCTTTTTCTGAAGAAGATGTAGAAAAATTATCAGGAGCACCAATAAAATTGATCTATGACCTACCAAAGCCTCCTACTTCACGTTGAAGGAGGCAATAATACTTTAGAGGCTTAGAAGCTCTAGTATGTTAATAATTTCATAAGAGCAGTCACTTTTTTTTCATACTTGCATCTCCTAAGCTTTCCAGGCTAAAATAGAAGAGCTGTGGGCATGGAACAGCAATGGTTAAGAGGAGACAAGTCTTTTTCAACCATCAGAATCAAACTACAAAGAAAATATCAGGAGGTGACATTTATTGGTTCAGAGTACAGATATGCTTTGACCAGCCTTGGAGGATCCCAAATTTCTCTGTATAACAAAATGACCCAGTTGATCCCAGGAAGGGCTGACATTGTATAATAATGGGACACAATCTGCTTAAAGTAATAAGCCATCTAGCCTTCAACAGGTAGTCTATAGACATATTAATGTTGAGCCATGAAACTGTCTCCTTCTGTTACTTAAGACATGACAGCTGACCAGGTGTGGCCCATCCTGAGCATGGCATGCCATATTAAACCATCATTCAGCTAGATAAGCTGTGTTTTTCTCACTTGATTTTGAAGGCAAAGCTACTGTGTGTGACACCATAATCTTTAGGGATAAATGTCACTGTATTGCTATGGAGTATGTCCTGATAAATAGCTGCCACTAAGGACTACTTTTAAGATAAATCTGTGATGAAAAATACAAATCTGAGCCCTTAGATGGATTTTTATATGGGAGTACTCCCCAAACTTATCTGTCTTGCCATACCAGGATTTTAAAAAATCCTTAACTGTCATCAATATACCATGTTATACCAAATTAAGTCATTTTATACATAATCCATTTCTCCTTGAAAGCTTTTTCATAAACAATCTAGACTTGTCTAAGGTAAGGCAGGATACATAAACTGTCATACTAGTAAGTGGCCTGATATGCAATACTTTCATTCTAAGGCATACACTCAGGCAAACATAACAGTTTCCTAGGAATGCCATGTTTCTGCTTCCAAGAAAACTAAAATGGAAATGAAATCCAAAAATGTCTGAAGGGAGACCAAGAACTATGGAGAAAGATTGTGATAAAACTAATACCGAAGCTCTATTTGTCCCCCTCTCCCTTCTGCCTATCTTTCATAGCAGAGCTGCCTGAAGAATAGAGGGCAGAGGATGAACTAGCCACGAGAAGAGAGAACATAAGAGGTTAAACACTGTACCTCAGTTTCTAACTCTGAAATCAACAGAATAGGAAGGGCTGAGAAGATCTACTCTCAGTTTCAGCATGATTTGTCTGACTTGTGTCTACCAAAGTTTGGAATCAAATGACTTGAGGACTGACTCAACATCATTGAATGTTATTTCCATTATTCATTGTTTATTTTTTTCCTGTACCCTCCTTCTTCCTCTTGGTTCTATATTTTATGTCACAGATTTGCTTTCTCATTGTTTCTTTTTTTGTAGTGCTGGGAGTTGAACCCAGGGCCTCACACATGCTGGGAAAGTACTCTACCACCGAGCCACACTCCAATACTCCCCCATTGCTGCTTTCATTGGCTATCCCATATTTAAAATTGTATGTACACTGCCCTGAGACCTTTGGAGAAAAGTTACACTATAAAAATAAATCCAAACAACAAATAATTAGCAGTCTATTTTAGCACACATGGGAGTTATGTATAGCAACTGTTGCATACCCCTGGTCTATTCTCACGAGACCAGGATGAGATGTGCATGTTTATATGTATGTCTGAGTATGCATGTACTCTGACATTTGGGTCTTTACTTAACCCCTTTACCAACAGAAAAGACTCTGAAGGTGTTTCCCTCTTGCTATTTATGTAAGCCAGTAAAAGACTTGCTAGTGCTAGAAATCTGCCTCCTCCCCAAAGTCCCCAAAACATAGTGTTCTTAAATAACTGCACTACAAAAACAAAATCAAGTATTCTCCCTTGCTTTTCCAAGATCATGGGGGGGTAGATATTTTGTTGCCCCATTTATAAAACAACTTTGCACATGTCAGGGATTTGGTGTTCAGGGTTCTCTCATTTATTCCCACTTGCTGATAGGCCACAGTCTATCTCTCCAGCCCAGTAGAAAAGAGAGAAAAATGATCTTCTTGCCCCATTTTCAGAAACATAAATAAGGTTTTGGGACAAGAAAAAAATCGCTTTGAGAACTAAACTAATTGCTTTACATATTCCCACTTCTGCCTTTCCAATTATGCAGAGAAATCCTAGAGAGGCATTATAAACTTTAGAAGACTTGTCAATGGAAAAAAGAAAAAGAAATCACCATGTCACAATGAATGTGCACCTATAATTTCTCATATGAAATGGAAGGTAAGATTACATAGGAGAAGATCCATCTTCACTGCAATTATCCCCATGCAGATCTCAGGGAATTTATTCTGGAATGCCAGATTCCCCATGTGGGAGTCCCAGAGTCATCATCAGAGAATACAAGATGAATATGGATTCAAAACAGACTGAAGTATGTCAGCCAGAAGATAACAGCAAGATTCCAGAGCTGACATCAGGAGGCATTGGGTCCAATCCCCAGCACCACCAAAAAAAAAAAAAAAAAAAAAGAGAGAGAGAGAGAGAGAGAGAGAGAGAGAGATAAAAATTCAAAGGATGTGAAATTTGACCTTATTTAATAGATTGATTCTCTAAAAGTTGAGAGATATGTACATCCACAGTAGGAAGGTATAAATAGCTCTGATAACAGAGTTGACATGGATATTGTTCAATATTTCCTTCAGCATCTATATTTTCCTTTGGATCAAGCATCTCTAATGACAAGTCTCATTTCCTGTTAGGATTCTTGATTCTCCAGATTTTTTTCTGGGCTAAAAGTAAAATATTTTCAAAGGAACACAAACCTGACCTATAAAGATAACAAAGTTTCTACCTTTTGACATTATGAAGTGTCAACTCTTACTTAAATTTAAATTAAATGAAAAATTCAATGAAAAGCTCTGGAAAAGGTTTTAACTATAAATGAGACATGAGTGCAGAGCTAATCTTTATAAATGATACAAATAGAGGGCACACATGTCTTCAGGCTAAAGAACATCATATTATTAAATGTATATTCCTGAGAATTTTTTTAAAATGTAGATTGACACTATTCCCTAGTCTCATCATTGCATTAGGTCAGTAATACAAGTACAGGTTAATTATAACCTGAAGTTATTAACCAAGGAGAAGTTGCTTCCTAGATTATATTACCCTTATTCTTTCTGCAAATATGTTTGATTTTTTTTCCTTCCTTCCTTTTTCTCCCTCTCTCCCTTCTTTCCTGGATAGCATATATAAAAACTAGAAGTTGTTTTGAAAAAAAGTTTATTTTTCAGAAGTAAAAATAGAAGTTTGAAATAACTTTCCCATACAATAATATTTATTACTTTGTTCAGTACTCTCATGCATTTAAAGCTAGCAAATTAAACAAAAAAATTCAGTTAATATAGATTGGGGATGTAGCTCATTGGCAGAGTACCTGTCTAGAATGCAAGAGGCCTTGGGTTCAATAGCCAAACCTGCAAAACAAATTTCTTTTTCAGCTAACAGATGTCTTTTAATGGTATAAAAGTGCATTGGGCTAACTTTTGGATTTATTCAAATTCAATAGGCGTTGGTTATACTATTTGATAGATTAGAGAACTTTTTTGATTCCAGAGCAAAATCATTCACATACATATACTGGCCATGAAATAGTTAATATGAGAAAAATTCAATAAAAATCCCACTGATTCAAAACATACACGCCTGGGAAGATAATATTTTGGATTAATTATATCATGTGGGTTTTTTCCTTAAGCAATAGAAAATATATCATTAGTGGGTTTTGTTGTTTGTTTTTGTAATACTGGGGATTGAACCCAGGGCCTCACATATCCTAGGCCAATGCTCTACCACTGAGCTACATTCCCAGTCCAATATTAGTGCTTGATATATAGTGGGTGCTCAAATATTTGTTAAATGAGTAAATGAATGAACACACTAATAAAAATATATTGTAAATTAAAATTTCCTTTTTAATAAGGAACCATGGTTGAAAGATGTTACTTAGCCAGGTATGGTGGTGCACACCTCTAAATCCAATGAAGCACGAGAATTGCAATTTTCAAGTCAGCCTGGGAAACTTAGTAGACCCTAGCTCAAAGAATAACAATGAAAAGATAGCGGGATTCAGTGGCATATGCCTGTAATTCCAGCAGCTCGGGAGGCTGAGGCAGGAGGATGGCAAGTTTAAAGCCAGCCTCAGCAATGGTGAGGCCCTAAGGAACTCAGTGAGACCTTGTCTCTAAATAAAATACAAAATAGGGCTGGGGATGTGGCTCAGTGGCCGAGTGACCCTGAGTTCAATCCCCAGTATGTATGTGTGTGTGTGTGTATACATACACACACACACACATACACATATATGCATGCTTCTTAAAACAAATAAATATTCAGGAATTAGTCTCACCACATTAACATACAGTGGACAAATAACTAGGATAGTTTCTCATCAAGTTTATGCAAGAAACACATATTTGTCCCATGAGTATTTTCTTTTCTAATAATATATTGCTTATACCTGTTTTGAAGCATCAGCTTTTTATAAAGTCAAATAACATCCCTTTTCTCTGAAAATTAAAAAAATATGTCAAAACAGTTAAATAGATTTTCATGATTTGACTTAGTACCTCATGAGGTTTTAGGAGGTCAAACACACACTGTTTCTCCAGAGTACAGTGGGGTGCATGTGGACATTAATCTCTCCATCTTGATTCAACATTTGCTGATATAGAGAAGTCTATCTCTGTGCAAGTTCAATGCCTCAACCAGGATGGCATGCACCCTCATTCTCAGTGTCCTATGTCAGTAAAAGGATTTAGGTGAGGGGAAAAAAAAACATGTTCAGGTATTTGTTCCATTTTGTATTGGGAAGAGGAGAGTTAGAGGAGGAAGAGAGGAAAAAGATAAGTAACATGCATTGAGCTTCCAGTATGTGCCAGTGTGCTAAGGGCTTTAGACATATGACCTCACTTAGTATTTACAATAACTCTATTAGATGCCCTTACAGAGGAGGACCTTGAGATTTTCTACAGGTCCAGTGACTTACTCAAGGCCATACACAGTATGTAGCAGAACTGAGATACAAATCCAAGTTCTGACTCCAGAGCCTTCTGTCACCCATTACAATGAACTGTGAATAAACTTCATTCAGCATCTTATGTCCTGGTATTGGGACCCAATAGAAAGTAAGCTCATCAAAGCTTTCCTTCTTTACCCTGTATCCCTAGTGCCTATAATGGTGCCTAACACATAATATCTCAAAATATGAAAGCTGAAGGTATGAATGAATAAGTTAATAAGGAATAAAAGCACACAGACTATCAAAACTGGAAGGTCTCTAATCCAACCACCTCATTTTTAAATGGGAAACCAAGGCCTAGAGAGAACAAATCACTTTCCTTAAGTTAAGAAACTAATTTGAAAGACTCAGAACTTGATTTTGGGTCTCTTCTGTGTTCTCCTCTACAACACACTGTTAACTTGTACAAATGTTTTTTAAATCATCTTCGTCAACTCTGTGATTTCCTAAGAATTCTACCCTCTGGATCTAATTCCTTAATCACAAGATATTGCTCACAAGCATAAAGTAAAGAAGGTTAGAAATACTATTAGTTCTACAGAATTAAAACTCACGAGGATAGGAAACTTTGTTTTGTTCAGTTCAACATGCCTAGCACTTAGAAGGTGTCCAGTAAATATTTGCTGAATAAATGAATATATATTGTTTTTTTGTCAGTGATGAGCAAATTCTTTACAGATGAGGATAACATAGATTATATCAATACTCAAATGACAAACATTTCAGTAAAATTGCTCAGTGAAATGGTACTCCCCTTTCTTTTAAACCCCCATCTTCCTCTGTAAAATGGGGGAAAATAATAGTATTCATTTAATAGGACTGTTGAAAAACTGAAAAGAATTGATATGAAGCACTTAGCTTGGTGCTTAATACATAGTTAATGTTTAAGAAATGATAGCTATTAGTATGAATATTATTTCTTCAAACCATATTTACATAATGAAGAGAAGAAAGAAGCTCTTTGAAAAATGCCCCTGGATGCACAGTTCTCTATGTGTTTCAAAGTTTGTAAATTCTATAAGAGCTCTGAGTTATACACAGAATCCAAACATCAAAGATGCTCATATTTATGTTTTGTATAGAATTACTTGTGAAAAATGGCAAATAAGAATTAACCTTCAGATGAACATATGATGATTATTTGTCAAATATTGCTATATTTAACTATTAAAAAAGATTACCTCTCCACGAGTTCTTGTCCATTCCAGCACAGGGTGTCATTTTCGGCCACAGGGCTATGGCTGCAGATGTAGCCAGGCAAAGCATTATAGAAGCTGATGAAAGATTTCAACTTCTGAATTAGTTCTCTGAAACAAAAACAAAACATCTGTGCATAAGAGGCAAGTAAACTCAGTATGAGAAAAGTTTAATTTCCTTATCAGCATGATAGAAAGGCTCTGCCAGGCTGATTAGTGCAATAAATGATTTTTAAAGACATTCTTGGCTACAAGGCCACAATTTAGTTTTTTTAATCAATAAAATGATATTAGGGGAAAAAAGGCTGCCTACCATATAAGGTACTATTCCTATCTGAAGGATGATTTAATTCTAACATCCATTTTCTAACACATTTGGCAGCTTCCATTTTTTTGTTCAGAATGCTGTTACCTACATTCTCAAAGGTGCTGATTACAAGGCACACTGGAGCACTACATATCTTTTGGTTTCTGAGTGTAATTGAGTGCATTGATTGTAATTTACAATGCTATTACCCTAGAGATGGCCCCTTTCCATATAGGCTCTGGCTAATGGTTGCAGATCAGAATCACAGGGTGCTCAGAACAGTGTAAGCTTTATGAAATTCTCCTGGTAATATAGTCAGAGTAACACATATCTGCTAAAGGAGCAAGGTTTCTTTGTTCTTCGTCTGTATATTATGGTCCTATGAGCGGGAGGGAAGGTCAGAGGGCTCTAGTATATTTTATTATTTATTTGCTTTGTTTTTTTATGCTGTGTATGATAAGACAAATGTGTGTGTATGTGATGTGTGTGTGAGAGAGAGACAGTGAGAGCATATTATATATGAAAATGTATATAAACACACATATACCAGCGAAATTTCTTGCCTATTATCTTGTTTCAGCTGCATATGTATACACAAAGTGACACCATAAACTGGAGAGAAGTGAGCATATTTATGAAGAAATATTTAAATATCTATATATAGATGTCCAGTGGTAAACAAAAAAAAAAATAAAATACACTTTATTTTCTAAAACAATGTCCCTGATAGAAAGTTAAAGTGCTCTTCACATCCAAATCTACCCTAAGTCTACACAAAGTTTTTGAAGACTCTGGCCAGGGAATTTTCTGGCAGTGAAATAATTATCAATTTTGTCTCCAGGCTAAGAATGGATGGGCCTTTGAATTTTATTTGGACACTGGTGGAAATCACAAGCCCTAAAATGCTTTTTGAGGTCTGTCTTAAGATCTGTCCAAAATGGTGGAAGTGATTATCTTGCACTTAATGCCATTTTCCATTTTATTACCATGAACTATTCATTTCATCTAATAACTTGAGTGGGGGATAGAACAAGAACAAACTAGCTCTCAGCACATGTTCATAAAGACTCACAGGAAAGCCAGGGTGATGGACAGAACGACTCATGAAAGGTTATTGGGACATATATAACACCTGATACCCCAACAGCTACTGCCTGCTGTGCCCCTACTCCCCTCACAGCCTACTCCTGGTGTCTGAGTATCATCAATCTTCAAAGAGAAGAGGCTCAATACAGAGCCCTGAAAATAAAAGTCAACATTAGTTTCTCACAGAGGAAAAAGATGGGTTCAATTAACAGCTAATAGGAGAGATGCTCTGTTTTACAAGGTAATAATACAGTCCCCAAGAGTGGAAACTGAAAGACTAAAGGCTAAGGCTGAGTAATTCTCCCCACTCCATGAGGAAATGAAATGTGGCCATTAGTCCATGGGAAACCATGGTCTTCTTTTTAATGAAAGAGTTTCCCTTAAGTTCGCCTACCTCCACACCCACTCTGATTAACGTAACTCAGGGCAAGAAAAATCTAACCCACAGCAAGGCCTTCATTTGATTTCCCAAGAAGTTGAAAATACAAGTACCCTGATTTTCTCCATTCCTCCCAACTTTATAATTTTCTTCTCTGAACATAAAGATCATTGACAAGTTGAAGAAGATCCAGATGAGGTTGGATCTAAATGTCAAGGGGATGAGGGATTGTAATAAACATAAGACCTTCCACTTTAGTATGGAAGGATATTACTTGGAAGGGTAAAGATAAAAATCTAATAAAACCACAAGGAATGTGGATAGTGTAACACAATCTTGGGTTATCATATTCTAGAACTCAGAGAAACTCTTTTAAACTTGAATGAGGTAACTTAGAGAAATAAAAGGTCATACTACTTCATAGAGTATGTATTACCTCTCCAGGACATATAGAATGGACAAAATGGGACTGTTTTTTTTTTTTTTTTTACAACTTACTTTTGAATTTGTTATTTTGAACTGATAACACAGTTTTATTTTACAACCATGTTATAATCATGGTCTGGTTCTCAGAATAACCTCTTCAATCCTATGATGAGCAATAGCTAAGAATACTGACTTTAGAGTCTAACCTAAGTGATTTTCAAAACCCAGCTACTCCCCCACTTATGGAGCAATGAAACTAAGGCAAATTCTAACTTTCTCTGAACTTCAGTTTTCTCATCTGTAAAAGGAAGATAATGATAGCAACTATCTCACTAAGTGTTTACCATAGTACACACACAAGTAAGCAGAGTTGTCCCTCTGTGATATTAGCCATGGCCAATATTACCATTGCCATGAATCTATAGAATAGAAACACACTATATATATGAAGTATGTATTATACAGAAAAAATTATGTATGAAAGATAATTTTTAAAAAATTAATTTCCAGGGGCTGGGGGTGTGGCTCAGTAGTAGAGTGCTTGTCTCGTACGTGTGACGCACTGGGTTCGATCCTCAGCACCACATAAAAATAAATAAAATAAAGATTTAAAAAAAAATAATTTCCAGGGCTGGAGTTATGGCTCAGCAATAGAGTGCTAGTCTAGCATGTGTGAGGCCCATGGTTTGATCCTCAGCACCACATAATAATAAATAAAATAAAAGTATTGTATCCAACTACAACTAAAATTTTTTTAAAAAATTTAAATTCCAGATAACTTCATGTGCACAATATAATTAAAATCCCTCATCTTTTGATGTGGGTATTAATAGGCACAACCATATTCTCTCTCAACAGATGTTTTCTGGTATTACTTTTCAAAGACTAGCTAGCTTAAAACACACACACACACACACACACACACACACACACTCAGACATACCAGGCACAATGACACACATCTGTAATCCCAGCCACTTGGCTCAGAAGGCTGATTAATGGAGATAGCAAGTTCAAGTCCAGCCTGAGCAACTTAGAAGACCTTATACCAAGATAAAAGAAAAAGTTTGGATGTGGTTGTACACACCTGTAATCCCAGTGATTTGGGAGGCTGAGGAAGGAAGATTATAATTCAAGGCCAGCCTCAACAACTTAGTGAGGCTCTAAGCAACTGAGTGTGACCCTGTCTCAGAATAAAAATGATAAAGAACTGGGGATGTAGCTCAGTGGTTATGCACCCCTGGGTTCAATCCCTAGTACCCCCCCCAACAAAAGCAGAAAACAACAACAAACAAAACAAAATAAAACAGAAATAAAAAATAAAATGGGCTGGGGATGTGTCTCAGAGGTTAAGTACCCCTGGGTTCTTAACCTAGTACTTAATCCCCAGTACCCAAAAGAAAGAAAGAAAAAAGAAAAAGGGCCAGAGATGTATTTCAATGGTGAGAGCCTCTGGGTTCAATCTCGACTAATACAAAAACAAAGTACACAAAAAATCTAAACACACACACACACATTAAAAAAAAAACACAAACATCTAGCTAGCTAATGGGCTAAGTAAACCTCTTGACTCATGTGGTATGGAAACTGAATTTTTTTTCTCTGAGCCTTGTAGGAAGGTAGTGGTGGTGGCCTTCACAGGGATTTGTTTCTAAGAATTTAAGAATCAGATGTAAAAGGCTGAGATAAAGTCAAAATAAAAATATTAGTCATCAGAGAATTACAAATCAAAAATACATTGAGATACCACTTTACACGGACTAAGATGATTATAATGAAAAACACAGACCACAACAAGTGTTGATGAGGATGTAGAGAAACTGGAAACCTCACATATTGCTGGTGAGAATGCAAAATGTCACCACCACTGTGGAAAAGTAGTTGGCAGGTACTCATAAAGTTAAACACAGAGTTACCAAATAACCCAGCAATTCCACACTTACGTATATACCAAAAAAGATTGATAAAAAGTACTCAGACAAGTACATGTTTACAGCAGCTCTATCAACAATAGCCACACGGTAGAACAAGATAAATGTCAATATTCTTATGAATAAACAAAGTGTGGTGTATACATTCAATTGAATACTATTAAGGCTTAAAAAGGAATAGAATTCTGACAGAGGCTACAACATGGATGAACTCTGAAAATGCTATGCTAAATGAAAGAAGCCAGTCACGAAAGACAACATATTATATGATTCCATTTACATTTAAATATTCAGAATAGGCAAGTCTATAGAGATATAAAGTAGATGTGTGGTTATTTGAGGCTGGGAGAAATAAGGGGATAGGGAGACAATAGTTAAAAGGTACAAGATTTCTTCTTGAGGTGATGAAATTCTGCTAAAATTGATTGTGCTGTTGGCTGAATATCTGTGAATATACTCAACTGATTGAATTATGTACTTTAAAAGGATGAATTGTATGGCATGTAGATTATATTTCAATAAAGCTATCACCATGTCCTTCCAAAAATTGAGTACAGAAGAGGTAAGAAATATCTCTAAGAGAGGCTTGTCTACTGTGTGGGGAGAGCTGCCAATTGGAAGAATGGAAGGAGGCAGGAGAACTTGGGAAAACAGAGTGGGATGGACACGAAGTAAACATACAGGTCAGCAACGAGAATGGAAATTTGTAAGATATGCAACTTTAGCACTGTAAATCTGTAACCTATGGTTACATTATGTTTTTTCCCTCATCATTTATAAAGGCTTTTGATTTTCTTTTTCATTATAAAAGAAACATACACTCATTGTGGGTAGTAAAAATAAAGAATGGTAGAAGAAAAAAAAACATTCACATCCCACTTCTAGAGATAATCATTGTTAATATTTAGGTATATTTCCTTCCTGACTTTTCACTTGAATAAAGTTTCACATTTATTTTTTTCAAACTTTTTTTTGGCAGTATTGGGGATTAAACCCAGGGTCTTGTACATGCCAGGCAAGTGATCTACCACTGAGCTACCTCCCCAGGCCAAAATCTATTCTTCTGCATAGGTTTGTTTATTGAGTTATTTATGGTTCTCAGTGTGTATTATATCCATTAGAAGTAACATAGAATAAAAGTGGATTTGATTGGAAAGGAACCTTAGAATAATGAAATAGGAACTTCAGGTGTAGCTCCATTGCAGAGTACTTGCCTAACTTACCTAGCATGCATGAGAACCTGGGTTTCATTTCTATCACTGCAAAATAATAAAAAATAAGTTGCTTCTCAAATAACTCTCAGCTTTGGGGGATGAAGTAGTACCCATCAGTTGGAGAACAACACAGCTACCAAACTCCAATACCCCCAGAGTCCCAAATGGCAGTGTTATTATAGCGCATGCCATTCTTTTATGCAAAAGCTTCTGCATTACTGTGAGAAAATAAATCTTGGTTGTCAAAAGAAACTCAAACTCTTTAAAATAAATCCAAACATACTATTTTGGAGGACAGAAAAAAAGAAGGCTTTCTAAACTGTTGGAGAGTCAATGAGCTTTTCAAAAAGGACAGCAACAACAGGTGATAATGTCCTCTGACACCATGGCAGCAGAGTGTGACAGGAGTAGTTTACCCCCTACCGAGTTTACTGTGCCTTTCTTGATTCTCCTTCTCTTTGTATCTTCCTGTCATTCCTTCCTAAACTTGCTTCTATGTGACAATTAAGTGTATTTGTATGTTTTCTTAAATAAAGCTTTATATTCTTTGGCTTCTAATTTTAAAAGGAGATTTGCCAAATCTTTCTATTTTTCTCTTTATAAAGACACCTGAAGCTAAATTAAATGACATATTAATTACCCACGTATGACCCAGTATGACCCAGTCCCAATTTTTCCTTTGTGCTAGTAGCCCATGAAGACAACAAAAGAATCTCCACCCATGAACTAAGGCAGCCTGTTCAACTGAATTGTTTCTAGAAAATATGGACAATTAGTTGCCTGAGATAGGAAAACAATTTGATTGAAGGGATTGCTCTTTGATTCTAACTCCACTTTATTCTGAATACTAACATGCTGAACATACCATTGCCATTTAAATAGTGGAGCCTGTGGTTCTCAGGACAAACCCAACATTTGCTTCTGACAATCTGCTCAGGAAAAAGAGTCTCTTCATAGAGGTTCCCTTTCAGTCTATTAAATGTGGAACTAAAGGATAGGGCTCCTTTGCATGCATGAGCCATTTTGAAATATTGCTGCTGGGGGCACGTGATCTTCCCTGGAGGGCTTCCATCATCCTAGAGAGAGGGGCGTCCTGGTCTGTGGTTATGGGGGAGGGGATCGCCTTTGCTTTCTTGCAATAATTTGCTTGGGCAGGCATCAAAGCAGCACTAATTGGAAACCACTGCAAATAAAAACAGCCTTTCATCCCTGACTGCAGCCCCTGAACTTTATTATTATTATTATTAAGGTTCTTTTTTTTTGTTAATGTAAAGTAATACAAGCTCACTGTTTAAAAAATAATTGAAAATGCAAAAAAAAAGTACATAAAATCAAATAACTAAGATTGGAATGGTACAAGATCATACCTAATTCTGTGGGAAGGAGCCTTTCAATTTGACCCCAAACAACTTTCTGAACTTCTGAAGATTAGAATACTTTTTCACATCTTGTTCCCTTTGCCTGGAACACCTTCCTTCCCTCTTCCATCTGTTGAATTTCTACTTATTCTTAGGGCTGAGCTCAAAAGATGCCTTTTCCAAGTAGCCTTTCTTGATTCTCCCAGCAGAGCTGCTAGCTTCCTCATCTGTGATGCTGTGACTCTTTTACATAGCTCTGTTTTGGCACTCACCCCCAACATATGAAATTATTTATTTATGTGTCTGTCTCCCTAACTAGACTAGGAGCTCCTCCTACCCCTCACACAATGCTCAGCATACAGAAGGTGATGACAAATATTGAAAGAAGTAGAGTCCTATAAGACAGAAGTTCCATAAGATAGAATGATTTTTATACCAGACTTTAAATTTTCTCATTCACTCAGGACATTTGTGGTTTTGGTCAGAAGATGAAAGGCTTTCAAAGCTGCCTAGCCAAAGTTAGAGAAGTAGTCCAAGGGGAAGTGAGAGAAGTACTGATTTTCAATAAGGGAGCTGAGAACACCTTTGTTCTTTTCTTTCTAGGTCATTTAGTAGTGTCATGTAATCCATTGCTCCTTTAGACCAACACAGAGGGGAAGGAGAGGATGCAGATGACTGTTAACACATAAATATAATTTCACAAGGATGGAGGAACTGTTATCAGCTGGGACAGAAGCTTGGTATATAGATGCAAGTTGGACTATTTGACTATAGATTTAGGGTTTGGAAAATGGAAAGGTATGCTCATATTTTCTACCAAATAGTTTTTGGAATATGGAAATGACAAGGAAAATAGTACCACAAGGGAAGTGGTAAAGAAACCATTCAGGAGAGTCAGGGATGGAGAGGCTAAGATGTGCTGAAAATATTGGAGGTGGAAGGGGCTGTGAAGATCTGATTGCTTCTATTTTGGTTCTTCTAGATGTGCATCTTGTTTGACTCTCACTGTTTTAAATTTGATGACAGATATTTTCAATAGTTATCCCTTAAAGGAACCCCAAGTGCCATATATAGACCACCCGTTGAGTATAAAATCGCCTTTAAATTGAACTAAGCTATTTCTAAGATTAGTTGTGTGTTGCAAACTACCCAGTTGGGGGCAGACAAAACAAACAGATGACTTCTGAATGCTACCAAAGGAATTCTGCATTTCTTTGTGTGTTGTTATTTTAATAAGGCAAAGGGCTTTTCAAGTCATAATCAGATTCAGACAGCTCCCTCACAACCTCAACAGATTGAATGCTGCAATAGGGTTCCTTTAGAATGATCATATTTTTAACTACTGAGGATGGAGCTTGGGCATGGGTGTGGGGAGTGCTAGAGACACACATATATTTTTCTGGACAGTATGAAATGCTGTGCAGAACACACTGAGAAATTTATAGAGGTACTAACACTCTGCCAAAACAAACCCTTCTGATAACATCAGATTGTTTGTGTGTGGGGGGGCAGCGCATTTAGCAAGAGATCATCTTAATCCCCACTCCTTTCCTCTAAGAAAGTTTATGATTATTTGAAGGAGTTGAATGAAATCAGACACGCTGCTGTTGTTTTGTTCAATCCTTCTGTTAGAAAATTCAGAAAGAAAGGCTCCATATCAGACTCTAAGGCTTCATCTAGCAAAAAAAAAAAAAAAAGGAAGAAAAGAAAAGATGGGAAAATCATGAGGCAGGTTCATTCTCCCAATACCCAAAGGAGCCCTGTCTAACTGCCACTTACTCAAGTCTATAGATTTTGTTGATTTCTCTTTTATTTTATTTGAGGTTAGCTACAAGTTCAAAAATGACTCTAAAAACAATGTCATACCTGGTTGACCAGACAATTTTTCCTTTCCCTGGAAGATCAACAGCCTGGTATGGTGAATGAGACAGAAACCATGACAGAGGCCATGGCAGAGGACCTTGATATACCTCTGGATCAACAGGACAATTTCTGTTTTTAAATTTTATTTATTCTAATTTTTAATTATACATAAAAATTGTACATACTGAACAGGGCAGTTTCAATATAGAACTAGATTGGTATGTTTACTTTGAAAAAGCTCCACATGTGGTTTTGTTACAAATTCATATACCACTTCCTTCATAAAGCCTCAACTCTAATTTCCCTGGGCAGAGGTTCTGTCTTTCCATGTAGCTTGCCTCTGTACTCTGGAATTCTTTGGCTTTAGTTCTCATAACACTATCTTTGGAATTGTTTGCATTTAAAGTCTATTTCCCCATTAGACCTAGCTGAAGAACAGGGACTATTTATTGGTATTTTCACTACCCAGTATATATTATACCACTAAAAAGTTTTAAATAAATTCCTGTTGAACTGAATATATAGATATAGATATATGGTATGTATCATATATCTGTAAGTATATGATACCTCATATACTATGATAAGATATATCATATATATGGTATGTATCATATATCTATATCTACATATACACATGTATATGTATGTATTCACTTCAGTTAAATATGGAAGGAGTTTTCACTATTTAAAAGTTAATGTCTTACATGGACTGAGGTTAATTCCTTAGGTGCTTCAGTGGTTCAGGCCAAGAGTGAAGGCAATGGAAAACAATGAACAAAGGACAAGCAGAAGGTAAAGAGGGCCTTGATATATGGCCTAATTCTGTCATTCCAGAGTGACAAAAATGTCCCAAAGAACCCCTAAGTGGCTGAAAAAAATGATTCTCAAATATCGTGGTGTTAGGAGGCTGGTCCATAAATTTCTTGGTACTCCTCTCTTCAAGAAGTGGAGCTTGATTTCCCTCCTCTTAAATATGTATTAATACTTGTTTCTAACAAATCTGTCAGAATTAATGGTGCGTCACTTCTAATACTAGGTCATTAAAGATGATACAGCTTCCTCTTTGCTTTCTTGCATGGATCACTTATTGTGGGGAAGCCAATTGCCATGTTGTTTCAGAGGTCTACCTAGTGAGGAACTCAGGCCTCCTTCCAACAAGCAGCATTAACTTGCCAAACCTCTAAGTGAGCCATTTTGACTCTAGCCTTAGTCAAATCGTAGCTCTAGGCTGGGGGTATAGATCTGGGTTTCATTCCCAGAACCAAAAACAAACAAACAAAACCCAAACCACACTGCAACCCAAGGCAACATCTTGACTGAAAATTCCTTAGAGACTTTGAGAACCACCTACTTAACCATTTCAATATTTCTGATGGACATAAACTGTAAAATAATAATTATTTTATATAGTTGTTTTTGGTAATTCATTATGTAGTAATAAGACTATTATAATTCCTTTACAATCTTAAAAATAATTGAAGAACTTCAAAAGTTTTAGTTTATATATTATATATTTAACAATATTTACTATTTTAGAAATTAAAACTCAGAAAAAATTAAGACCTATTATTAATTTAAAATTAGCCATCATATATTCAAAATGTGTAAATATAAATAACATTTTATTAATAAATTAATGACAAAAGTAACATTTGTTTCTTTTTGCAAGATATCTTTACTGTCTGACTTGTTAGAATACAGGTAGCTTCTCCTACTGACTTCTGTATATTATCTGTTGCAATTTTGTTTTGGTTGAAATATATAAACAAAACTTACTTAAACTGAAAAGTTTTTTTCTCAGCAAGAGAAACAATAAGAGAGGTAAACAGGGAGCCTACATCCTGGGAACAAATCTTTACTCCACACACTTCAGATAGAGCCCTAATAACCGGAATATATAAAGAACTCAAAAAATTAGACAATAAGATAACAAATAACCCAATCAACAAATGGGCCAAGGACCTGAACAGACACTTCTCAGAGGAGGACATACAATCAATCAACAAGTACATGAAAAAATGCTCACCATCTCTAGCAGTCAGAGAAATGCAAATCAAAACCACCCTAAGATACCATCTCACTCCAGTAAGATTGGCAGCCACTATGAAGTCAAACAACAACAAGTGCTGGCAAGGATGTGGGGAAAAGGGTACTCTTGTACATTGCTGGTGGGACTGCAAACTGGTGTGCTCAATTTGGAAAGCAGTATGGAGATTCCTGGGAAAGCTGGGAATGGAACCACCATTTGACCCAGCTATACCCCTTCTCGGACTCTTCCCTGAAGTCCTTAAAAGAGCGTACTACAGGGATACTGCCACATCGATGTTCATAGCAGCACAATTCACAATAGCTAGACTGTGGAACCAACCCAGATGCCCTTCAATAGATGAATAGATAAAAAAATGTGGCATTTATACACAATGGAGTATTATGCAGCACTAAAAAATGATAAAATCATGGAATTTGCAGGGAAATGGATGGCATTAGAGCAGATTATGCTAAGTGAAGTTAGCCAATCCCTAAAAAACAAATGCCAAATGTCTCCTTTGATATAAGGAGGGCAACTAAGAACAGAGCATGGAGGAAGAGCAGGAAGAAAAGATTAACATTAAACAGAGACATGAAGTGGGAGGGAAAGGGAGAGAAAAGGGAAATTGCATGGAAATGGAGGGAGAACCTCATTGTTATACAAAATTACATATAAGACGTTGTGAGGGGAATGGGAAAATAAACAAGGAGAGAAGTGAATTACAGTAGATGGGGTAGAGAGAGAAGATGGGAGGGGAGGGGAGGGGGGATAGTAGAGGATAGGAAAGGTAGCAGAATACAACAGTTACTAGTAGGGCATTATGTAAAAATGTGGATGTGTAACCGATGTGATTCTGCAATCTGTATACGGGGTAAAAATGGGAGTTCATAACCCACTTGAATCTAATGTATGAAATATGATATGTCAAGACCTATGTAATGTTTTAAACAACCAATAAAAAAAGAAAAAAAAGAAATATATAAACAAACTCTAGCTCCACTCAGTTACCAAAGGAAGATCTCACAGAAACTTACTGACACCCCAAAAGGTCTCTGTGACTCCCAGAGGTTCTTGAATCGCACTTTAACTAGGCTGCTATAAGGAAACTAGAAATCTATTAAATTGGAAGTCAACAAGAGAAAAGAAAATGGAACATTTTGCATTGTTTCCTTGGGGCACACATGCTCTCTCAAGCTACATTACACCTTCTCTTATTCTAAACTGAACCATATAAGGCTCAGAATTACTATTTCAAAACTTCCTATAGTAAATCAAGAGGAATTAAATAACTTACCCCAAATCTGATATATTACTTATTTCATCTCTTAATTTTTTTTTTTTTTTGGTACTGGGGATTGAACCCAGGGGTATTTAATCACTAAGCCACATCCCTAGCCCTTTTTATTTTTTGAGACAGGGTGTCATTGAGTTGCTTAGAGCTTTGCTAAATTGTTGAGGTTGACTTTGTACTTGTGATCCTTCTGCCTCAACCTCCTGAGCTGCTGGGATTACGGGCATGTGCTATTACTCCAGACTTAATTTTCCATCTATAGGCCAAGTCCCTCAAAATCAACAGGAAGAAGAGCTCATGCCATCAATTTTTGAGCCAGTGACAGAGTTACCTTTTTGGGTATGGAAATTCTCAGTTGTGATGTGCTTCCCATCTAATTTCCACCCCTCAAGTATAACCAAGGAATTAGAACAGGATTGGAGGGAAGCTAGATGGGCTGAGTGAAAGTAAAAGGAATAAGAAGTCATATTTTGTCCCTTGACTGTTGTTTCAAGAAATATAAACTAGATACTTCCTTTTATTGCTTTAAAAAGAGTATATAAAGTGTGCAGTATATGCATGTGTGTGTATGTGTATACATGAGTGGGTCTTGTCAGTGTCTTTTTGATAAACTTAATCCTGCCTCACTGTTAATAATGGGAAGACTCACAAATCAAGCCATGAAACAGTAGCACCTGATTGTATGTACAAAATATTGTTTACTCAATAAAGGATCTTGAATAGGGAAGTTCATTCCAGTCTGTGTTGCTATTCTAGTTATTTACATATGGAAAGTTTACATTGAAATATGACTCAGATATAATAAAATATCTTTTTTCTTTAACATTAACAGATAATGGAATTTAATTAAGCACTCCACACAGAAGAACTAAATAACATGTATTTACAAAACTTCACTCCAGTGGTTTTTGACCTTAAACACAATTGCTAATTGTATGCTGAAACAAAGGAAAAAAAAACACCTCACCTTCTTCGGCTGGACAAGGTTTCTTCATGTTCCACACGAGCAACTTTTAACACCTTCTTGTCAATAAACAGATCTTCAGGATAATAAGCAGATCTATACTGGCGTTGTTGAGAATGGGCACATAACTTGCCAATCTGAAAAAAGAAATGCAATATAATTATATGATACTTTCACAAAAATCATAGTAGAAACAAATTCTGAAATGCATTTCAATTTCCTCCCTGAATTTCCCTTTTTTTTCTTTTTGTACTGGGGTTTGAACCCAGGGGTGCTTTGACACTGAGCCACATCCCCAGCCTGTTTAACATTTTATTTTCAGACAGGGTCTTACTAAGTATTTAGGGCCTCACTAAGTTGCTGAGGCTGGCCTTGAACTTGTGATAGTCCTGCCGCAACCTCCCACCTGGCTGGGATCACAGGTGTACACCACAGCTGGCCCACTTTCCTTGTAAAGAACAGAACACAGTTATTACCAGAGTTTAAAAAAGTGATAAGGTTTGAAGACAAGAAATCATTGATTGAAAAGAAAGCAAAAGACTAGTGGGGAAGGGAACTCATTCTAAACACACAGCTTACTCAGAGATTTCCTAAGATGATAAATAAATTTTTAACTTGAGAAGACCCTTTACACAGGCTTCATGCTATTGATACCTTTTAATGGCACTTGGTGTTTATATTTATGAATACGTTCAGAAAAGAGAACTGCAAAATTGAGGAAGAACTGCTATTGGAGATTGGGGCGTGAGAAGTGTTGAGTAGCCTATTAATAAAAGAGAAGCCTTCCATGCACAGAGTGCTCCTGATTCTAATGAACATTTCATTATAAGAATCAAGCTAAGGGAGTCTGAAAACTGTCAGTGTAGTTACGCATCTGACTTTCCTAAAAATGCCCAAGGAAAGACAGCAAGTCAACCAGTGAACAGTCAGTGTCATCAGCTGTGAATCATATGTCATTGTGTGAGCCCAGGATTGAGAGTATTAAAGAGCATAGGTGCTCAAGGCAGCCAGACGGTCTGCCTGCCTGCCTTCTTTCTTTATCTCCTCCCCCTTTTCCCTTTCTCTTTCGTGCCCTTATAATTCTTTTCATTCATTCATTCATTCATTCAAAAATACTCATTGGATATCTCCTTCTAAAACATCCCTCTTTTATACTCATGTAGCAAAAACATTTTGTCTTAAATGGCTTTAACTCTTTTACTTAGCTTCATTCTAATTGGTTTCTTTGGTTAAATTATTTGCAGATTTGTCATTTTTTCACTTTCAGACAAAAGCTTAAATGAAATTCCATATGAAGAATCATAAATATTGGCAGGAACACTGGTGCACACCTCTAATTCCAGCAACTTGAGAGGCCAACGCAGGGATTGTGAGTTGGAGGCCAATTAGGGCAACTTATTGAAAAACTGTCACAAAATAAAAAATAAAAAAAGGTTGAGAATGTGGCTCAGTGATAAAAAAAATCCCTACGTTCAATCCTTTACCAAAGAAAGAAAGAAATGACTATTAACTTTTTTACATGTCTCACTTCTGCCAGACACTATGCTAAATATTACCATCCACATTTTATTTTGTTTACTTTCCTTGTGGTATTAGAGATTGAATCCACAGGTACTCTACCATTCAGGTATGCCCCGAGTCCTGTTTATTTTTTATATTGAGACAAGGATCTTGCTAAGTTGCCCAGGCTGGCCTACAACTTGCAATTGTCCTGCCTCAGCCTTCTGAATAGCTGTGATTTAAAAATGTGCCAGTATGCTCAGATACCATCCCCATTTTATAGATTAGGAGATTGAGTCTCAAGGAAGTTTAGACTTTCCTGAGACAAGTGCGCAGTGAATCCTCTTGCCTGACTTTGAACCCATTTTTTCTGACTGCAAATCTCATGCAACAATACTTCCCTAGGATATGATACTTGATTTCTGCTTATATTCTGTTTTGAAAAAAAGTCATAGGCCTCAAAAACATAGCTAGTCAACATTGCCAAGGTTAACATATAGATTGTAAACTTCAAGAAAAACACTAGAAAAACAAGGGTTCTATCTTCATCACTTCTGTACCTTCACAAAATTCAGACCAGATTTGGTACATGATTAGGTATGTGAGGTGAATTAACTGAAGTGAAGTAAAGGAATTTTTTATTATCAGGTCTAGTATACCACTCTACTGATAAGCCATGACTCTTTGTGGTAATCCTGGCTTCTAGATTTTTCAGGTTGGCCCTGATAGCATTTATTAAATTATATGTCTATATGTAAAGGCATAAATGGCTTTTAGTTTACAGAGCTTTTGAAGGTTTTCCACAAAAAATATATTTCCCATACTTTTTTTTCTGCAATTCTAGGGCTGAAACCCAGGGCTTTGCACTTTCCCAGTAAGCACTGTACTACCAAACTATGCCCTCAGCCCCTAAATGTATTCTTTTTTGTGTGTTTGTGGTACTGGGTTCAAACCCAGGGCTGTGCACATGATAGGGACGAACTGTCCTACTCACCTACTTTCCCAACCCCTTAAATATTTGAATTAGGAAAAAAATTATCTAGAATCAACAGTAGAATCACCTCCATTTATGAAACACAGCATCTATCATTTGACATTCCTATTACCTATTCTCAATATTTTATTCTTTTTTTTTTAGAAAGAGTGAGAGAGGAGAGAGAGAGAGAGAGAGAGAGAGAGAGAGAGAGAGAGAGAGAATTTTTTTAATATTTATTTTCTAGTTCTTGGCGGACACAACATCTTTGTTTGTATGTGGTGCTGAGGATCGAACCCGGGCCGCACGCATGCCAGGCGAGCGCGCTACCGCTTGAGCCACATCTCCAGCCCTCAATATTTTATTCTAATGGAACAAAACAAAAGTTGTGGACACTTAAAATATTCCATCTGGCTTTGGAATGTATGATATTGAAATTTTCTCATGTGTTTATGTAATGCTGTTTGACTTGGGCTAATACTAACTTCAAATAAAGTATCTGCATTCTCTGAATATGCCCTAATGGGGAGGAGTCTGGTAGGTTGCTTTAGGCCAAGGGCTGCCCAGGTGGACTGGGGAGTTAAATTGCAATCACTTCCAAAGCATATAACACAGATACAAATAGCTGAAGGCAGACTGTGCATTATAACTATATGTCTATAGATATATACATATTTACTTTGTTAAGCCACAGGTGAAATTTCATAGAACAAAACCCTTCATTTTGTTTCCTAAATATCTATTTATTATTCTGTGAACATACATCAATGTGAGAGTCTATTTCACCAGGATCAAAATCTTAGAACATTCAGGTGCATGGGACACATTCTCTTGACCTACACCTGTTACAAATCCAGCACCAAAATAAAATCTTTCACAGTAACTTGTCTACTTACACCCCACAGCTGTGAACTCTCCCTATGTATTGAAAGCCAGCCCTTTGTATAGTGAATACTAATTGGGCCACAGCAAGACTTTAAAGTATTTGCCCCCTACCCCACCCCAACCTACTGGAAAAGGGTGCAGCTGAGGCAGAGGTAGGAAGGTTAAGAATAAATGAGAATGTAGCGAGTCTGTAGTCTGACCTTTCTTCACAAGCCACCCAATGTGGCATTAGCAAGCAGACTTCCCAAAGCTCTGTGTGGGGTAAGGGGCAAACAATGGTGTCCTGCCAATCCCCCCACTCCCCCATCTGAAATATGCCACATCTTATCAGACAGGCTGTATTTTCTTCCACAAATCTACCATGAAGCAAATTCTTCTCATATACAAAGCATTTGTCAAATCTATGCCCCCCTCCTTTGAGCCCTTCTCCCCACATCTTTCACCTCCACACTGTGTGAGCTGGAGGTGAATAGTATGAGCTTATATTGAGAAGTAGACACTAAAAAAAAAGAACATAATTTACAAAGAGATGCAGCATTCATGTTGACAAAGTCCTTTCAACTTCACACTTGAGAAACATCAGGCTATGCTGGGAGAACTGGGTCTTATTCTTCAGCTGCAAAAGAAGCCAGCCTCCCAAGTGGCATTTTAGAAATCAGTAGCCTGTCCAGGAGTTTTAGGCTCTTAAATAGTAAGTGAAATCCAATTTCCTTTTACTAACTAATGTACCTAGTCAAGAATGCTGCCACCTTTAAATTTGGTTAGTTGGAGTGAATTTATTGGACAGGTGAGTATCTCTATCAGAAGACCTGGAATAAATTACCTTTTGTTTTCCATGAACCATGATTCCTAACAATACCTTTATTTATGGGCCAGAACCTGTGGCAGGAAAAGCAATAGTGCTTTGAACTGTTACAAGTCCTGAAATTTAAGAAGGCAGGATCTCTGACCTTAACCTAGCCAGCAAGTCACTCTGAAAATCTTGGCACCACCCTTTCCCATCAGAATCCAGAGGCATTATCTTTATGCATACAGGAATCAAACATACTGGGGCCCAGTAAGGTATAGTGAAGAGCTCAGTAGGCTGGGCATCAGTAGACCTAGCCTACAATCCCATTTCATCATTTTCTCTTTTAAATTGTTGCATAACAATTGCACCTATTAATGGGATACTGTGTGATATGTCAACACATGTTCACAACCTGCAATTATCAAATCAGGGTAATTACATATCCATCACCTCCAACATTTATCATCCCTTTGTGGTGTAAATATTCAAAATCTTTTCTATTTTTCCAATATATAATAAATTATTGCTAACTATAGTCACCCTATTGTGCTATAGAACACTGGAACGTATTCCTCCTGCCCTAACTATATTTTTTGTACCTGTTAACCACCCTTTCCCTATCTCCCCAGCCTGTCCTCAGTCCTTCCCGGGCTATGATAATCACCATTCATTCTACTCTTCTATGAGAACAACTATTTTAGCTTTTGCCTGAGGGACAGCATGCAGTATTTGTCTTTATGTGCTGGCTTATTTCAGTAAGCACAATGCTCTGCCACTCAGCTACAGCCCCAGCCCCGAAGCTTGGTCTTTTTATGCTAAGTGTGACAAAGAAGTAGACAGTGGTGAAGTGAAATTGGACAAAAGTGCTATAATCTAATGATAATATACTAGGTGAACAAAGCAAGTTTTTCTTATTCAGATTCCTCTCTATCTCCATGTCTTTGGAGATTAGTACATTCTTCTTCTTCATTTACATAATATTTGCCTCTTGGATGAGTGTCTGATGCTCTACTTCAGGTAAGAGTCTGCTAGATTTTGTCTTGTCAGGTGAAGGTAAGAGTAACCTTCCTGCTTTTGCTGTTTTCTCAAGGGCCAAGGTGCCATATTTTGGGGTGATGTGTCCTGAACTCCATGCAAAGCCTTTGGTTTGTCATAATTTACACCTGCACGCCATAACTGCTATGTTTATGGCCCAATGGTTAAAAATCTAACACTTATTCTTAGTTCCCCATTCACTGCACAGTCTGAGAATTCTCAACAAACAAAACCCTCAGACCTGCTCTTTCACTCTGGCTGACTGAGCAGAGAAAGAGCCTGTGTTGTGAGCTTCTCAAACTCTTTTGAAACATAACATTTTATTCCAGCCTAGTGCTTCACAAATAACTTCTACATCCATTCTTCATTCCTTCCAGTAAATTCTACAACAATCCTCTGAGTTTATTGAGCAGGTTTTATTAACCCCACTTTGGAGATAAAGAAAACAGGTTCATAACTATTGAGGAACTTAAAGCAAGGTCATAGTGCTAGGAAATGACAGAACTGAGACTTTCTGATTCCAAAAGTTATGATGATGATGATGATGATGATGATGATGATGATGATTTGTTTCTGATGCCTCATTCTGTGCCATCCTGTGTCTGTGAACAGCATAGACTTTGGGACATCCCAGTACTGGGTGTGGTCCAGATCTGAAATCTGGTGGACATTCAATTTATAATCAGAGAGTGGTGATGAATGATGAAAAATACAAAAACATACTAAAAGAAAGTCTTAAGTTATTCAAGACAAACAGAAAACTGACATCTGATTTTAACTTGGGTTTCTGGCAGTATTTCTAATAGGGTTAAGTCAATAGTGGAGTGATTTAAATTTCTTAGTCTACCAAGTAAGAGTCAATTAGCAGCCATACCAAAGCACTAGATATCAGGCTTTATGGGAGAGGTGGCTCCCAAGAAGGATCCCTCTGCTGCTTGCTGTCTGCAGAATGTCCCTGGACCCTTGTTCTTGAATTCAGATTCTTGGGTCAGCTACAATATCTTTAATTCCAATAATTAAACTCAGGTCTAGCCTGATGTCTGAGCTAACTGTATCCATTTATAGTTTCCTCCAAAAAGGAGATTCCAGGTTAATATTATGGCTACAAAAATGCAAAATATTCGAGAATTTAGCAGTAATTGTCTAAAACAGTAGAAAATTGGAGGAGGGTGTTGTTAACTACATTAATGTTCTTCTCTGGCTCTCTCCCACTCTTAACTTACTCTAAGGGATCTATTTTACTCTGCATGAATGGCATGCTTTACATTTTTCTTTCCCAATAAATAAGCAATGTTGGGCTGATACACGAGGCTGGGATTGTGGCTCAATGGTAGAGCGCTTGCCTAGCACATGTGAGACACTGGGTTCAATCCTCAGTACCACATAAAAATAAATAAAGATATTGTGTCCATCTGCAACTAAAAATATTTAAAAATATGTACTGTAACAACTTTCCTAAATACATATATGAAAATATTACAGTGAATCCCACCATCATGTACATCCACAGGAATGTGGTCCTAATTAGAACAAGATATATTCCATGTTTGTATAATTATATCAAAATGAATTCTACTGTAATGTATAACTTAAAAGGACCAATAAAAAAGAAATATGTAAAAGTCATGCATGGGTGTGGTGTAACTAAGTCTGTGTCTTTTAACTTAAATGAGTCATAACAAAAAGGAGGAAGAGGAGGGAGATATGAGAAGATAGAAAAGGAGAGGGAGAAGCAGAAGCAGAAACAGAGAATTTCTCTTTAGTGAGTCTATGGCATTGGAAAGCCATGGCCTCAAGATGCTGCCCTCAGAAGTCTAACAGTGTTTGAGGGGGAATGTCCTGCTGACTTGTACTGGGTGACTGGAGATCCGCACAGCTTCTTTCTCAGGAGCTTAAACTGAGACCATCAAGACTCTAAGAGCACTGGGAACGAGGACACATACCTGTAATCCCAGTGGCTCAGGAGGCTGAGGGAGGAAGATCATGAGTTCAAAGCCAGCCTCAGCAACTTAGTGAGTTGCTAAGCAACTCTGTGAGACCCTGTATCTAAATAAAACACAAAAAAGGGCTAGGGATGTGGCTCAGTGGTTAAGTGCCCCTGGGTTCAATCCCCAGTACCGGGGAAAAAAAAAAAAAAGACTCTTAAGACCTATTGAAGTCTTTTTCAGTTTTTTAAAAAATGCTTTTTAAAAGTTTTTTTCTAGTTGTAGATGAACAGAATGTCTTTATTTTATTTGCTTATTTTTAAATAGTGCTGAGGATCAAACCTAGTGCCTCACACATGCTAGGCAAGCGCTCTACCACTGAGTCACAACCCCCAGCCCTTTTTCAGTTTTATTTAATTATGGAATAACTTTTCTGCGAGATCCCAACTGATTACTGTGGTTCCAAACAGTGTTTTCTGAGAAATGTTGCAAAATACTTGTATAAATTTAGTCTTGGATCATCTATGGACTCCTCAGAACCCTGAAGAACTGAAAGTAAAACTTACTTTAGGGTTATGTAATTTAAATATCAACTCTGACCTCATAGCTGGCTTTGGATGAATATTGCCTGTGACATTTCTTTTGGAATATGTTGAACTCAGGGAGGGAGTTATAAAGGTTTCCCATTTAAAAAAAATAATGAACTTCATTCCCTTGAATCATCTATTATACTTCTGTACAATTCTGTTTAATTAAATCTTAAAAGTTTTAAAACAAAATATACATTGAAATTATGTGATATACAACATAAACTTTTTAATAGTAGTAACCATGCTCATTTAACAATTCTACAGGTATAATAAAAATGCTAATATATGTTAATGTTTAGTCTGTGGTTAATGTTTTGTCTTGTTAATTTCCCCAGGGCTTTTATTACTGATTTAAATCTGCCACACTACTCAACTGATTGCACTGCTTCCACAAACTGCATAGAAGTAGCTGAAATGAATACTGATTAACAGAAATGAACAAACATTTGGCTAAGCAAACCATTCTTATTATATGCTTGTAATCATTACATACATTTTCTTACAATGAGATGAGCATGGAAGGCTTTTCCATTCATTTTTCCTACAGAAAATATGCATATGAGCATTCAATTAATTTATAACCTTGTACTTCAGGAAGCACATCATTATTAATTAACTATTGATTGATCTGGATATAGAGCACAGATTATAAACAGACCTGGTGACAACATAAGCTTTTTTTTTTTTTCACCCCACAGACAGTTTGCTGGGACTCATTATTAATTGTTTGACCATTAATATAAAAACTCACTAATCATCTATAATGTATTATGAATCAAGCTATTTTAAGAAATTGAGTGTCATTATTTGAACATTTCATATAAGTCAGTTCTGGACAATGGGATCTAAAGAAAGAACCAGTCCTGCAGATCAGTCTCCTGGTACATTAAAATACATCGCCATATTAATTAGCGAAAAGAGGACACAATTTGGAACCTGGGTTCCAGTCACAGCTCTTTCTCTTTTCCTTTTATTAACTTTAGACAAGTCATTTAATTCCTTGAAAGTCCACTTCCTAATCTGTAAAATGGAAATAAAAACAATGCCTGCCATACCTGGCTGTAGTATGAAGGTCAAATAAAACAATGGTTTAAAGTGTAACATCCTTCCCATTCATATAGAACCCGTCTACTTTTTATAGTCTCTATAAAAGGAGACTACTCACATTCTGCAGCCTGCTTTAGTGTGCCAGATTCCTGGCTTAGCTGCTCAGGCATATAAGTAGCTATAGGTAATAATATTTAAAGGAGTTATTTACTTGGGGATTTTTGGAAACAGTAAAATTTGATGCAGGTGGGTCTGCATTCTGAAAGGACACTATATAGGTTTTGCCCATGTTAAGGTCTGTAAACAAGTCAGGATGGCGCCTGGCAAATGTTAGAGTCTGTAAACAAGTCAGGATGGCGCCTGGCATTTTGCCAGAGGGAGTGGTTTGTGAAGTAACTCCAGCGAGCCATTAAGTGTGGAGATTCCTTATTGGTTGACGGATGTATCTAGTTTATGTTAATTAAGATAAGCTGTGTGGAATGTATAAATACCTCTGTTGTCCTACAATAAACAGCTCCCACTCCTGCTGTATCAATGTACACAAGTTGCTCATCACCCCCCGGTTATTTTGCTGCAGCCGGACTGCGGCATGCCCATGTTTGACAGTCATGCTGTCTAGTCTGGTCTGCTCTGGGATACCTAGAATATCGACTTCTTTCTTCCAAGTTGGAATTACTGATGGGCAGTATAGAATTTCTGTAGGTTACCCTGTGTCTCTCACTCTCATGCTTGTGTCTGAATGCTCTGGGATGAGAGACAGGTTTTTAAATGTTCCTTTTGTAGAAGAGACTTGCTTTTTTTCTAATTTTTATCAATTATAAAAGGAAGCTGAGCTGCAAATAGAATCCTGCATGTGTCCCTTACACTCTTACAAAAGACAAATACCTTCCCATCACTGGCAGCCCATGACATTATTGTTTAATCACACAAGACCAATAATGTGAAGTTCAAAGAGAACCTTATGATGTAGTCAATAAACTCAATACTGAATCAAATACCACTCCCCTAAATCTCCTCATCTTCTTGTGCTCCCTGTTGCACTGAAAAAAAAAAATCACCACCTACTTAGTTCTGCAAGCCTGAAGGAATCAAAACATTTCTGATGATTTTTCCATCTCCCTTACATTCAAACACCAAATCTTTTTTCCCCCTCCATCCTCAGGTCCAGGGTGCTTCTCAAACTTTAATCGGTATATAAATCATCACGGAACTTAATTCATATCGATGCATATTCAGTAGATCTGAGGTAAGGACTGAGATGAGTAGCAAGGCCCTCCCATCATCCAGTGGTTCTCAAAGTGTAACCCTAAAATAAGCAGCATCAGCATTCTCGTGGGCACTTAGAAATGCAAACTTTGAAGTCCTAAACTTAGACCTACTGAATCAGAAACCCTGGGAGTGGGGCCTGTCCATCTGTGTTTTCACCAGTCTTCAGGGGATTTAAATGCATACTTCAAGTTGGAGGACTACTGCTACAATACCATTCCAACAGTCTTTTAATTGGCCTCCAAAGCTCCTGTTTTTGCCTTCCTCCAATCCATTCTTTTTAAAATACCTTTATTTTATTTATTTACTTTTATGTGGCTCATGCATGAGGCCCTCAGTTTGATCCTTTATCACTGAAAAAAACAACAAAAAAAACAAAAGCTGTCTTTCTCTTGACTGCATAAACACAAGTAACTTACTGTGTTTGATGCAACAGAACACTTAAGAGTAGTATTATAGTGTAAGCTAACTTGTGGAGTCATCTTGAAATCAATCATCCAGAGTTTAAAGAAAATGGACTCAATATTTAAAGTAAATGTTATGAGCTCCTTAAAAGTCAAAACTGTTTGTTACACCTTTTCCGGATAGGAATGAAAAAGCCAAGAAACATGGCTACAGGATAATTTATTGCATTGCATTAGCTGAAGAAGTATACACAATAGTGGAGAAACTAATAAACTACTGTAGGATTGACATTGCTGGATTAAAATTCAGTAGATGAAATCATGCCACTTTTCAGTGAGAGAGAAACCAACTTGTGGAACTTAAAGGTTTTCCTGAAAACATAAAATGGAGTGAATATATCCTGTACAGATTGTGTTTTTGCGTTACAAATGGATAAATATACAGACATGGGCTAGAATTGCTGTTTTGTTCACATTTATCTAATATCAGCACCAATTAATTATTGAAAAAGATCTACAATATGAAAGCCAGAGAAAAACATTAGTAGTGCTGCAATATTCAAAGTATTGAATAATGATCAAGTTCATGGTTTTTCCTCAAACAAACGTGATGACAGTTGCAATGATGGTACAGTCGATACAAGGGGTAAAACTGCTGACACCTCATCATGAGCCAGAGTAGTGACACCAAATTACAATAGTAGTCATTATAGTTTTACTGCCAAGCACTCACATTTAAAAGAGCCAGTTTCACTTAAGAATTTACTTAAAGAAGTAGTAAAAACTAATTTTAGCAACTCTTGACCCTTAACAACATGTTTTTTTAAGTTTTAAGTATGATGAAATGGGAAGTGTACATAAAGTACTTCTACAAATTGAAATATGATGGTCATTGAAAGGAAAAACACATTTGCAATGAGTCACGATATAAACTATAAACTATATACTTTTTTCATGAAACCTTGTTTTTAGCTGAAATAAAGATTGGCAGACAAAATGTTATTCAAACTTGAGTATTGGCAGGCATTCTCTCATAAATAAACAAAGTGAACCAGTTACTTCAAGGAAAACAACTGACAGTATTTGTAGCCAATGATAAAATTTGCACTTTCAAGCAAAAAAACACAATTTGGGAAAATTTGTATCTTCCACTATAAAGCTTGACTGCTTTCCAATACTTAAAGGGTTTTCTGATGAGAACAGTGGTGATACTCATGAATATGATGTTTTGATGTTGTAAAATGAAGTATGTTCATATTTGGCAGATCTAAATAACTCAGTAACCAATATTTTTCAAATAACTAATACATCATGATACAAAAATCACACAATGGCTAAAGATTCATGCATATTCAAGATAAATTTTAATGTAATGGAAAGTGAAAAGTTAATTGATATTTTATGTGTGCAGCTTCCATTTTGTAAATAATCTTTAAGAAACTCACTTGCCATATTTTTGTACAGTATCAGAGAAAAATATTATTAATATCTGGAAGTGGTATAAGCATTGTTTCCTATAGAACTGTATATTCATGAGGCCAAATTTTCCTCAGACAAGATTAAGTGCTGAAGCAGATATGAGAATCCAGCTGTCTACTATTAAATCAGAAATTAAAGAGATTTACAAAAATAGAAAGCAATGTCACGCTTTCTACTAAAGCATTTTGTTTGGGAAAACTTTTTTCTTTTTGGAAAAAATATATGTGAACATCGGATGACATTATTATTATTATTACTATTAATTTTAAATAATTAATTTAGTAAGTCACTAAATAAATATTTTAAAATGCTGTTTAAGTTTCTAATAAAGTAAACAGCAATAGATGTAATTCACATACATTCATCTCTTTTGAGTACTTAAGAGTTTTTAAGAGTGTAAAAGGGTTTTGATACCATAATCTCTATTCTACACTAACACTGAAAATAATCTGAATAATTTGTAAGTAAATTATAAAGTAAGTGATTTATAAGTAAATAAAACAGTATTTGTGAAAATAATTTATTAATTAATTCATCACCTATGGAGTGCTGGACAGTGTTTTAAATGCCAGAGACACTGCAATGATAATTTCATTGCTCAGTTTGAAATTCTTCATTGGCTTACCATAGCCCTTAGGGAAAAAATATGTATCTTAACTTCACTTACAAGATCTTCATGTTGTCCCTGTGAAACTACTATTTTCATGTCTTACCCTATTCCTGCCACATTCCTATGCTCAAAATTTTTCTGTCTTCTTCTATAAGGCTATAAGCTTCACAAGAGCAAAAACCAAATCAGTCTTGTTATTGTATTTCTAGGGATTAGCAAGTTTGTCCACTTATTAGGTAATTAATAAATAGTTGATTAATGAAAGAAAAAAGCAGGGTTGGGGGTGTAGCTCAGTGGTGGAATACTTGCCTAGCATGCAATAAAATGCCTTGCAATATGTGCATTAACATACTAATAATAAAACATCAGGAAACAGTTTAGTTTTTAAAAACTGAACTTTTTAGAGCTTTGGAAATTAACAAATATGGATAGCAGTCATTTGAGGAGAAAAATGGTTGAATCTTGGCAAAAGAGTAAGCTTTGTGGCATTTTGACTTTCCTATTCCCACTCCCCATCTCCACTTCTGTGTCAGTCTTGAAAAGTAACAGACCACAATCATGGCATGGCAGCCACAGGAGAGGACAAAATGGAGATGGAGTTTGTTCAAAGCACCATTCCCAGTGAACTGTCATTATTTGAACTGCATGGTGACTACCTAAATGACCCTATTGTTGAGCATGTCTTTATTTGTACTGATATGGAGCTCATCTTGTGCAAAAGTCCTTTCCCTAGGGGCATTTGTTGAAATAAATTAGAGGAAATTATTTTACTTTGCTGCTGCCTGAGATGATGGGACAATAGATGGAGAAAATAATAGGCTACCCAAAATGTTTAAAGGAAATTCTGGGGGATGAGATTTCCAGAAGGGTTATAAAAAGTTCTTTATGTTCCTGGGGATCTAGTAGGCCACATTCATAGGTCTTCTGTATATTTCCAAAGCTATACCATAGTCATTCTCAAGAAAGATTGGAGAAGGCCCTATGTCCTCACATCTGGCTGATGAAAAGATGTAAGTAGGCTAAGGTGGAGTTGTTAAAGGAAAATAGAAGAATCATGCCTTGTTGAATAGTGAATATAAGGAAAGATGTAAAAATTATATTTTAAAAGGGGTCAAATAGATATTCTAGAACATATCAACCAAGTACATAACTTTGGTGAAATGGGCAAATTCCTAGAAAGACTCAAGAAGAAACAGAAAGTGAATAGACCTATAAAAAGAGATTGAATTTATCTTTTAAAAAGCCTAGGATCAGATAATTTACTGGTGAATTGTATAAAACATTTAAAGAATTAACATTTGAAGAATCCCTCATAAACTCTTCCAAAGAATAGAAGAGGCAGAACAATTCCCAAATAATTCTGTGGAGCTAGTATTACCCTGATTCCAAAATTAGACAAAGTCATCATAAGAAAACTGTAGACCAATATCATTTATGAGAATAAGCAGAAAACTCTTCAGCAAAATAGTAGCAAGATGAATCCAGTAATATATCTGGACTCCAACACTATACCACATACAAAAAATTACTCAAAGTGGATAAAGACTTAAATTTAATTGACAAGGGTATCTATCAAATTCATAGATGAAAACTGTTGAGAGCCACAGCCAAAGGGGCCCCAACAAACTTCCAGCTGCCAGCAAACTTCCAGCTGCCGGCTGATGATTGGCTCACAGTGGCCCCAGCAACATCTAGCTGATTGGCTCCTCTGCGGTGATGTTCATTGGGCTGTTTCCCTGCCCTTCAAGCTGCCAGCTGATGATTTAGTAGAAATACGGGATCAGCAATTGGTAAAAAACAAACCGAAAGAGTGTTAAGTAAATTGTTAGACGAAGGAATCATCCCAGTAAAATCAAGAGCAGTCAGAGCATACGTTGATACAATACAAAAATATAGCCCATGGCTTTTTAAGGAGGAGTTGTTAGATATATCACAATGGAACCATCATGGTGAAGATTTAAAAAGAATAGAAAAGAACAACCCAGGGACTCTGCCAGTTGGCACATTGACATTGTGGGCGAACGTATCTGGTTTGCTTAGTCCAAAGCCTTCAGATCAGACAAAGGTAGAGGAAGGAGAAGACATATTGATTCAAGTAAAAGAGGTCTCTCAAGTTAGTCAGAATGAGGAAAAGATTCAAGTACAAGACAAGGTCTTTCAAGCTAGTGAGACAGAGGAAGGAAGTTTAGAGCAGAAAAAGCCATCAGGGGAAAAGTTACAACAGGAGACTGCTAATAACACCTTTCTATCAGAGAGCGAAAGTCTCCAACCAACAGCACCACCTCTACAGGAGACTGCTACTAACAGCATTCTATCACCAGAGGGCATAAGGGTCCAATCAACAGCACCACCTCCATATGCTAAGAGACTCCCAACCCCCGCAGTTGATAGTTGGGATCCTGAGACAGGATCTCAAGTATGCCCTGTATTTGAGGTAGGAGGGCAGCGAATTCACCAGGGTTTATTTTACAAAACAGTGAAGGAGCTAAAAGAGGCTGTAACAACCTATGGTCCTCAAGCACCCTTCACTGTAAGCTTGATCGAATCCATTACCAACTTAAACATGACGCCAGCAGATTGGGCTAATATGTGTAAAGCTGTGCTAACTGGAGGACAATACCTGTTATGGAAGGTTGCTAATGAGGAATTTTGCAAGGAGACAGCTATGGGAAATGCAGCAGCTGGTTATCCTCAGAGAAATCTAGATATGTTGTTAGGAAAGGGACCTTATGAGGATCGGCAGCAACAACTTGCATATGATCCTGGTGTATACGCACAAATTGCTATAGATGCACTTAAGGCATGGAAGACTTTACAAGGACATGGAGGTTTACAAGGTCAATTATCTAAGATAATACAAGGAGCTAATGAACCTTATGCTGAATTTGTAGATAGGCTTATTCAAACAGCTACCAGAGTTTTTGGGAATACAGAACAAGCAATGCCATTAATAAAACAACTGGCTTATGACCAAGCGAATCGTTGGTGCAGAGATATCATTAGACCATGGAAACAGGAAGATTTAAACAAATATATTAAATTGTGTAGAGACATTAATGAACAAGAGCAAGTCATGGCAGCTGCAGTAAAACAGGCTTTAGATGCCAGAGACATTAATGAACAAGGGCAAATTGTGGCAGCTGCAGTAAAACAGGCTTTAGATGCCAGAGACATTAATGAACAAGGGCAAATTGTGGCAGCTGCAGTAAAACAGGCTTTAGATGCCGGGCTAAGAACATGCTACAATTGTCAACAAACAGGACATTTTAAAAGGAATTGCCCCATAGGAGGAGGGTTTAACAATACTAGGTATCAAAGGAATAGAATACCGGGTATTTGCCCACGATGCCGTAGAGGGAGACATTGGGCTAATGAATGCCGTTCTCAAACCACCATAGAGGGTACTCCATTATCAAAAAACGAACAAGGACAAGGTTTTTATCCACAATATCGTGGACAAAGGCATCGGGTTCCGTTGCCAAAAAACGGACAGGGGGCCCCAATGCTCCGGGGCCCCAAACCACAAATATACGGAGCTCTGGAGGAACCCAGCAACCCCAGCAACCCCATCAGGGTAGTGCCCAGGGCATCAGATCCCTCATCAGACAAACCAGAGGGAGCGCAGGGTTGGACATCTGCGCCTCTGCCAGAGCAGTACTAACTCCAGAGATGGGAGTTCAAATCATTCCCACAGGGGTGAAAGGACCTCTTCCCAAAGGAACAGTAGGCTTATTATTGGGACGCAGCTCTTCTACTCTAAAAGGACTTTTGATAAGTCCTGGGGTAATTGATCCCGATTATGAAGGTGAAATAAAAATTATAGCCAGTTCTCCAAAGGGTATATCAGTAATTTCACCAGGAGATAGAATAGCACAATTACTAATAATACCAAGCCTACATGATAAATTTTCCAGTCATGCTGTAGAAAGAGGTTCCAAGGGATTAGGCTCCACAGGTGTAGATTGGGCTATGCTTTCTTTAAATTTAGATTCTCGCCCCATGCTAAAACTAAATATTCAAGGACATGAATTTAATGGGTTAATGGATACAGGTGCAGACCTTAGCATTATCTCTCGTCAAGAATGGCCAAAACATTGGCCATTACAACAAGCCACTCAAACGCTTCGAGGCCTAGGAGTGGCGAATAATCCCGATAAAAGTGCAATGGTATTAGATTGGAAGGATCCTGAAGGATGTGAAGGAACTATACAGCCATATGTATTGGATCATCTTCCTGTAAATTTATGGGGACGAGATGTCTTAGATCAATTAGGTTTGACATTAACAAATAATATCAATCAAAATGCACCCACTATTATGGCTAGACAAGGTTTTAGGAAAGGAAAAAGATTAGAAAAACAAGGACAAGGTATAGCAGCACCAATACAAATAAATCAAGGAATAGACAGACATGGGTTGGATTTTCACAAAGGGCCACTGAGACAATAAAAATTACCTGGAAATCAGAAAGACCAGTATGGGTCCCTCAGTGGCCCTTGACTAAAGAAAAGATACAAGTAGCCCATGATCTGGTCAAACAACAATTAGTGGAAGGACATATACAACCTTCTGTATCTCCCCATAATACTCCCATTTTTGTCATCAAAAAGAAATCTGGTAAATGGAGATTATTGCAAGATTTAAGAGCCATTAATAATGAAATGGTCATTATGGGACCTGCTCAATCGGGGATTCCTCAGTTGTCTGCTTTGCCAAAAACTTGGTATGTTTTAGTTATAGATATTAAAGATTGTTTTTTTTCAATTCCAATTCATCCTGAGGATAGTCCACGTTTTGCATTTACTATCCCTGCACTGAATCATGAAGGTCCTGATCAGAGATATGAATGGAAAGTACTCCCTCAAGGGATGGCTAACAGCCCAACTATGTGTCAAATTTATGTTAACAAAGTAATCCAGCCACTTAGAAATCAAAATCCTGAGCTACAAATATTTCACTATATGGATGACATATTATTAGCACACAAAGCTAAAAACACATTGCTAGAATGTTATGCCACACTTACAAACTTATTAAAAAATTATAATCTAGAGATAGCAATAGATAAAGTACAATTAAATTTTCCAATTAATTATTTGGGAGTTCTATTATCCTCAACCATGGTCCGTCCACCAAAAATTCAAATACGAGTAGATCAACTCAAATCACTTAATGACTTTCAAAAGTTATTAGGAGACATAAATTGGATAAGGCCTTATCTAGGTATTCCAACAGGAGAATTGGGACCTTTATTTGATATCCTAAAAGGTCCATCAGATCCAAATTCACCCCGAATGTTAACGCCTGAAGCAAGAAAGGCATTAAAAATCATTGAAACATATATGGAAAATATGCATTTGGATAGAATTGATATAAGTTTGCCTTTATTATTTATTGTACTATCAACAAAAAATATTCCTACAGGAGTATTTTGGCAAGAAGGTCCATTATTATGGATACATTTATCTTATTCTCCTAACAATATTCTTACTAGGTATCCTGAGGCTGTAGGACAATTAATACTCAAAGGAATAAAAACAGCAAAGGCAGTGTTTGGAATTTCTCCTAATAAAATTATTACTCCATATACTATGAATCAAATTGATGAATTAGCTAATGAGTTAAATACTTGGGCAATAATCATGTGCAAATCTAATGTTTCATTTGATAACCACTTACCATCTAATCCTTTATTGTCTTTTTGGTCATTGCATCCTGTAATTTTTCCAAAAATGACAAGAAAAACACCTATCATGAATGCTCCAAATATATTCACTGATGGATCAAATAATGGTACAGCAGCAATAGTTACCCCTGATCGAACTTTTACATTTTTAGTACCCAAACAATCAGCTCAAAAGGTAGAGCTTAATGCAGTATTACAAACTTTTGTGATGTTTAAAGATTCTGTATTTAATTTATTTTCTGATAGTCAGTATATAGTTAATGCTATAGTATCCCTTGAAGATGCTGGTAGGATTTCCCCTTCTTCTACTGTTTTTTCTTTGTTTTCCACTATACAAAGTTTAATCTGGGACAGAAAAGATCCATTCTTTATAGGACATATCAGGGCACATACAGGATTGCCTGGAGCCCTTAGTTTGGGCAATGATTTAGCAGATAAAACTACACATGACGTACATATTTTCTCTATACTAGAAGAAGCTATAAATTTTCATAAAAGGTTCCATGTCAATGCTAATACTTTACAAAAGCGTTTTAAAATAACTAAGGAGCAAGCTAGACAAATAATAAAACAATGTCAAAATTGTGTGACCTTTTTACCACAAGTTAATCTTGGAGTCAATCCTAGAGGATTGATACCTAACCATATTTGGCAGATGGACGTCACACACTTGCCAGAATTTGGAAAATTAAAATATTTGCATGTTACAGTTGATACTTCTTCTGGATTTTTGATGGGCTCCCTTCATGCCGGAGAAAAAACTAAAGATGTTATAGCTCATTGCTTACAAAATTTTGCTACTGTGGGCATTCCAAAACAGTTAAAAACAGATAATGCCCCTGGTTATACGTCTACTTCTTTTAAACAATTTTGTTCATCATTTGGCATTACTCATATAACAGGAATCCCATACAATCCACAGGGACAAGGCATAGTTGAAAGAGCTCATCAAACTATTAAAATGTACTTATTAAAGCAAAAAGACGGAATTGGGAAGGGGTATATATTCCCCAAAGATAAACTTAAAATAACCCTTTTTACTCTAAACTTTTTAAATTTGGATTCATCAGGACTTAGTGCTGCAGAAAGGCATATGTGTCCAAAAAATGTACATAAGCCCAAGGTACTTTGGAAAGATATTCTAACAGGACAGTGGAAAGGTCCTGACCCAGTAATTGTCTGGAGTCGGGGGTCTGTTTGTGTGTTTCCACAGGAAGAACAGCAGCCGATTTGGATTCCGGAGAGATTAACTAAAGTCCTGACCCAGTGATTGTCTGGAGTCGGGGGCCTGTTTTTGTGTTTCCACAGGGAGAACAGCAGCCGATTTGGATTCCAGAGAGATTAACTAAAGCAATTTCTACAGACCAAAAAGAAGATGATTTGGCTCAAATCCATAACAGCTGATATCCAAAACTCCAATTTGGCTGTCCTTACATCTGCAACAGAACCAGGATGCTTTTTTCAATATCTATTTTATTCTATTTTGTTTTTTGAGCTCATATAGACCTAGGTTAATGTTTTGCTGATCAGTTCTATATATTTTTTTTTACTATAGAGTTTTTAAACATTGCAATGGAGATTTCACCTGTAAAAAGTTATAAGGCCTTTACTATTATGTTATGTGTTGTATGTATTATATTATGTGTGCACACTTGTGTTTTGTGTTATATGTTTGAATGTACATATGTCCATATATCATATATGATTGAGCGCTCATAAAAAAAAAAAAAAATGGATCCAAAATTTTTTTTTTTATTCACGTGATTTAAATGGTTTAATTTAAATTGGGTAAATAACTGTTAAGAAGGTTAACAGATCTGTTTGTTTACTTTCACCTATTCTTTTTATTATATTTAATAATTCTTTTCAAAATAATGTAAATTGTTAAGAAAATTGTTTTCTTTTAGTGCCTTCTAGAATGTTACACAATTATTAATATTAACCATTATTGCCAAAATTCCTATCTTCATCCCAGTGCCAGTGAAGATAATGTAAATTGTTAAGAAAATTGTTTTCTTTTAGTGCCTTCTGGAATGTTACACAATGTTTTCTTTAGCCATTATTGCCAGAATTCCTATCTTCATCCCTGTGCCGGTGAAGACAAAGATAAAACTAATCTACAGTTTCTGCAATAGCCATCACTGAACCGCTTACAGAACTTGCCTAAACTATGTGTCACTTGTATGCATTGTAAACTCACTTGTATGCATTGTGAACTATCTGTTGGTGCAGCGACTTGTGGTAGTGTTGGAGTATTGATTTGGTATATCTTCCTCCCTTCTGCTTGTAATGATCGTTCAGCTATTTGGGGGCCAACAGAGGTGAGGCAAAGAACCTCACCCCCCCGCTGGTACCTCTCCACAGGTGTGGCTGTATACTGGACTGGTAGTCAATGACGGGTAAGATCCAATTACAATGGTACCAACCTAAGACAGGAGGCTGACGCCCTGAGGTCAGCTCATCCGAAGACGGGTAAGGACCATATGTAGTATTGGACAACCTAAGGCAGGCACGGTCCCTAAGCCACATGCTTGTTGTTTAAACAGAGAGGGGGAGATGTTGAGAGCCACAGCCAAAGGGGCCCCAACAAACTTCCAGCTGCCAGCAAACTTCCAGCTGCCGGCTGATGATTGGCTCACAGTGGCCCCAGCAACATCTAGCTGATTGGCTCCTCTGCGGTGATGTTCATTGGGCTGTTTCCCTGCCCTTCAAGCTGCCAGCTGATGATTGGCTCACAGTGGCCCCAGCAACATCTAGCTGATTGGCTCCTCTGCAGTCATGTTCATTGGGCTGTTTCCCTGCCCTTCAGACTGCCAGCTGATGATTGGCTCACAGTGGCCCCAGCAACATCTAGCTGATTGGCTCCTCTGCGGTCATGTTCATTGGGCTGTTTCCCTGCCCTTCAGACTACGGAACTGCTCATTGGGGGACTTCTTTGGCTCCGCCCACGTGACCTAGCCAATCGGCCTCAAGAGCAGGAGGATTGTGGGAGGTGGTGGTTGGTGTGTGGAGAGGCTTGTGGAAGCCGGTGGTGGCAGTTGGGCTCTGAGGGTTTTTCCTGAGGAGCTGTTTTGTTTGGCGTTTGTAGTTTTAAAAATAAAGTTTGTTTCTTTTGACAAGTAGCTCCTGAATTGTGCCCAGCCAGACTGCGGCAGAAAACTTGGGTGTAAATATCTGTGACCTTGAGTTTAGAATTGTTAGACATAGCATTGAAAACACAAGAAACCAAAGGAAAAAACAGATGAATTACACTTCATAAAAATCAAAGCACTTTTGTCCTTCAAAGGACATTATTAAAGCAATAAAAAGATAACCTATAGAATGGGAAATAATATTCTCAGTCATATCTGATAAGGATCTAATATTCTTAATATATAAGGAACTCTTAGCTGGGAGTGGTGATTCGGGCTTGTAATCCTAGCTACCCAGGAGGCTGAGACAGAAGGATCATAAGTTTGATGCCACCCTATGCAACTCAGTGTGATCCCATCCTAAAATAAAATTGAAGGAAGGACTTGGGATGTAGTGCAGTAGTAGAATACTTGGCTTGCATGCCCAGGGGCCTGGGTTCAATCCCCAGCAATGAAAAAAGATATTGTTATATACATGGATACAGTCTGATGAACCCCTTTATAGTTTGTCACCTGATGCTGATATTTAATTTTACTCCCTTTTTCATAGTTTATTGATATTTGTGGGTCTGTTCCTACTTATTGTGCATACTTAAGATGACTCTCACTTAAGATATACATGGCATATAAAACCAGGGCTGGCTACCATGCAACATTACATACCATTCTAGCACAATATTCCTAATCCCATACAGTAACGTCCCTGCCTTCCCAATTTATGAAAAGGCTCAAGAGTACAGGATATCACCACATAGCATAAGATGTGTGATTGAGCCAGTTGTGGATCTTATTTTACTCACTATCAAAAAAATTCTTACAGACTGAGGGAGTACCAGACGGGTTAAAAAGGGAAAATATATTAGAGTACAGCATAACTCATTTTCACACTCTTCTCATGCAAATAGTAAAACAAAACAAAATAAAACACTATGATATTCAACCATGCGCCATTCCTAAAATTATATGGGAAGCAGTGCCCCTGGTAGGCAGCAGCATTGTGCTTCAATGTAACTTCAGCCAAACTGATAGCCACAGTCCCTCAAAATGAAGACATCATCTCTGACCAATGCCTTGGGTACCTGCTGATTGCCCTGCACTGTAGACAGACCTTTGCTGATTGGTTTTAGCAGCAGTTATAATCAGAATGGCTCTGAAACACTTCTGAGATGAATTTTGAAAAGGACATGATTGAAAGGAGAGAAAAATCAGGTGAATTGAGAAGAGTTGTGACCCCTGAACAGAAATAGCACAGAGACTCATCTTGCACATTTTCCTCAGTGACAGCAGCATTGGACATTGCTGGCAGCCCAGCCCTTGTGGTCTATAGATGCTATTTTCACTCTCTTCACCAATCTCTTCTTTTGATCAGTTTCTTAAATGTCTGTCATGGTTTCTCACACCCAAGACTGAATTCTCTCTTTGCCTATTCTATTAATGAGGCAACAACACTTTGGCACCTTGTGATTTTTTTCCCCTTATAGGTGCACAGCTCCAGTTGCCCTACAAAACTTCAGGCATCATCTAACAATGGCTTTGTCCTGCTGGCTTGTCCCTCCATGTGTTTAGACTCTGAGACACAATGGATATCAGATATGGTATAGACCCTATGATCACTTAGGGCAATTCCCCCTTTTATAGAGATCTAAGGCCCAGAGAAGGGTGGAGTCTTACACATGTCCTGCCTCAGTTCTACCTTAATTGAATTTCACTCTCAGCAAACAGATTTCAGAAGCTCCCCCAAATATAATGGATTCTAAACCCCAACAGAAATCATATCTAGATGATTTTCTGTTTTATATTTGTGCTCCCCTCACCTGCCAATAATGTAAATAATTGAGAAATAGCTGTTCTCTTGCTCAACAGACCTCCAAGAACTGTAAGGCAATCCAAAGGAACTTTGTGAGTACCTATGGTAGACATTCTCACAGCTACCACTTTGAGGATAGCCCTTTATTCCTCACAAAGTACTTGTCCACACATTACATTATCACAGAGAAGTTTAGCAATCAGCTTGGGAAGGAGAATATCATACCTATTTTTACTAACTAAGTTGCCAAGAGGTTAGGTGAAAGCCTAAGGCCACACAACTAGTAAAGAACAAAAGAGGGCCTTGAAACCAGGACCTATAATTCCAAAGTCTAAGATGATTGCTTCAAGTCCCTGCTTGAGGAAACCCTTTAAGAGTAACTGATGATCAAAGACAAAACTAGATGAAGATTAATAACCTTGTTTTTCTGATATGTGGATGTTAACCCACAACAAGAGGGAAGGGGAAGAATAGAAGTTCATTGGATTAGACAAAGAGGAATTAAAGAAAGGGAGAGGGGATGTGAATGGAAAGTGGAATGAATCAGACATCACTTTCCTATGTACCTGTATGGATATACCACAATGGGTTCCACCATCATTTATATCCACAAGACTGGGGTCCTAATGAAGCCAGATTTAAAGTTAGGTAGTCAGTGTAGGTAGGTAAATCGGGTCTAATACCGAGTGAAATCTAAAATGGAGGCCATGCTGAGAATGACTCAGGGAAAACAGGACAACTCATGGAATGTTAATGAAGTCCTGAAGAGGCCCCAGGCTAAAGTCCACCTGGAAGAAGTATTAATGAATAGCCCCCAGCAGATTTGAAGATAGCCCATCACAAAGGAGTGATAATGAAGTCCTTCCTGCTCAGACTACTTCTTTGGCCCACCTGTGTCCACCCCTCGGGCCTTCCCACCTACATTCCATCACTGAAAGAACTATAAAATGGAGAGACAACCGCACTTCCACGGATTCCACCTTCTGGGTCCCCTTCTTCCTCCGGGAGAAGTCTTTTCTTCTGTCCTTTAATAAATTTCTAATCTCTACTCTGACCTTGCCTCGGCGTGCTTCTTTGGCCTTATTCTTCAACATCGGGGAAGCAAGAACTCGTCACCGGTCAACAGCGGTAACGCTAATTAGAATAAGATATATTCCATGCTTATATAAATATATCAAAATAGATTCTGCTGCCATGTATAACTATAAAGAACAAATTAAAATTTAAATAAAGAAATAAGAAGATGGGATAAGTAATGAATGAGAAGAGAAATACTGGCCAAGTGTTTTCTTTGTGTTTCCCTTAACAATGAATAGTCTCAAGTAATATCTGAACTGCATGAATGTCCAGCTGGACGTGGGGATTAAAAAATAGGACCTGCTTGGCCGGGCATGGTAATGAATGCCTGTAATCCCAGTGGCAGAGGATGAGGCAGGAGGATGATGAGTTCAAAGCCAGCCTCAGCAAGTCAGCAAGGCAGTAAGCAACTCAGTGAGACCCTATGTCTAAACAAAAATAAAAATGGTTGGGGATGTGGCTCCTTGGTTAAGCACCCCTGGGTTCAATCCCCTGTACCAAACAAAACAAAACAAAAAACCCACAGGACCTGCTTTTATTTATGATTAAGAATAATGATGATTTTGCTTGAATTGTATCTAAAAGTCCCAAGTTTGAACTCTAAAAGTGTCCTTGAATTAAGGATGAGAATATCCCAGACTACAGTCCTAGCTCTACTACTCAGATTGCATGCCTTTGAAGCTCCCTTCTTTTTTCTAGGCCCTTTTTCTTGCCTGTAGAATTAAGAGGACTGCATTAAATAATCACTTTCAATTCTGACATTTTATAATTCTCTGAACCTAAGAGCAAGACCAGTGCAAGGGATGGACATTAGATTCTCTTTGAAATTAGAGAATGTCTCTTTTTCTATCATCCTGACATTTGTCCCTGGAGATATTTCAGCAGTCACAATAAAGTTAAGTAATACTGGGACAAGAACTTTGCTCCTTGTGCCACCATCTTTTAATAGGTTTCAAAACTGAGAATTTTGATGTGACAAATAATACTGTAAAATAAAGAAACAGCCAGGTGGAGGCCACACATGGACTCCTGACAGTCACTATCATGTCATACAAGCTACAATCTATTAGGAGAGCACACTACCTCAGGCAGTTGGGACCAAGAGCAGACCTGAGGGTCAGGACACAGAGACTTCCATTGATTTTATTTTATTTTATTTTTTAAAGAGAGAGTGAGAGAGGAGAGAGAGAGAGAGAGAGAGAGAGAGAGAGAGAGAGAGAGAGAGAGAGAGAATCTTAATATTTATTTTTTAGTTCTCGGCGGACACAACATCTTTGTTGGTATGTGGTGCTGAGGATCGAACCCAGGTCGCACGCATGCCTGGCGAGTGCGCTACCGCTTGAGCCACATCCCCAGCCCTCCATTGATTTTAAATGGTGCCCAGAATATTGTAAATATAAATAATCTTGGCACTGCTACTAACTCACCTTGGACAAATCATTCAGTCTTTCCATAACAAAGGAGAATGTTCAAAGAAAATTTGTTCCAAAGAGGAAAGGTGCTTTCAGCAAAGAAGAAAGATTCTGTCAGAAAAAAAAAAAAATCCCTACTGTAACATCAGATTCGTCCCATGTGGGAGTTGTTTGCACAAAATGAGTGACTTCTATTACAAAATGTTGGTAGACCCAATTATGATGGGTTTGTAAGGCAGCTGCACAATCCCATTTGGACTAGGGACACCTGAAACATATTGTTCCACTTGAAGAAAAATCAAATTACTTCGTTTTTGAGTTAATTTCCAGGGAGTGAGAGCCACGTCTCAAAGACATAGGTCCAGAGGAAAGGCAAGTGTGAGAAAGAAATGAATTACTGTGAATATGACTGGAGAAGAAAGGGAGGAAAAGCAACACTTGGCTACACATAGCTGGTGTTAATAATTCTTCCAGCTCTTCCAAGGAGTCAGCCTCCAGCCTTTTATCAAGAGGAAGAGAAGCAAAATGAGATTCTCGCCCTTTGCAGCAAGGGCACAGGTACTACTGTTAGTAACACTGCCATAGTGAACGGGCAGCTCAGACAACTAGAAGTCCAATAGCATCCTGGGGAAAAGACAAGATGATGATTAGCTTCCTTTATATTGACTTTCCTTTAGCAACTTTTGATTAACTGACAAATCAGCAGGCCTCTTGCTAGCGTCATGAAATCACATATAACTGGAGCCAAAAAGGGGGAGAAAAACCCGACACATGAGTGCTCTATCTACTCAGTTTTATTAAAAACTCATTGCTTGGTGCTAAGAAATATCACAAAAGATTGCTTTTCTAATAAAGGCAATCTCTTCACTCTCTGTTTGCTTATCTAGGTTTCTCTAATACACAAAACAGTATCTGCCTCACGTCTTGCCATCTTGCCAGAGCTAATAACATACATGAATCAGAAATGGATTGTTTTGATCTGAAAGTTGGCAGCACAATAACAAAGGAACACACTAGCATTCAGGTTGCAAATCCTCTGCAAAAGGCCACTGGGTAGGGCTCCCTTAGGACACTGCTTCAAATATCAACTCCAAGATAGGGAATACAAATTAATGAGTCATCATAAACATTAAAAGAGCAAGTAATTAATGATAATAAAGACACTCAAAGAAGCAACAAATACATGGAGCTAGCATTCAGTTGAAGGATCACTCCATAAAAATATGCCTTGGACAAATGTCCAGAGAGCAAACAATGCTCTAGGCCTTCCCTGGAGTCTTTTTGCTGTCACTTCCACATTCACTTCTCTAATCACTCCTCTACCCAATGTATCAATTCTAGCATCTTCTCCTGGGTTCCTTCTTGGTAGGCAGTCACACTCCTCTCTCTCTCTCTCCCTTCCGACTTTTGATTCAAATATATATTCCCTCCTTCTTCCTGTCTCCATACTATTTATTTGGCTCCCATTTTTCCAAGGAAGATGCTTTGTCCCTGGGTGGCCTTGTTCATTACCCTCTGTGCTGTGGCATCCATGTGTTCTTATCAGGAACTCCCTCCAGACCTAGTTTTCTGACTTCTGGATGTGTCCCACTCTTTGCTGCTGTCAAATATATAGTTCCTGAATTTGCTCCCAGGTTACAGAATTTGCAACATGATCCAGAAGACAAGAGGCTTCACTTGAGCTCCTGAAATAAAGATATCTGGTCTTGGCTCTCCTACTTGTTCTCAAAGGGAAAGAAAATATTTCACCCATCTTCAGTTCCCTCTTCTGATAAAGGGGGACATAATTAAATTCTGTTTCATGTGTTTATGATACAGGTTATAAATTAAAGAATGTACATAAAGTACCTAGAATGAAGTTTGATCTATAAAAGACACTCTATAAACAGCAGTTCCCACTCCCTCTTATTATATGCCCATCCTCTTGTCCACCCTATAACCTTATCTAAATCTTTAAAAAGTGATAAATTTACCTCTAACATATTTCATTTTCTTCCTTTTAACCTCTCTTGCCAAAGCTGTCTCAGAATTCCTGTTCTATATATGTATCTCTCCTTTCTGATCTGGTTCTCATTTTCCTTGTTGGTAAAAGAATCATATTAGACTAAAGGATCTCCAAGGGTCTTGCAGGCAATACCACTAAGACCACAGCCTATGTTCCAATGCTTCCTAAGCGACCAAGTTTTCTAACTACTACCTCATAAAATGGTTAGACAGTCATAGCACATCATCCAGGAAATTGCCTTGCATGAAATTCTTAAGAGTATTTCATGTTGTTCTGGCTTTTTCTGATCAAGAGAAAATACATGAGAAATAGTTCAAGGAAAGACATTTGCCATTTCAATAAAATTTCTGCAAAGCAAATACTTATTACTAAAATCTAGATCAAGCCTTGGTATTTTGATTGGAAAAATGAAACTGCCATATGGTACTTCTCCACTCCAAGGGAAACAAACCTTCCAGGTTCTCTTTATTTGTTTCTGAAAATTTTATTGAGTTTCCACTTTTAATTCCTGCAACATACCCTAAAGTCAAGAGAAAGGTGTGAGCCTCTGGTTCTCCCCCCATGCATATAGCCATACTGGCATGTCACTGGTCTATGTGGTAATGCAGACCCTTTTGACTTTACTTTCTATATATAGTAAAGATTTGCCTCTGGAGACAAAGCAATCCTGTAGTAGGTTTTCCCTTAAAATGAAATTGTAATCTATTCTTTTTTTTTTTTTTTTTTTTTTTTTTATTGGTCGTTCATAACATTACATAGTTCTTAATACATCATATTACACGGTTTGATTCAAGTGGATTATGAACTCCCGCTTTTACCCCGTATACAAATTGCTGTATCACATCAGTTACCCTTCCATTGATTGACATATTGCCTTTCTAGTGTCTGATGTATTCTGCTGTCTGTCCTATTGTCTACTATCCCCCCTCCCCTCCCCTCCCCTCCCCTCCCCTTTTCTCTCTCTACCCCTTCTACTGTAAATCATGTCTTCCATTTGTATTCTCTTGACTTACCCCTCCTTACCTCTTATATGACATTTTGTATAACCCTGAGGATCGCCTTCCATTTCCATGCAATTTCCCTTCTCACTCCCTTTCCCTCCCACCTCTCATCCCTGTTTACTGTAAATATTCTTCTCAAGCTCTTCGTCCCTACCCTGTCCTTGTTTACACCCCTTATATCAAAGGAGTCATTTGGTATTTGTTTTTTAAAGATTGACTAGCTTCACTTAGCATAATCTGCTCTAATGCCATCCATTTCCCTCCAAATTCTATAATTTTGTCATTTTTTAATGCAGAGTAATACTCCATAGTGTATAAATGCCACATTTTTTTTATCCATTCATCTATTGAAGGGCATCTAGGCTGGTTCCACAGTCTTGCTATCGTGAATTGAGCTGCTATGAACATCGATGTAGCAGTGTCCCTGTAGCATGCTCTTGTTAGGGCTTTAGGGAATAGACCGAGAAGGGGAATAGCTGGGTCAAATGGTGGTTCCATTCCCAGCTTTCCGAGAAATCTCCATACTGCTTTCCAAATTGGCTGCACCAATTTGCAGTCCCACCAGCAATGAACAAGAGTGCCCTTTTCCCCGCATCCTCTCCAGCACTTATTGTTGTTTGACTTCCTAAAGGCTGCCAGTCTTACTGGAGTGAGATGGTATCTTAGGGTAGTTTTGATTTGCATTTCTCTGACTGCTAGCGATGGTGAGCATTTTTTCATGTACTTGTTGATTGATTGTATGTCCTCCTCTGAGAAGTGTCTGTTCAGGTCCTTGGCCCATTTATTGATTGGGTTATTTGTTATCTTATTGTCTAATTTTTTGAGTTCTTTGTATATTCTGGTTATTAGGGCTCTATCTGAAGTGTGTGGAGTAAAGATTTGTTCCCAGGATGTAGGCTCCCTATTTATCTCTCTTATTGTTTCTTTTGCTGAGAAAAAACTTTTTAGTTTGAGTAAGTCCCATTTGTTGATTCTATTTGTTAACTCTAGCGCTATGGGTGTCCTATTGAGGAATTTGGAGCCCGATCCCACAGCGTGTAGATCATAACCAACTTTTTCTTCTATCAGATGCCGTGTCTCAGATTTAATATCAAGCTCCTTGATCCATTTTGAGTTAACTTTTGTGCACGGCGAGAGATAGGGATTCAGATTCATTTTGGTGCAAATGGATTTCCAGTTTTCCCAGCACCATTTGTTGAAGATGCTATCCTTCCTCCATTGCATGCTTTTAGCCCCTTTATCAAAAATAAGATAGTTGTAGTTTTGTGGATTGGTTGCTGTGTCCTCTATTCTGTACCATTGGTCCACCCGCCTGTTTTGGTACCAGTACCATGCTGTTTTTGTTACTATTGCTCTGTAGTATAGTTTGAAGTCTGGTATCGCTATACCGCCTGATTCACACTTCCTGCTTAGTATTGTTTTTGCTATTCTGGGTCTTTTATTATTCCATATGAATTTCATGATTCTTTTATCTATTTCTACAAGATATGCTGTTGGGATTTTGATTGGCATTGCATTGAACTTATAGAGAACTTTTGGTAATATCGCCATTTTGATGATGTTAGTTCTGCCTATCCATGAGCAGGGTATGTTTTTCCATCTTCTAAGGTCTTCTTCTATGTCTTTCTTTAGGGTTCTGTAATTTTCATTGTATAAATCTTTCACCTCTTTTGTTAGGTTGATTCCCAAGTATTTTATTTTTTGGGGGGATATTGTGAATGGAGTAGTTGTCCTCATTTCCGTTTCAGAGGATTTGTCGCTCATATACAGGAACGCCTTTGATTTATGCGTGTTGATCTTATATCCTGCCACTTTGCTGAATTCATTTATTAGCTCTAATAGCTTCTTTGTAGACCCTTTTGGGTCTGCTAGGTATAGAATCATATCATCTGCAAATAGTGATAATTTAAGTTCTTCTTTTCCTATTTTTATGCCTTTAATTTCTTTTGACTGTCTAATTGCTCTGGCCAGTGTTTCGAGGACTATGTTGAACAGAAGTGGTGAGAGAGGGCATCCCTGTCTTGTACCAGATCTTAGAGGGAATGCCTTCAATTTTTCTCCATTCAGAATGATGCTGGCCTGTGGCTTATCATATATTGCTTTTACAATGTTGAGGTATGATCCTGTTATCCCTAATTTTTCTAGCGTTTTGAACATAAAGGGATGCTGTACTTTGTCAAATGCTTTTTCTGCATCTATTGAGATGATCATATGGTTCTTATTTTTAAGTCTATTGATGTGGTGAATAACATTTATTGATTTCCGTATATTAAACCAGCCTTGCATCCCAGGGATGAATCCTACTTGATCATGATGTATAATTTTTTTGATATGTATTTGAATCCGATTCGCCAGAATTTTATTGAGGATTTTTGCGTCAAGGTTCATTAGAGATATTGGTCTGTAGTTTTCCTTCTTTGATGTGTCTTTGTCTGGTTTCGGAATCAGGGTGATGTTGGCCTCGTAGAATGAATTTGGAAGTTCTCCCTCTTTTTCTATTTCCTGAAATAGCTTGAAAAGTATTGGTGTTAGTTCCTCTTTAAAGGTTTTGTAAAACTCTGCTGTATACCCATCCGGTCCTGGGCTTTTCTTAGTTGGTAGTCTTTTGATGGTTTCTTCTATTTCCTCTATTGTTATTGGTCTGTTTAGGTTGTCTATATCCTCCTGGCTCAATCTGGGCAGATCATAGGACTCAAGGAATTTATCTATGCCTTCAGTATCTTCTATTTTATTGGAGTATAAGGATTCAAAGTAATTTCTGATTATCTTCTGTATTTCTGAAGTGTCTGTTGTGATATTGTCTTTTTCATCCCGTATGCTAGTAATTTGGGTTCTCTCTCTTCTTCTCTTCGTTAGCATGGCTAAGGGTCTGTCAATTTTATTTATTTTTTCAAAGAACCAGCTTTTAGTTTTGTCAATTTTTTCAATTGTTTCTTTTGTTTCAATTTCATTAATTTCAGCTCTGATTTTAATTATTTCTTGCCTTCTACTTCTTTTGCTGTTGTTTTGCTCTTCTTTTTCTAGGATTTTGAGATGAAGTATGAGATCATTTATTTGTTGGTTTTTTCTTTTTTTGAGGAATGAACTCCAAGCAATGAATTTTCCTCTTAGAACTGCTTTCAATGTGTCCCATAGATTCCGATATGTTGTGTCTGTGTTTTCATTTAACTCTAGGAATTTTTTAATTTCCTCCTTGATGTCTTCTAAAACCCATTGATCACTCAGCAACCTATTGTTCATTCTCCAGGTGATGCTTGCTTTTTCCTTTCTTCTTTTATCATTGATTTTCAGTTTCATTCCATTATGATCAGATAAGATGCATGGTATTATCTCTACCCCTTTGTATTGTCTAAGAGTTGCCCTGTGACATAGTATATGGTCTATTTTTGAGAAGGTTCCATGTGCTGCTGAGAAAAAAGTGTAGCTACTTGATGTTGGGTGGTATAGTCTGTATATGTCAATTAAGTCTAGGTTGTTAATTGTGTTATTGAGTTCTATAGTTTCCTTATTTAACTTTTGTTTGGAAGATCTGTCCAGTGGTGAGAGAGGTGTGTTGAAGTCTCCCATGATTATTGTATGTTGGTCTATTAGACTCTTGAACTTGAGAAGAGTTTGCTTGATGAATACAGCTGCACCATTATTTGGGGCATATATATTTATGATTGTTATGTCTTGTTGGTGTATGGTTCCCTTGAGCAGTATGAAGTGTCCTTCTATATCCCTTTTGATTAGCTTTGGCTTGAAATCTATTTTATTAGATATGAGTATGGACACTCCTGCTTGTTTCCGCGGTCCATATGAGTGATATGATTTTTCCCAACCTTTCACCTTCAGTCTATGTATATCTTTTCCTATCAAATGCGTCTCCTGTAGACAGCATATTGTTGGGTCTTGTTTTTTGATCCATTCTACTAGCCTATGTCTCTTAATTGGTGAGTTTAAGCCATTAACATTTAGGGTTATTATTGAGATATGGTTTGTTCTTCTATCCATATTTGTTTATTGATGTTACTAAACCTGATTTGTTATCCTCTTTGACTACTTTCCCCCCTTTACTGTCCTACCTCCCATTGTTGGTTTTCAATGTTGTTTTCCATTTCCTCTTCCTGTAATGTTTTGCCAAGGATTTTTTGAAGAGATGGTTTTCTAGCTGCGAATTCTTTTAACTTTTGTTTATTGTGGAAGGTTTTAATTTCATCTTCTAACCTGAAGCTTAATTTCGCCGGATACACAATTCTTGGTTGGAGCCCATTGTCTTTCAGTGTTTGAAATATGTTATTCCAGGATCTTCTAGCTTTCAGAGTCTGTGTTGAGAGATCAGCTGTTATCCTGATTGGTTTACCCCTAAATGTAATCTGCTTTCTTTCTCTTGCAGCTTTTAAAATTCTCTCCTTATTCTGTATGTTGGACATCTTCATTATAATGTGTCTAGGTGTGGATCTCTTATGATTTTGCACATTCGGCGTCCTGTAGGCTTCTAGGATTTGGGATTCTGTCTCAATCTTCAATTCTGGGAAGTTTTCTCGTATTATTTCACTGAATAGACTGTTTATTCCTTTGGAATGGAGCTCTGTGCCTTCCTGTATCCCAATGACTCTTAAATTTGGTCTTTTGATATTGTCCCATAATTCTTGGATGTTCTGCTCATGGTTTCTTAGCAGACTTGCTGAGCTGTCTATGTTCTTTTCCAGTTGAAATACTTTGTCTTCATTGTCTGATGTTCTCTCTTCTAAGTGATCTACTCTGCTGGTAGTATTCTCAATTGAGTTTTTAAGTTGGTTTATTGTTTCCTGCATTTCTAGAATTTCAATTTGTTTGTTTTTTATTACCTCTATCTCCCTGTGAAATTGATCTTTTACTTCCTGGATTTGTTTGTCAATGTGATCTTTCATTGTCTGATTTTGCTGTCTCATGTCTTCCTTGAGACTCCAGATCATCTGAAGCATATATATCCTGAACTCTTTATCTGATATTCCATCTGTTGCAGCTATTACCTCTTCTAAAGTTGAGTTGACCTGCATTGCTTGTGGACCTTTCTTTCCTTGTCTTTTCATACTGCTCGCGTTTCTTTCTGCTTGGTGCAACTGTTGTGTTTTGAAATTTACCCCCTATTTATTTATGTTGCTCTTGTATACTTGAAAAGTCTCCCTTGCAGGTGCAGGCGGCGGCTGTGCCCCTACTCCAATTGGGGTGACGTGTCTACCACGCTGGCGGCTCTCTGGGCCTGTTCCGGGAGTGGAAGGCGGCTCTGCTCTGTCCCTATTCCAATTGGGGTGTCGTGACTACAATGCTGGCAGATCGCTGGGCCTGTTCCGGGCGTGGGCGGTGGGCTTGGCTGGCGGGATTCCACCTAATGGCAGTCCCTAACCTTCCTGCTTGCTAATTAATGGCTTCTCTGAGGCGCCACGCCTTCTGTAGCTGCGGGGCAGGCCGCGCGAATCAGTTGGCCTGGATCTCCGGGGTCCTGCTGCTGGCTGTTTTGATGTTGCAAGCTGTTGGAGAGTGGTGGTGTATTCTTCAGCTTTCCCGGATGGTGTCCACTGACTGCCTGGATGGAGTGTCCGCTGTTTTGATGTTGCACTCTGAAGGAGAGTGGCGGTGTATCCTTCAGCTTTCCCGGATGCTGGCCGCTGACTGCCTCGGTGGAGTGTCCGCTGTGGGGGATGGGACTGTACCGCTTCCTTCCCCTTCTGAGAACCCGTGCTCGGCCCAAGGGTCCGTGTGGGCTTGGCTGGTGGGATTCCACCTAATGGCCTTCCCTAACCTCCCTGCTTGCCAATTAATGGCTTCACTGAGGCGCCACGCCTTCTGTAGCCACAGGGCAGGCCACGCGAATCAGTTGGCCTGGCTCTCCGGGGCCCTGCTGCAGGCTGCTGGGATCCCTGGCACTCTATCACTTTGATTTTTTCTGCTTGCCCCTCCCCCAGCGCTGGCTAGCCAGGTTTCCTTTTGGCTGCTACTGGGAGGAGGGGTTGGAGGTCAGGTGTCTCTGGTTTCCCCCTGGCCTGTATGGAGGCTCAGCTTGATACTCCCTCTCCCGGCAAGCCTAGGAGAGATTTTATGCGAATTCCCGCTGTCTGGGGGGTGAGCTGAATGACACCGACCTGTTTTGATGTCGCACTCTGAAGGAGAGTGGCGGTGTATCCTTCAGCTTTCCCGGATGCTGGCCGCTGACTGCCTCGGCGGGGTGTCCGCTGTGGGGGATGGGACTGTACCGCTTCCTTCCCCTTCTGAGAACCCGTGCTCGGCCCAAGGGTCCGTGTGGGCTTGGTTGGTGGGATTCCACCTAATGGCCTTCCCTAACCTCCCTGCTTGCCAATTAATGGCTTCACTGAGGCGCCACGCCTTCTGTAGCCGCAGGGCAGGCCACGCGAATCAGTTGGCCTGGCTCTCCGGGCCCTGCTGCAGGCTGCTGGGATCCCTGGCACTCTATCACTTTGATTTTTTCTGCTTGCCCCTCCCCCAGCGCTGGCTAGCCAGGTTTCCTTTTGGCTGCTACTGGGAGGAGGGGTTGGAGGTCAGGTGTCTCTGGTTTCCCCCTAGACTGTATGGAGGTTCAGCTTGATACTCCCTCTCCCGGCAAGCCTAGGAGAGATTTTATGCGAATTCCCGCTGTCTGGGGGGTGAGCTGAATGACACCGACCTGTTTTGATGTCGCACTCTGAAGGAGAGTGGCGGTGTATCCTTCAGCTTTCCCGGATGCTGGCCGCTGACTGCCTCGGCGGGGTGTCCGCTGTGGGGGATGGGACTGTACCGCTTCCTTCCCCTTCTGAGAACCCGTGCTCGGCCCAAGGGTCCGTGTGGGCTTGGTTGGTGGGATTCCACCTAATGGCCTTCCCTAACCTCCCTGCTTGCCAATTAATGGCTTCACTGAGGCGCCACGCCTTCTGTAGCCGCAGGGCAGGCCAGGCGAATCAGTTGGCCTGGCTCTCCGGGCCCTGCTGCAGGCTGCTGGGATCCCTGGCACTCTATCACTTTGATTTTTTCTGCTTGCCCCTCCCCCAGCGCTGGCTAGCCAGGTTTCCTTTTGGCTGCTACTGGGAGGAGGGGTTGGAGGTCAGGTGTCTCTGGTTTCCCCCTGGCCTGTATGGAGGCTCAGCTTGATACTCCCTCTCCCGGCAAGCCTAGGAGAGATTTTATGCGAATTCCCGCTGTCTGGGGGGTGAGCTGAATGACACCGACCTGTTTTGATGTCGCACTCTGAAGGAGAGTGGCGGTGTATCCTTCAGCTTTCCCGGATGCTGGCCGCTGACTGCCTCGGCGGGGTGTCCGCTGTGGGGGATGGGACTGTACCGCTTCCTTCCCCTTCTGAGAACCCGTGCTCGGCCCAAGGGTCCGTGTGGGCTTGGCTGGTGGGATTCCACCTAATGGCCTTCCCTAACCTCCCTGCTTGCCAATTAATGGCTTCACTGAGGCGCCACGCCTTCTGTAGCCGCAGGGCAGGCCACGCGAATCAGTTGGCCTGGCTCTCCGGGCCCTGCTGCAGGCTGCTGGGATCCCTGGCACTCTATCACTTTGATTTTTTCTGCTTGCCCCTCCCCCAGCGCTGGCTAGCCAGGTTTCCTTTTGGCTGCTACTGGGAGGAGGGGTTGGAGGTCAGGTGTCTCTGGTTTCCCCCTAGACTGTATGGAGGTTCAGCTTGATACTCCCTCTCCCGGCAAGCCTAGGAGAGATTTTATGCGAATTCCCGCTGTCTGGGGGGTGAGCTGAATGACACCGACCTGTTTTGATGTCGCACTCTGAAGGAGAGTGGCGGTGTATCCTTCAGCTTTCCCGGATGCTGGCCGCTGACTGCCTCGGCGGGGTGTCCGCTGTGGGGGATGGGACTGTACCGCTTCCTTCCCCTTCTGAGAACCCGTGCTCGGCCCAAGGGTCCGTGTGGGCTTGGTTGGTGGGATTCCACCTAATGGCCTTCCCTAACCTCCCTGCTTGCCAATTAATGGCTTCACTGAGGCGCCACGCCTTCTGTAGCCGCAGGGCAGGCCAGGCGAATCAGTTGGCCTGGCTCTCCGGGCCCTGCTGCAGGCTGCTGGGCTGTAATCTATTCTTCCTAGTGCTTTTTTTGTTGTTGAACTGGAGATTGAACCCAGGAGCACTTTGCCACTGAGCTAGATCCCCAGTCCTTTTTCATTTTTTTATTTTCAGAAAGGGTCTTGCTTAATTGCTCAGGCTTGCCTTGAACTTGCAATTCTCCTACCTCAGGCTCTCCAGTTGCTGGGATTACAGGCATGTGCCACCATGCCCAGCTAGTGCATTTTTTTTTTTTTAAGGAGAAGGGAAGGGAGAGAAGGAATGAAGGGGAGAAGACAAATGAGGAGGAGAATTTAGATAGGAAACATAATTACCTTTTAGGATATATTATTCTCAAATGTGAGCCAGAAGTCATTGTATAAATCACCGCTGATATAAAGAGTTCATTTAAAACCATCGCCAGGGGTGGGGATGTGGCTAGTCATAGCGTACTTGCCTAGCAAGTATAAGGCTCTGGGTTCAATTCCCAGCACAGAAAAGACCCCAAAATCAATGAGTTTCCCCATTGCTCTCTTCCTCTATCTTAAAGTCTACCAATCCAGTCTGGTGGCCTCACAGTATCAAGTCCAGGCAAGTTAGCATCTCCTTAGCAATATTCTCTTTTAAAAAAGATTAGCTACAGCTTGACTTTTTAAGCTTTGAATCCAATTTGAGACAATAAGTACACTTTATGGAGGAAACTAGCAATTAGCTATTTGTATGCAGTTTATGATTAAATACAATCTGAGTCTTCAAGAGCAACATGCTGCTGTGCATTAAGTTTCTACCAATGACTTCATGAAGGCTTCTTAAGAAAAACTGGTGCTCATAAAATTCAAGTAGAAAAATTATTAATGATGTTAAGGTCTCTTAATTAGTTCTACATTCCCTTAATAGCAGTCTAAAAGCAAGGGTACAATTTTATAGAAAGCAGTTTCTTTAGAAACAAGACCAGCTTAAAAAAAAAAAAAGAGGAAACAAGAAATAGGACCATTCCCCTGCAACCTTTTTGTTTGTATTTTCTGGAAGTAGTCCAGTCCCTCCCAGATGTGAAAGCTCCTATTTGCAAACTTCCCATACATGCTGTAGATGGTCCAGTGTAGGGGCCTGACCTGGGTAGCCACCATGTTGCCTTCCTGTTGCTAAAGCTAGCTAGAGTGGAGCTTGGGGAAAAGCAGTATAATGAAGTTCTCTCTGCTAGGGCTGGTGTAAGGTCTCAGGATCTGGGAAGATTTGTACTGCCCAGGACATGCATCTGGGCTGATGGTTATAAGTCCTGAACCACAGTAAGAAAGACCCTCTTCCTTTTATTATTCTTTAGCCTTCACCCAAGCCCCTTCAGTGTTTAGAAGAGCATTCATTCAAGAATTCCTCCAGGACTTCCCAGGTGAGGTTTGATACTACACCCTTAATCTGTGCTCTGGGAATGCCTGTGCATAGCCTCTGTTTCTGTGTCCCTCACCAGACTATGAACTCTTTTGAGGACAAGGACTGGCTTTTTATTTCTCTCTTTCCATATCATATACCCAGTGCAATACATATCAAAAGTATGCAACAAATACACAATGAATATATGCAAGAAACAGTGACCTTGATAAGATTGGCCCCCAACACTTAGCCAAACATTTATTTGCTGCTGAGAAAAACCTTATCAAATGAAATCAGTTCTCTGAAATTAACTAGGCAACAAAAGAATCTTCATACACATTTCAAACATTTAAGAAATAGCATTCAAATGTTCTTTTCTACCCATATTTTAAGCATTAGTTTAATTAACACTGACACTTTGAAAGTCCTAGAAATAATCAGGATCATTAGTGTCAGCCTGACAAAGGTATGAAGAAAGTTTCTGTAATATAGCCCAAACTGCTTTCACAAGATTGTCTAGAAATAAATAGCTCACTGTGAAATTTATGACTTGCTTTATATATTAATCAACAGTACAGTGGTGCTCTAACAAGGTTAAAAGTGTTCTCTGATTTCCATTATAAAGATAATTTCAATCAAGCAAACAAAATAGAATCATTCCTCCTGGCTCAACAGATACCTTTTGTTCCTGCCCATCCATTTCATGTAAATTATATATGCTGACCTTTAATTGGCTATAACTGGAGCACATTTTGAACAACACTTTTATATTGATTTGCTTAGGCTTGTGCAAGAGTCTAAAACAGAAAGGAGACTGACAATTTCTATTCACTATTTCTATAGTGAGCCAGCCATATTTCATGGGTTCTCCTCATCTCAACTGAATATTTATATTTGATTCCTTCCTTATAAAAAATTTCTCAGGTAACTTGTAAATACACAGATCCAAAAATATCTTGCAAGAAATTTCATCTTCTGCCTATTTTATTTCTCTTCTTTACATAAAAGTGCTCATAACAGTCTATGCATTGAAATCTATACTAATAATGCATCTATTATGATTTCTACAAATCCTACAGTCAAAAAGCAAAGAAAATCAAGAAGCATCTTAGATGCAGTTTGAATATTTTTAGGTAAAAGAAGACAGAATAATTCTAAAGGAAAACCTTAGAAGCATGCTCACTATATCCTATCAAATAAATGGATGATACAGCAGAAATAATACTGGCCTGATTGTCAGAAACCAGAGGTTTCAGCCCTGTGTTGACACTAACTGGCTCATCTTTGGTAAACCCTTTGTCTCAAATCATATGCCTCAGTTTTCTCATCTTCAAAATGAAAAAACAAGACTAGATCTTATAGGGAGGAAGTTTCCATAACCCAAGGTCAGTACAAACCCATGGTTAGTATTTCCCCATGATTTTTAAAGAACACATCATTAAGGGAAGCTTGTGATTTGGGAGAATACTTCTAGAAGTACCTCTGACAGAGCAGAATCTGAATTTACATGGGGCCTATCCCAAGAAAAATGTTGAAACTTCTGTGGTCAGCATCTTCTTTTATGGACACATGTGCATGTGCCAAGCAGGATAATTTGTCTATATTTCTACACCTATTTCACTTTTCCCTATAAGTTGATTTTTCATTTGGCCAATTAACCAAGCAGTACAAAGCAAACATCTTGAAGTATTTACAAATTTTCCCTTTGATCCCAGAACTCACAGATGCTACAAAAGTACCCACTTAGCATTTGTTTTTCCTGTGTTTACAAAAGGCAGCCATATCTCATTTGCTTACTTTGCTTTTTCTAATACTCACTTTTCTACTTTACTGGCTTGTTCTCCACATTTGACCAACTAAATCTTCCTATCCTGGTTTGAAAAGATAGAACAAGGAATGTCTGCCTTGTCTATGTTAAGCCTTCCTAGATTCAGGGTTGATAGATTTGTTTCCTCTTTTTTAATCCCAAATCTGTTTTGTTCTGAAGAGTAAAGCTTCCTAAATAAGGCTGGGCAATGTAGCTGAGTGGTAGAGCACTTGCCTAGTATGTGCAAGGCCCTGAATTGAGTCCCAGCACTGCAAAATTAAAACAAAACACTTCACAAACAGATGTCTCCACTTGCTGCTTCTTAAAAATTACACATTATCTTGGAAGTTAAATTCAATGAGTGTATCATTTTTCGTCTTGTGCTGTTGCTTCCAAATCCAAGGATGGGGCCCAGGATAGTTGGCTGGGGTGGGCATGGGTAGAGTTTCTGGCTATTACCCTAAACTGGAAGTCTAGATGTTGTATTAGGTGTGTGAAGGAAGGAAAGGAGAAACAGACAGGTGATTTAGATTCAGAGAAGTCCAATGGCCTACAGAATCAGGCTGCTAGGTTCATAGAACCAGGTAAGGATCTATGAAACATGAGGCCAGGAACCTAGTCACAGAATTTGGGTAAGAAGAAATCAGCCTCTACACCAATTCTGAACAGCAGGCTCATGAAATTAACAGAAAGGAAAGTTGAATCCTAAGCCATGTATTGTCAAAGCCAGAGAGTTCCAGGGGTAAACCAAAGTGAGGGGAATCGATGAGGGAGCCAAGAGCATGAATAACCAAACAAAAAGAGGTCTGGATTTGGATTGTCCCAAATAGGATAGGCATTGAATTGAGTGATGAAGAAAATTTAAGAATTGAATGCAAAAACAAGTGATAACTCTTCTTTAGAAAGGAAAGGTAAGGGAGCCAGGTGTGGTGGTGCATGCCTGTAATCCCAATGACTCAAGAGGCTGAGACAGGAGGATCACAAGTTCAAAGTCAACCTCACCAATTTAGTGAGTCCCTAAGCAACTCAGCAAGACTCTGTCTCTAAATGAATTTTTTAAAGGGTTGGGGATGTGGCTCAGTGGCTCAGAACTACAAAAAAAAAATTAAGGTTAGACTAATTAAAATGATAAAGGGAGAGATCAAGAGATCAAGACAGATGCACCTGTTGCTCCACTCATTTTACCACCTCCTGATCTATAGCCAAAGAAGAAAAGAAAACACCATCCTGGAGAAAGAGTTCTCCAGAGGGCCTGCATCACTGAAGGTGGCATTTGAAATAGCTCATATTCCTCCAGGCTTTGTGCAGCTTTCCCCTGCCTGGTCCTTTAATTCAGTCTTTTGGAGGTGACACACCCCAGATATTTTGTCTCTGATATGTGTGCTAGCACACAATGAAGTGTGGGTGGGGGAAGAATAGAAGTTCATTGGATTAGACAAAGGAATGAAAGAAAAGGAGGGGGATGGGAATAGGAAAGACTGTAGAATGAATGGGACATAATTTTCCTATGTTCATATAAGAATACACCACAGTGAATCTCTGCATCATGTACAACCACAAGAATGGGAAGTTACACTCCATATATGTATAATATGTCAAAATACACTCCATATGTAAAAAAGGACAAACACACTTTTTCTAAAGAATTCACACTTCAAATTCATAGTACAGAAATACATTACATTTATAGTCAGTTGACTTTGGCAAGGATACCAACAGCATTTGATGGGGAAAAGAATAGTCTTTTCAACAAATGGAGATGGACAACAGGATATTCACATGCAAAAGAATTAAGCTGGGGGCTAGGGTTGTGGTTCAGTGGCAGAGCGCTCACCTAGCACATGTGAGGCCCTGGGTTGGATCCTCAGCACCACATAAAAATAAATAAAATAAAATAAAGGTATTATGTCCATCTACAATTAAAGATTATTTTTTAAAAGTTAAGTTGTATCCCTACCTCACACCCTATACAAAAATTAACTCAAAATGGGTAACAGACCTATTTGTAGGAGATAAATCTATAAGACACAGAAGAAATCACAGGTGTTAATCTTTAAATTTGAATTAGGCAATGGTGTCTTAGATATGACAAATAAAGACAAACATAAATTGGGTTTCATAAAAATTATAAACTCATATATGTTAAAGGACATTATCAGTAAAGTAAAACACGTCTCAGAAGTGGGAGAAAATATTTGCAAATAATGCTTTTGATAAGGGTCTTACTAGACCTAGAATATGTCAGAACATATAAATAATTCTTATAATTTAACAATGAAATGTCAAATAGCCCAGTTTAAAAATTGAGAATGGCTTATTAGCCAAAGAAGATCTGAGATCTCACTAATAAGCATACAAAAATTACTCAACATTTTAGTCATTGGGAAAATGCAAATTAAAAACATAATGAAATGCCACTTAAATCCACTAGATAGCTGTAATCAAAAAGACATAATAACAATTGGCAGTGATGACATAGAAAAACTGAAGCCCTTTTTGGTAGGAAAAGAAAATCATTCAGCTGGTTTAGAAAAGTTAGACAGTTCCTCAAAAATAAATACAGAGTTATCATATGACCTACAGTTCTACTCCTAGGTATATTCTCAAGAGAGAGAGAGAAAAAATATATATATATATATTCTTTTTCAGTGCTGGGGATTGAACCCAGGGCTTCATGCATGCTAGGCAAGTGCTCTACTACTGAGTCACATCCCCAGCCTGAAAATGTTTATATGTATGTCCACAGAAAGATTCGTGCAAAAATGTTTATAGCAACACTATACAACTAAGAAGCAGGAAAAAAAGCAAAAGATGTCCAATATATAATGACTAAACTATATATATATATATATATATATATATATATATATATAAATTATATGTATGTTTATATATAATTTATAAATTATATAGATAGATAAATTCGGCCTTAAAAAGAAATGAAGTAGTGATAGATGGTGCAACATGAATGAACCTTGAAAACTTTGTGCTAAGTGAAAGAAGCCAGATGTAGGAGGCCATATATTGTATGATTTCATTTATATTAAATGTCCAGAATAAACAAATAGATATAGTCAAAAAGTAGATTAATGACTGACTGCCAGGGGTGGGAAAGAGAGGTGAATGGATGGGGGACTGGGGCTGTGGCTCAGTGGTAGAGCACTTGCCTAGCACGTGTGAGGCCCTGGGTTCAATCCTCAGCACCACATAAAAATAAATAATAAAAAGAAAGGTAAATGGGAAGTGACAGCTAACTGGTTCAGAGTTTCTTTTGGAATGTTAAAAATATTCTAATATTGATTGTGGTGATGATTGCACAACTCCATGAATACACTAAAAACCACTGTAAATGATTGATTAGTGAATTGCATTCTATGAGAATTAGATCTTAACAAAGCTATTTTAAAAAAGAAATAATGAGGTATAACTTGCTACTAACCCAATGGGAACAAATCTTTGGATTTGAAATTAAATTGATTTAATACTAAAAGTTGCTCTAGACAATGGAATATTATTAAACACTAAAAGGAAATGAGCTATCAAACTATGAAAAGACCTAGAGGAACCTTAAAGGCATATTACTAAGTGAAAAAGCCAAACTGGAAAGTTTACATACCAGATCATTCTAACCATATGAAATTCTGGAAAAGGTAAAAATTTGGAGAAAATAAAAAGATTAATGGTTGCCACGGGTTAGTGGAAACTGAAAGATGAAGAATTAGAACACAAAGGACTTTAGAGCAGTGAAATGGTACTGTATGACACAGTGATAATGGATACATGTCATTATACATTTGACAAAATCCAAAGATTGTACCACACCAAGATGAAGCCTAATATAATCTATGGACTTGGGGCGATAACAATGAGTCAAGGTAGGTTCATCATCTTTAACAAATGTACCACCTTAGTACGAGACGCTAATAATGAGGAGCATTGTGCAAGTGTGGAGCAGAGGGCATATGGGAACTCAGTAATTTCTGGTCAATTTTGCTGTGACCTTAAAAGTGCTCTGAAAAGTGAAGTTTATTATAAAACAATAACAATAGAAGGTCAAAAATAAAAGGTGCACTTATTCTTACTCTTCTGATTTTGTTGGGGGGATTCATGTTGTGGGGGGAGGATCATTGATGGCTCCTTATTATCCCAACGATGAACTCTTTTACTTGATTTGAGAGAAAAATCAAAGAGAAAAAAATTAAATATCCTCACTGTCCTAAGGATGAACTCTTTGGCTCCATTTAAGAGGAAAAATTAAATCCCCATTCTATGTAATACATTATATACTATGGGATGAGGAGAAGAGACTTGTAGTTTCACATACTAAAACGTTTGATTTAAGAATATAGTAATTAAACTATGGTTGAGACCTAATGGGGTTTTCTCTATTTTCAAAAATTCAGTTTGAGACATTTCTATTATGCTAGCATGAGTGGGGCAATGATCATGTTAAATAAATACCACAGAGGACATGCACCTGGAAAAAGTCATTTTCAAAATGGTCAGATTAATTTCCCATCTTCCTCACACTCTCCTAAAACACCGGTAGCTACTTCTCCCCTTGCTCTCTCCTTTTCTTTCCATCAAAGAATAGAGTGGTAACCTAAATTCTAAGAATCAGAAAGGTAGTTGCCATTCATTAGAAAGGGGAAAAGACTAAATAAGGCTAATTAAGAACCAACAAGAACATTTAGAGATCTAATAAAAGGTTAATATCTAAAACAAGGGGATATCATTAAATTATCCCAAAGATATGTAATAGACATCTATTCATTTTCATATCGACTTAAATTTAATCATCATTTAACAGTGGTACCCAGCAAAAGCAATTTAGGATTATACTGCACAGTTCAAACTCCAAAACAAAGGAGCCATAAACACAGCTTGAGTCCTCCCTCTACTCCCAAGGATTTCAGCACTAAACCAGAACAAAAGAAGATGAATGCTAAAAAAAAAAAAATCCCCATCGGGAATCCAGATATATCACACTGCCCTTTATTCATGAAGTCTTCTGTGAAGACCACTGTGAGCAGCTGGAAAACGTGTGTGTTCAACTTAGTCTGCCTGGCTTGGAATCAATCTACTTGAACATCTGGGGAAACGTGATTGATCTTCCTGGTTATTCATTGCAAGGGGTAGGAAATGGAGGAAGAGGCCTACAGCCATACAGACTGAATAAGCTTCTTCAAAGACACATGAAGTTCTGAATGCAAAGACTAATAGGAACTTCAAGTCTTTTGGATAAGTATGGAGAATGTGGCCAAGCAGCCTCAGATGTTGAATCATCCTAATGTTAGGAAAAGAATCCAGAAATTCTGCTACAACCCAACTAGTTTAACTTTGTGAAAAAAAAATGTTTAAGTACTAGGAATTGAACCTAGAGGTGCTCAACTACTGAGCCACATCCCCAGCCCTTTTCATCTTTTATTTTGAGACAAGTTCTCTCTAAATTGCTGAGGGCCTGTCTACATTGCTGAGTCTGGCTTTGAACTTGCAATCTTCTTAGGCTTAGATTCCCAAGCTGCTGGGATCATAGGCATGTGCCATCACCATATTTGTGCTGTGAGCTCTTAACATACGGCACTTGTCATAGGAGATTGGTAAATACCTATGGTGTTTCAAATGGAAAGATACCAAAGGTAAGCACCCCTACATGAGGGAACACCTAAGGGAGAAAAAGCTACTTTGCTTTGCAGAGGATGAAAAGGATCATGTTATAAGATCCTGGGGGAGATCTGAGCTATTAAGGGCTAGGCAGTGTTAATTTATTTGTAGTAAATCTATGAGGCTGGCATTTTCATCCCCATTGGATAGTTGAAGCAATGAAGGCCCATGAAGATTATATAACATTCTCAGGGCCACTGAGATAAGAAATGACTGAGTAGAGAGTCATACTCTTAAATTCACAAAGCTCATGTTCTTTTTCCTACATCACACAACCTTTTCTTACTTCATTCCTTTCAATGCCAAGCTGACCCATTGCTGTGCTGAAAATTTTGACCTGAAAACTCTCTTTGTGGCACTATTGAAAATGAATGTTGGGTTGGGGTTGTGGCTCAATGGTAGAGTGCTTGCCTCACACATGTGAGGCACTGGGTTCGATCCTCAGCACCACATAAAAATAAATAAAACAAAGTAAAGATATTGTGTCCATGTATAACTAAAAATACTAAAAAATGAATGTTTATTGTAATTTATTATTCCTGGCATGTCATATGGTCTTTGGTCAATGATAACCAGAGCTGAGACAATTCTGAATGAGGCCTTTTAGAGCAGAACAGTTTGAGTCATGCATTAATTGTTTTAAATCAATGTATTACAGATTCAGGATAAACAGTGGGGAAGGAAATAGACTTTAAAACTTTATATGCACAGATGTGTGAGGGAAATATTTCCACCAGTGTGTATTCTTTCACCCTCTGTGATCTGGGGATTGTTAACATCCTTTTCATACTGGTAGGAAATCTACCATGGATTCTATAGCTTCTGTCAAGTTTGATTATACCAATTTTTCACAATCATTGCTTTATTTTTAATCAGAGTAAGGACACTAATTTAGAATCATGCTTTTTTGTCTGAAAGATGTTATGTTTGGAAAGTTGTGAAGAGACTGCTCAAAGATGATTTAAAATATTCACAATTTTAAAAAATCTGCTATGAGGTTGCTATAGTCAAGAAACCCATTCATTTTTGCACAAATTCAAATATGTCCAATTTCTAAAAAATTAAAACCCATTGAGTCTTAAAAAAGAAACCTATTCATTTTGCATTAAGAATTTGTTAAAGGGAATGATCAGTTGAGTAAATCAGAAACTCAGTTAATAGGGAACTCCTTCCATGTTTGGGAAAAGATCATTACATGGCTTAATGCAGAATAAGAAATCCACAGAGCTTGGGATTTCACTGTTTTTGGATTTCTGATCTGAAAGGGAGAAAATGTAAGTGCTATATATCTTTTAAAGCATCTTATAAGACTAAGCTCATCAAGAATGAATTTTTAAAAATAAAAAGAAGGTAAATTAAATAGGCACTGATCCTGGGGGAAATCTTAGCTCCAAGCAGATTTAGAAAAATCTAATTAGGATTAATTAATACAAGTATGAGGAAGAAAAGTTAAGCCCATTGGAATTTTCCATGCAATTCTCAAGGCCACAAGTAGAAAACAGGATGAATAATAACTGAGAGAATTGGCAAGAATGAAAGGCTCTGAGCAATTTCTGGCTTCCCATCCTGCCTCCTTCCCACCAACTAAGAACCTGCATCCAAGGCCAGGCCCTGCCCATATATTCTTTTTTAAAAAATATGTTTTAGTTACACATGGACACAATATCTTTATTTTGTTTATTCATTTTTATGTGGTGCTGAGAATCGAACCCAGTGCCGCACATGTGTGAGGCAAGCACTTTACCACTGAACCACAACCTCAGCCCTCTGCCCATATATTCTAAGACTGGGCAAGAGATATACTTCAGGAACTCCTGCTGTAGAAAGCAGCTGAAGCAGCAGTGTTGTAACTGGCACCAACTTCCACGTCTGTGCCTCAGTTCTTTAACCAGAATAATGGTAATGATAATTCTCTTTTCCTTAGGATTATTGTAAACACTAAATGGGTTGATCCATGTAAAGAGCTTAGAACTGTGTAAGGAGCACAGCAAGTGCTTAACAATAACTGTCACCATCATCACCATCTTCCTCACTGTAAAGAATAAGAAACTGACCCAGGGAAGTTGCTTTTCCAAGGCCACTAACCTATAGCAGAAGACAGAGATCCTGTATCAAAATTCTGATTATGATGCAGAGCAGGTGATTTCATAAGGTTCAACATACACTTCACTATTTCTCCCTACAACTGTCACAGTGACTGAGATCCAACTTTCTTCCCTTTTAAAGAGTTTTCTAGTAATATTTTGCAGAGTGAAGTGAGTTTGTTTCTCAAAACAGTGAATGCATTAGAAAACCAGGAGAAGCAGAAATAGGGTTCCTGTGATGCCTAAACCATGATCCAACATCATCACTCTAAATGGAGTATAGGGCCTGAATGCAATATGGAGCAAGACACCATTCTGAAGGAGAAGAAGGGATGGGCTTAGAATAGAAGTTGGCCACAGGTGTGGGACTGGCAGCTAGACTGAAGGGAAAATGCTTTCCAAGATTTCAGAGGAATTCCTTCACAAATGCTATGCTTTTATATTTAATCTTGTGAAACTGAACCTCTCACTTAGATCTGATCATTTATAATTTTCTGCAAACATATGAGGAAACCCACATCCAGAACTGAGAAATAACTATATGCTGACAAGTTGATTTCTGGGCCAAATCAAAGTCCCCTTCAGCTGTGCTATACTAGATTTAATGATAAAAATAATTCACAGCATGAGACTGAGTTAAAAAAGAGAGATCCATCTATTAACTATGTAAGAATACCAAGAATGACTTTTAAAAATCATATGTATATGTATATATAATTTTTTTCCTTTGAAAAAAAATTAGCACATTAACTTCAAGCGGTGCTTGGGCTGCATATTTTATGAGGTTTATTTGTACTGCACATCTTTGATGGGCTCTATTTGTGGCTGAAAGTACAAACATACTGATTACAATCACTCTTTCCTACATTTAGGAACAAAATTAATTATCTGCAAAAAGCAGAAAGGCTTAGATAGACTCTCAGTCAGTAAATGATAATAGACAGCACCCAAATATAATGACTCTGTTTCCTACTTTATCTGTTTTAGGCATTCTGAGTGGAATGAAAAAGGGAAAATTAATTCACTTTCTAAATATTCTTCAGAAAGGATTTGAATTGGGTAATAAGAAGGCAGCAGCATTAACCCTCCCCCTACACTGCAGTTCCCTATGAAGTAAAAAAGCAGCCTGGCTGGATTATGCCCTTCCTAAAGGGGCATTTTTAAAGGATATTAAGAAATCTGTGTTTTCACCAAAACAAAGGTTATTTGTTTTGCCCCATTAATATTCCCCCCAACAAGGAATGGAACGGTAAACAGGAAGTCCTAGTATAGTGCCCCAAACTTGGCACTTAGCAAATCATGGCTACCGCTAATGATGAAGTTTGTATTTTATCTTATAAATGCTGTAACACACTGGAAGACATTTTCCCAGAATTTGCTCATGTTGGCCTTTTTGAAAACTCTTTATTACAGCGAATATTAAAATTGCCTCTTCCCTTGATGGAATTATTTTAATACAGTGCAGCTTCTTCACAAAAAAAGGATCTGTGATATTCAAAATATGTTTTCAATTTTTAAGGTAGGAGCAGGAGAACGATCCTTTTAAGAAGTGGTCCAAGTTAGAAAGCATTTTCTGCCAGTGACCTGCATAAGATAGCAAAATGCATAGGCCTAAGAGACTAGTGAGCCAGGGTTACCTGTGGCACTATTGTGAGTAAATGAGTGGCACTACATATGCCAAGTAACTTTACTCCAAGTGGAAAAAAGAGAATCACAGAAGAATTGTGTATCACACTGTACACATGACACCATGATTTTTGAAGCATTTCAGTTTTTGTAATGATGAAAGTGAGTATCCAGGGGCTTTTCCACCCTCACAAAGTAGAAGGCTGCTTTCACCATATTATGATTGCCTGGCCATCTAACATTTTCAAAAAAGGGATTGTGGACTCCCTCATTGCTGTCCTGGGAGCACACAGGTTCTCAGACTATCAGGTCATGGGGAGGTCTTCCTGGACTTCTGCCCTCTTGGGCAAATAACCCTGACTTTCTAACCTTTCTGAATATACTCGGAGAACAAATCAGTCCTCCCTGTCATTCTAAGAATCTGTTTATTACCCTGTGGTCATCACTTTTGCATCACCTGTGAGTGCAGTAAAAGAGAAAGCTTCCTTCAGTCAAGTCACTTAGCAATATAAAACTCCCAACTCCACAGCCTGAAAAAGCAAGGAAGGAAAAGACAGAGACAGAGAGATAGAGAGAGCAATAGAGTAGTAGCCAGAAGCCTTCCAACTGAGTTTACTAAACCTAAGGAGAGGCAACAGTCAGGTACCCTTTGATACCTTCTTTGTATTCTCTGAACAGGTAACAAAATTGCCACTGTTCTCAGTCTTTGGATGTGTCTTCTGCTATGTGCCAACAGGTGGCACATAGCACTGCTTTTAGCCAACCAGTTGGAGTTGAGCTAATTATCTTCTAACTTCCAGAGTACCTAACTTTTGGAGGATCTTGCCTGGTCTTCCAAAAGCCTTTAGAATGTGGGAGGCTCTTGCAGCCATCTAACACTGGGAGGCTGTGAGTTGGAAGACAATTCTCCATGGATATCTTGTGTTTTTGCATGCCTTACAGAGGCAGTGACTTCCCTTTGTTCCAGACTATTTTTCAAATGTCTTTGTATAGTGAACATCCTTGGAAGACAGTGTCTCTTTTCAGAGAAAAGAGTACATGGATTTACCACCCACTATAATGCAACTCACTGTGTGCACAGGAGTCATCCAGCCCTTTTTGACTTACCCTGTGGGAATTGGGGCTTGGAGATCTGACACAAATGCTTATACTCTGCTACTTCCATTGCTGTGAGAAATAAACAGATCACCATCTGCGGAGTCTCAAGACTTTAACTAGCCCCCATGAAATCATGGCCTCTGTTAGTTGCCACCTAACTGGGACTAAAATCCGAGATCTCTCACAGTTCTTAGAGGACCACACCAGTCCACAGACCATGAAAAAGAGAAAGAAATAACACATAACAAAGTAGAAATAAAGAGAAGACATAAACAAGTAGAAATCATGCTGTTATGGTTTGGATATGAAGTGCCCCCTGCAAAAAAGCTTCTGTGTTAATGCAAGAATGTTTGGAGGTGAAATAACTACATTGCAAGAGCTATAACCTAATCAATGCATCCTAGTTCAATGGACTAGGTGGTAACTTTAGGTAGGTAGGTGGGAGATGGCTGGAGTAGGTGGGTCACTGGGGGCTTATCCTGAAAGGGTTCATATTTCCTGTGACCCCTCCCCTTCTCTCTCTTTCTCTGCTTCCTGGACACCATGAAGTGAACAGCACTCCTCCACCATGCTTTTCTGCCATGATGTTGAAGCCAGATTGAAAGATAGGTAGTTAGTGTAGTTAGGTAAATAAGGTCTAATATGGAGTACGATAAGGAAGATGGAGTCTGATCTGAGCCCAGGAAACCAGAACAACACCTGGGGAAACTGAAATGTTAATGACCCCAAGGCCCAGAACCCATCCTAAAGAACTGTTAAGGAAGTAGCTCCCAGCAAATGTGGGGCGGTGCTTATCAAACCACTCCAGGCCCTTCCTGCCCAGATTACTCCTCTCTGCCCCATCAGTCCACCAATCTCCCACCTTTTGGCCTTCCTACCTGCAACCCCCATCACTGCAGGATAGAGGGAAACAAAGAACAGGAATGTGGGAGGACTAAAAGAAGACCTTAGATATATAAAAAAGGAAAAACCTCCCCCTTCCACGGATTCCTCCTTCTTCGTCAGGGAGGACGGCTTTTTTGCTATGCTTTAATAAAGCTTCCACTTTACACTTGCCTCAGCGTGCTTCTCTGGTGTTATACTTCAGCATTAGGGGAAACAAGAACTTGTCACCAGTAAACAGCAGTAATAACGTTCTATTTCACCTTGGGCATACAGCAATGGAGTAGGCTGACTATGGACTAAACCTCTGAAAATGTAAGCAAAAATAAATGATTTCCTCATCTAGGTTGTTCTTGTTGAATATTTTGGTCACAGTGACAAGAAGCTTACTAAAATACATGTTGCCACTTCTTGCCAAGACAAAAGTAAGCAATTCTAGATTTGTGAAGAGTTCAACCAATTTCCTAATATGTCACATAATATATATATATATATATATATATATATATATATACATATACATATATTTGTATAAAATTGCAAGATTATATTAAACACTAAAAAAGCTTTTCTTGTGTCATTAATTTTGAAACTTGCCCTGAAATTAACATTTAGTGCCTAAAAGGTGGTGCCAATTTTTATTTTATACTCTTTCAATAAATAGTTCATCTGTGTTTAAAAACCCTTTTCCGACAGAAACCACCAAAGCTATTTTTGTTGCCAATAGAAAAAAAAAAAGGAGAGCAACCAATAAACATCTTTGTCTTCCAGAAATGGACCTCATGTAAAGTTGCTTACTGCAGTTCTGGTACTGACCTGCAGATACTAATCCAGTAGTGAGCCATTGACTTGGTTTTTGTCACTTTCAAGTCACTTGGTACTTAAAATGGCTTGTATGAATTCAGACTAGGTATTGCTATCTGAGACTAAAAAAATGAAAGTCCAAAGTGATAGCATGTGGAGAAAAACACTGACAATTTGACACCTGAGAAATGACCTCAGCCTTCAAAAGTGGAAAGGAAAGTAACGCTAATCTTGGAAATTCTGATGAGTTACACTCACTCACAGAGACAGCAAGATATAAGAATTTGATAGAGTGAATTATTATTGAGGATCAACCAGAGAATCTTTCCCGGAGCTTCCTACCACACATAAATAAATACTGACTTCACTGATGATATCTTGAGAGATTCTAGCAAGGGAAATGGATGTACTTATATATTAGAGTATGTTAGGTTCTCAAGAGGCAATATTACTTACTATCCAAGGAAACCCCATAATGAAAATCTGGATCTGACCTTAATATTCAGAGTCAAAGGCAGATGCATTAAAAACTACCTGTTGGGGGCTGGGGTTGTGGCTCAGTGATATAGCGCTTGCCTAGCATGTGTGAGGCGCTGGGTTCAATTCTCAGCACCACATATAAATAAATGAACATAATAAAGGCCCATCAATATCTTAAAAAATATTTTAAAAAAAACTACCTGTTGGTCTAATGGGTAGATTCTCAACATTGCAACTGGAAGATAACCTATTCCTAATCACCAGCACTATTCACATGGATTCTAGGCAAAGCCCGAGGCCTATGTGACTGGAACTTCCTTCACCTCCCATCACAAACACTCCTTCTCTTACAAATTATTTGTGCCTTTAAGTGTTAGGAAGATTAAAAAAAAAAAAAAACAAAACTCATTGCCTTTTAGTACTTCATTGGGAAATTCTACAGGAAAAGTCTCCAAGGAAAGAGAATGAACTAAAAAACTGTGCAGCTGGAAAAACAGTAGAGAATAATACAGGATATTAAATAATATAATAAAAAACCATTTAGCTTGTGTTTGGGGAATGAAGAGTCTAGTGAGGAGAGGGTGAAACTATTTGAGAAAATAATATAGAGTAATGGTTTAAGAGAATGAGTTTTGGAGTTGGACAGATCCAGCATTGAATCCTAGCTCTCCCACCTACTATCCAAATGATTCCTGAATGCAGCAACAAGGTCATTCACGGTCATCTTTCCAGATACTCCCTATGATCCCCAATGTCTATCATAGTGCTTCCACAATTAGATGCTCAATAAAAGTTTCCTGAAATGAATCATTTTTCAAATAGTGCTAAAATGGCTACTACAATGAGTACAGAAAGGGAGAAATAGTAATGGTTGAAAAAGTTGCAATTTTGCACAACATTCAAGGGAAGTATTATAACAAGACAAGGTCATGAAATCCTAGAGAGGAAGCACTGACACAGAGACCTGCCAAGATGAATTGATAAAGCAAGTACATGAATACAGGTGGCAAAACAAAGTGCAAACATCCTTTCAAGGATATGTGAGCAATTGCTTTGGGGGAGGGGTAAAAAAAAGCAAGCAAATTTGTAAAAGTTCTGAGAAACTTTCTGTGCAAGGGTTAAACATCCAACACGTCAATTATTACTCAATAAATGAATGAATTTTATGTGAAATATGCAATGGCTATGCATGTAGTCTACACATAGGTATATGGAAGTACACTCAAAACTATTTTCAGAATAAAAACAGTCACTTTTTGGTGGTACTGGGGATTGAACCCAGGAGAGGTCTACCACTGAGCTCCATCCCCAGCACTTTTTATTTTATTTTGAGACAGAGTCTCACTAAATTGCCTAGGCTGGTCTTAAACTTGAAATCCTTCTGCCGCAGTCTCCCGAATTGCTGGGATTATGGGTGTGTACCACCATACCCAGAAATTAGTTACATTTAAATTTTTTTTCCACTTTTAGATGGACACAATATCTTTATTTTATCTATTTATTTATGTGGTGCTGAGGATCCAACCCAGTGCCCCAGGCAGGAGAGGCAAGTCCCTACCACTTAGCCACAACCCCAGCCCACATTTTTAAAAGAAGGGAGTTGTTCAACAATTTGGGTGTTACAACAATGCTGAAAATATATGCATTGCAAACTGCAGATATCTGTAGTTTCTTCAAGGTATAAAATGTGAAATTCAATAATATGCTAATAAATTTAACAGTGATACTTTCACCCAAATACTATTAAAGACTTACTCAATATTCACTTGAGCCAAGATATTTATCCTAGGTTGTAAATGTATATGAAGAGCCAACATAGACCTATTCACAGTCCCTTACTAATACTTTCTGGACTTTTCAGTATAATTTTTCTCTCTCCCTCATTCCTCCTCCTATGCATACACATATAGTTTCTAATATTTTTCTTCAATTTCTTTGGACTAAAATAACATTAAGAGATCATGGTACTTAAGAATAAGCTTAAGGGTCATGTCTAGAATGATATTCTGGGCATGTCATTCAATGGTATTGCCTAGCATGTGCAAGGCCCTGGGTTCAATCTCCAGGACTACAAAAGCTAGTTTAAGAAAAACCCATTGTCCATTTGACACTTAGAATTATGTAGTAAGAAAGCTACTGATATGGGGTTTAGTGAGTACTTGTCATGTTCCCAAAGCTATCATTTCATTTATGACAAGTTCTCTGGTCTCTCCATAGACATATGGATACTTACCACCTCCAGGGGTGCAGCTACAGACAATACCCCAACAGTTGTCTGCATGCCTTCACTTGCTAGTCTGAGGGACTGATAACTATCCTAGGAGAAACTAAAACACTAAAACCCCAAACTTATAAGCATGTAACAGTGTCACATTCACTTAGTAGGCCAAAACATTGATTACAATCTGGGATGGATAGTAGCCACTAAAAATCCCTGCCTGGCAGACCTAATCTCATACTAGCTAAAAACATTGGCCCAGCTTATGGAGCACATTTTGAAAGAGGTCTCTCACTATATTCCCAGTACCTATCCTTTTCCTTGCCTCTTCCCTCCCCAAATCCCCTTCCTCTACTCTACTGGCCTTCCTTCTATTTTCATGAGAGTTTTTTTTTCCAGTTTTTTTTTTTTTCTCTCATTACAACTGAATCTTAGGCAGGACTGACTGGCAGGGCTTTCCATTTTACCACAACAAGAAGGTAAAGGATGCTCCAGCAGAATCTCATTAATGCTTTAGCTTTAAATCAGGTTTTGCTTTGGGGCATTATGTAGATTTGTTTACATGAACAGAGTTCTGCAGTCTATCCAGCCCTCACTTCCTCTCATGTCTATAAATGGCCCTGCCCCTTTATGGCCCATACAGAACATAGGCTGGAAAGCACATGGGGCAATGATTCTCCCACCCCCATCATTTGATACATATTCCTTAGACTTGGTGAAGTCTAAGGAACCAGGCAGAATTTACATTCACTTTCTGCTTCAGTTTGGGCATTCCCAGAGGATGGCAGACTTTACACTCTCATAACCAGCTGGGAGCTGGGAGCAATCAGGCCCTTAATGGCCAAACAGAAAGGGACTGCATCACTGAGCACCTCTTGACAGCCAAGACTTTTCCTCCTGAATGATAATGACATAAAATGTACTCCCCTTACACGCATATGTGCACATGTGCATGCACGCACGCGCACGCGCACACACACACACACACACATGCATACATGCACCTAAAATGTAGCAGGTTTGGAAACCTGAAATAGCTATCTAATGTAAGTTCAATATGTCTTTGCAAAATCCTAATGGAGCTTTTAGAGTGAAAGTCTGGAAGGGTCCAATGGGGGACAAAATGGTAAGACAGAGTATTAGATTGTAGCAGCAGAAGATCTTAGATTCTACTTTTGGCTCTTTCATTTATTATCTAACTTTGGGTAAGCCTCCCGGAACTTTATTTCTTCATTTGTAAATCTATGAGTTTCAGCTAGCAAATTTCTCACAGCCTGTTCAATATTCACATTCTAATGAAATTTTCACTATGGTAAAATTTAGTCAGTTACACGTCTGTCCACCAACAAGAATTAAGAACTATGTCTTGGGTAGTTTTGGATACCCAGCACCTAACAAAAGGCCATGCATAAAGCAGAGCTTAATAAATGTTTACTCATTAAACTTTCATGTCTACAGCCTCATCAGAACAATGCAATTAATTCCTTACCAGTTCCCCCACTTCATATTTTTTTTTTTTCTGTTTAACAGCACTACAGAGCCAGGCGCGGTGGCGCACACCTGTAATCCCAGCAGCTTGAAAGGCTGAGGCAGGAGGATCATGAGTTCAAAGCCAGCCTCTTCAAAAGCGAGGCGCTATGCAACTCAGTGAGACCCTGTCTCTAAATAAAATATAAAATAGGGCTGGGGATGTGGTTCAGTGGTTGAGTGCCCCTGAGTTCAATCTCTGGTAACCCCCCCAATAAAAGCACTACAGGACACATTTTCAAGATCAACTATGTGGCTGTCAAATGACCATTATCAAAGGCAACCTTTTGTCTTTAACCTTTTCTTCTTATTTTTCCTCTTGCTAAAGGCATTTTTACACTCCTGGTACCCTTGCTTTCTATCTAGCACACAGTGGACTCTCAATCAGTATTAGTGAATGAACATATGAATGCATTTATTTTTCATTTTTCTAGTTCTATGAAATTTACTTTTGCATAAGGCCCCAGAATCTGGCCTCAAATTATAAAGCAGTCAAGGGAATAATTAGCCACTGAAGAACACCATCGTTAGGGCATTTCTGTTCATTTTACTATAAATTTTTTTTCAGCAAATGTGTTTTAAATAGCTAACATTGTGAATGGGGCAATTATAGCAGCCCCATAAGTAGCCATGCCGAAGGTTGCATCATTTCTGTCCTCCTTCCTCATTTAATTCACCAAAGAACCCAATTACCCCTATCATTTTGTACTTCCAGAGTTAAAGACAAGGCTAAATGGCCCAATCTGCTCTCCACATTCTGGATAATCAATGGCTCAGAATACATAGCAGCTGTACTGTACAGAAGCTAAACCAGGCCAACCAAGCTTGGGTTTGAATCCTAGCTCCTCCCACTTAACCAGCTTTTAAAAATTATTATAATTAACAGTACAAAATAATAGGATTTTTGTGACAAATTCACACATGCACATAACATGCTTTGATTGGGTCCACATCCTTATTTCCCTCTTTTCCCCCTTCCCCTCCCCTTGATACTTTTCAGGTTTTCTACTAGCTCCCCTTCTATTTTTTTTTTTTTGATTCCACATAAGTGACAAATTACCTGGCTTTGAGATCTTGGACAAGGCCCTTAACCTCTCTAAGCTTGATTTCCTCTAGTGTAGAATGGGAATCATATTATGGCCTATCTCATGGGTTATTGGAAAATATTATATATACCAGCCAGCAGAGTACCTGAGCTGTACTAGGAGCTCAAGAAGGGTAGTATATTCTACTATTTTGCCACCTCCTCCTACAAATCTGGCAGTATTCAGGAATCAGTACCTCAAGGGGATCTGGCTGGTAGCTCTTGGCTGACTCTGTTCTGCATTGGAAGGGTACATTCTGTGGTTTTCTGACAAACAATGACTGAAACCAAGAAACTAGCTGATTCACTTCCAGAAATGTCCTTTCCCCATCACAAATCCCATCAGGCTTAAAGATTGCTATTATCAAACATATATATATATATATATATATATATATATATATATATATATGGATGTTTTGTTTTTCTTATATTCTTGTGTAGGTTTAGTTAGTGGGTATTAGGTGGGTCTTTTGTGCTCAAATTCTTTACTCAACATAGCAATGCAGTATACATAATTAAGAGCACGAGTGAAATCAGAATCAGAAAGAGTGATGATAATCAAATTAAAGGGAGAACCAATCAATTTCTGAATTGTGGCTCTTCCACTAACTAAATGGGTGTCCTTGGACAAGCTGCAATTTCACTAAATTTCAGTGTCCTTGATTATAAAATTGAGATAATATCTCCCACTTCACAGGATTGTCATGACAATTACTAAAACTGACAATAATAGTTATAACAGCTCACATTTATTAAAGACTTACCATGTGCCAGACTAAGTGCTTTAACACATGCTATTCTCTATGAAGAAGATATTCTTTTTCTCCCTATTTCATGAATTGGGAAAATGAGGCTCATAAAGATAAAATGGCTCCCCAATGTTCCACAACAAAGAAGTGGGTGGAGCTATAAGTCAAAACCAGGTTTGATGACTCCATAGCCTGCAGTTCTAACACTATCTAGCTCTGTAAGGTCATTTAGTCTACCTGTCATCTTGCCCACTCTGATTTTTTCACTTCTATCTATCAGCACCAGCTACTACACAGGCCACCCCACCCTAGTAAATCCCCGTCCACTGAAAACTACTCACAGTGGTGGTCAGCTTGCCTCCATTCTTCTGGACATACTGGATGGAATCATGGATTGTCGAAAAGAGACCCAGCAGGACGTTCTCCATGTCGTAGATTCTGTACATGCCATTCACCAGTTCTTCAAGGGACAGGATGTATTCTCTCCAGTACTTGTCAATCTCCACCACACCTGCCATACAGCCTTGCATGACCACGTTGCAGTAACCACCACAAGGCTTCACCATCATCAGTCCCTGGCAGTAAGAGCAGTACCACATTCTGGTGAGCATACGGCCACAGTCCTTACTGAACTTCAGGTGGTCAGTTGTGTTGATCACTTCAATTCCAAGATTCAGGGCCTGAAGGAAGATCCTAGTGACTTGCAGTGACTTGGAAACTTGGGTCATGATTAGCTTGGGGAAATTCCCAAATACTTTCAGGTCACGTCTTGCTCCTCGGAGGCACTCGTTGATGTCGATGGCTGACTCAGGCAGGCCTGGGTTCATTAGCTGGGTATAGATGACTGGAAACAGGCTGTCAAACAGTTCATTGACCATATCGTCCACGTTGATGTCAGAACCCAAGATGTAGAGAGACACATCTGTGAAAAATTCGCCCACAAATTCAAAAGCTTGTGGGGTCAGGCTCGGGTAGTTATTCTTGAACATGGCATTGGTATAGTTCTTGGCATGGCGAACAACAATTTCAAAGGCCTCTGTAAAATAAGAGATAAAGAAATGCCCACAAATTAAAACATGAAAAGCCAGGGTGTAATTGAATTTGAGATTTCTCTATTGCTGTGGTGATTAAGATCCCATTTGCCTTAAATAATTGACTCGAATTCATTTCTGGCATTGCCTCTATTCCTGCAATTGTTTGCTCCTATAAATCAATTTTCCTTTCTGAACATCATGACCAAACTCTGATGTGCACATAAATTCTTAAACACACAAATTATGTTTCAAATGACAAAAGCTGGGATTCAGTTAACATTTCAGCCTTTCATGAAAATATTGATTAAAAATTGGCTAAATGAGAAATTATTTCTCTTTCTCTCATTGATTTATTCAGATAAAAAGAAATTATATTTCAGATCATTTCATTCTTAGGCAGAGATAAATATTTGACAACAAACCATACACTGTATAAACACATAACAATTTAAGCCTGTTCAGCCCTGGGGGAGAGGGAAGTTATTAGCCAAGAATAAAAGTTATCATGAATTTCATCATTTTGGGTAGATCTTCTCCAGATAGCTTTAAAGGGAGCTATCAGCCAGACTGCCGGACCTGGAAATGAAATTTATCAACTGAAAGAGTATCTGGATGGGAAAAACAATTCATGCACTTATCTATATATTTGATACTGAAAATAATTGCAAACTAAACATCTGGAAAGACAACTGTGAAGCTTCCTTCATAAGTTCAGCTTTCACATGATTTGGAAGCCTTATCTACTCCACAGAGACCAGGAATTCATGATTACATCTGCTATCCCAACCCATTGGCATAAGGCCCAATTAGTGTCATTGGTCTGAGAGACAAAGTCGTAATATCCCCATTTTATTTTCTCCAAACCGACATATTCTAAACATATTATCCCAAATAATCAGAGTTATGCATTTATATAAGTGAAGGAAAAACAACTATAGTAATAGGTTTTTCAAGAAATGAGAGTTTTAAAACAAGCAAACAAGAACCTAAGTTTCCTGAGAAGTTTAAAATTAACTTAGTACTTTCAATTCCTTTCAAAATACAAAGGTCCATAACAGATGTATTCCAAATGATGCCAATTCATGAGCCTTGAAAAATCAAATTATTACCACTTTCAGACTACTAGAGGGACTGTATTCCAGCAGTTCCTTGGGATCACTTAGTCCAACATTTCAGTCATCTGTGACAGAAGCGAGCTCTAGGTTGTGTCACCACCATCTGCCCTAGATCCCTCACAAGGTAGAACATGCTCCTTAGATTCTTCCCTTGGGCTTATGACATGCCCAGCAATGTTGAACAGATGCCAGTGAAATTCTGTAGAGCTTCTAAGTCCACTTGAGGAAACATGAGTTTGGAACACATCTTAACTTTCTATAAAGGTTTTTGAGAATATGTGTGTTGGCTATAGGTCCAAGGGCAGCTCAAGTGTAACTGTCATGGGGAGACATTATTTTGTGCTGCTTATTTCTGTTTTGCACCTGTGGGACCTGGGAGAAATATCTTTCTTTCCATCAATTACTGCATGTTCATTTGTTTGTTTTGTTTAGAACATTAAGCAATTCCTATCATGTTTATCTATGTTGCAACAAACTTCCTAGCTCCACATACTACTTATTGTTGAATGTAAAAGGTAGGTGAGGTCAATACAAAGGACCAGTCAATGAATTCTTTAAAATCATCAGAAATTTGGGGATTTAAAAGTTTTTATTCATTTTAATTACACTTAGCAATCATTTATTTCATATTGGGTGCTGTGCCAGATACTGGGGGTACAAAAGCACTACCTAAATGGAAATAAATGATACACTATTATTGTCTTTGAAATATTTGCAAGGATGTTGGGCATGGTGATACAAGCCTGTAATTCCAGGTATGCCTGTAGTTCCAGCTACTTGAGAGGCTGAGGTAGGAGATAGTAAGTTTGAGGACAGCCCGTGTGACTTAGAGAGGCACTGTTCAAAACCAAGTTTTTGTTTTTTAAAAAAAGGTTTTAAAAGGCTGGGGTGTAACTCAGTGGTAGAATGTTGTCTAGAATGGACAAGGCCACGGGTTGAATCTCCAATACTGCCAACAAACAAAAAAAAGACATATTCACAGGGCCGGGGTTGTGGCTCAGTGGTATAACGCTTGCCTAGCATGCTGAGGCACTGGGTTTGATCCACGGAACCACGTAAAAATAAAAAATAAAGGTATTATGTCCATTTGTATAAAAAAACATATTCACAAGATAGATGGTTTAGAGTGTGCAAAACTTTTGCATGTATATTATGACAGCTCTTTTCTGGCATAATATTAGTGTATTATGTAATATTAGTGTATTATCATTGTATGTGATAGTGGAATTCTTTGTGATATTGTGATATATTCATATAGGCACATTTGGTAATATAACCCCATTTTACAAATGATGATATTGAGTCTCCACAGAGTGAGAGGACTTCCACAGGGTCATACAGCTGCAAAATAGAAGTAATCAACACACACTGGTCTCTCCTGAGGACATATGCAATCTAGCTGTCCTCAGACCCATAGCCAATACACATTCTCAAAAACTTTTGTAGAAAGTTCTGTTTTAAACTCATTATTTTCTCATTAGGTAATGAGAAATTTCCATTCCTTTCTGAATGGAAATGCAGTAGACATAATTGCAGCCCAAAGGCCAATAAAGCAGAGTGTCACTTGCACCTTTGCCTTGGGGCATCATGAAGTAAGAGAAGAAAGAAGAATGATACAGAGACGCAACCCCTGTAGATCTCAATTATCCAAGGCACTGTAAATATATTCTTTACAAGGCAAATTTTATAAGAAATACACAGTGTATTTATTCTCTAATGAACAAGATATATGGTAGGGAAATCCCATAGATGCTATCCTTTTTTTTAAGTTTCTGTTACTACACTCTGGATCAATAAAAAAAGAAAATAACAAAAGATCATGAACTCTTCTGCAGAAAGAAAAACAAGAATACATATTGCATTGGGAAATGGCTGGGGGCCCATATCAAAACTCAGGTTCATGCATGTGCTTTCCTCCAAATTCCATAGCTCAGAATCCATTTAGCATATCTCTAGGTTTTACCCCACCCTCTTATTTCTATATCATAGGACAACAGACCAAACTATAAGTACTCAAACAAAGGCTCTTGGGGGACATATAGGAACCAACATTAAAACAAACAGGAGGTGAAAAGGAAAACTTTTCTAGGCAACTTCAGGTTTCATGAAATAAAGCCAAGGGCTAAAATAACCGTAAGGCAGTTTGCTCCATTGTTTTTTTTTTGGGTCAGATTAGAATGTACACTTCAGCTAGGGGAGGCTTTTTGCTCTCTTTCCTGGGACAAAGTCAATATATATGACCAAGAAATATTGAAACAAATGATTGTAAAATAGAGCTATTATGAAAAATTTGGAACTGAATAGAAAATATTCTCATTATTTACAGCATATCGAAATATACGTGATATATATATAAATAGATTTAATAATATATATATATATTTAATAAACTGAGTTAATACACATTCTGACATAGCAAGTTTTCTAGATTTCTAGATGTCCCTATCACCCTCCTGGTCACCAATATTTGGGCATGCTGTAGTTTTGTCAATGTCCTCCTTAAATTATGGTGCTCAAAAAAGGACAGGATTCTCCAGATGTAGTTTGACAGATGAAGTGTACAACCAGGCTATCACAGCTCCTTAAGTGGTTCAATAACTTCTTATCCTACCCCCTAGGTCATATAGCCTATTATAGCAGCAAAATAATTATCCTTAGTATTGGGTGCTGATGTACCTGCATTCACACCCAGACAGAGGAGATGTGCTTTTATGGACATTTTCAAAAACAGACTGAGAATTTTTAAAAAAAAGTATACTTGAAAGAAGAGAATAAATGAACCATGGAATCTCTTTCAAGCCCCATAGAATAAGAAAGTCCTTATAGAAGCAGGTTATTTTTTTCAAGGCAGTTTTCCTGGCACTGTAAGAATGGAAAATATTTTGTAAGAAGAAATTTCCTTTTCTTTTTCTTTCTTGTCTACTTCAGTACTGGGGATGAATCCAGGACATCATGCATGCTAGGCAAGTGCTCTACCATTAAGCTACAGCCCAATCCTAACAACATTTTATATTCCTAGGATAAACGCCTCTCAATTGAATCAACTAAAAATAGTTCTTATTTTCAAGCACAGATACCTTAATGAAAAAAAAGAAATATAAACTTTATGAGGTACCTGTAATGCATGCCAGTATCTGGGGTAAACTTTCTCATATCTGTCCTCTAATTGCTTTGACATAAACCATATATGTTTGGAAATAATTTTATTATGCTGGTGAGAAAATCGAGGCTGAGAAGTTAAGTGACTCACACAAGGTAATGATCTCTAGCTAAAGGCCAGGGCCTGAATATAATGTTGGTACACAAACAGTTTTAATAAATCGCTAGAGCTTGAGTGTGGACTAGTTTGAAAATTAAAACCTCCTGGGGTCCCAGACCTATGGATTTCCCCATACTTGAATGGGATTTACCTCAAGAAACAACAAACTTCTCACAGTGAAGATACAAGAAAAGTCTTGTTTTTCAGGCAGGGAAGGGAAAATTAATAATTTTTAAATACTCCATGATCATTTTGCCAGAACAAATGCTTGCTCTTTATAGAATATATAATTTACGAAAGCTTGACAAAACTGGAGGAAGGGCAGTTAGATAATTCAGGATCCTCTAGACTTCCTGTCATACCTAGCCTAAGTAAAACTTCTAAAGTCACAGTCCAAAGAGTTAAAACCATGAAAATACTGTGATTAATCAGAAGATTGTAGAACTTCCCTTTAACATCTAATCAATAAATCTAAAATATAGTAATAGTTCATTACAACTGAGAGGGCTACAAGACCCAGATCCTATTTAAGGGAGAGAGTTCTTAGGGAAACCTAAAACAAATAGGTGAGAAAAAAATTTAAGAGAGGAAACTGAAGCCTCTGGCATTTATAGTTACAGTAAATATTAAATAGCCCAGCTTCTAAGCAGGTTAACACAAAACTTCATATTAAATTTCTAATTACTAGCTGGATGCAGTAGCATACACCTGTAATCCCAGTGACTCGGGACTCTGAGGCAAGAGGATCACAAGTTTGCGGACAGCCTAAGCAACTTAGTGAGGCCCTAAACAATTTAGTGAGACCTGTCTCAAAATAAAAATATAAAGTGCTGGGAATGCAGCTCAGTGGTAAAGTACCCCTGGGTTCAATCCCTGGTACATAAAAAAGAAAGAAAGAAAGAAAGAAAGAAAGAAAGAAAGAAAGAAAGAAAGAAAGAAAGAAAGAGAAAAAGAAAAGCCTAATGACTTCAAATTCCTACTACCCAATATATCATGGCTTACTTTGAACAAGCAACTAAAAATCATATTAAAAAGTAAGATAAACACAGTCTGCAAATACAAAGCAATTATTAAAACCATATTCAGATAGGGCATAGATTTTTGGATTTATCAAACAGGAAATCTAAAACAACTAAGATTAATGTGGGATTAGAGGACAAAGAGCATGCAAGAACAGTTGGGTGATTTAAACAAAGATGAAAACTCCAACAGATACCAAAAGGATGTTGGAAATCAAGTATACTAAAACAGAAATGAAACATACCTTTCATAAGCTTATCAGTATGTTAAAAATGATCAAGAAAAAATCAGTGAACTTGAAGATATAGCAGTCACAAATTTTTAAAACTTCATTATAGATACAATTCACAGATCCAAAAAGCTCAGAGAACAAGAAGCAGAATTAAAAATAAAATGTCATGCCTGGGCATATATTCAAACTACAGAAAACCAAAGACAAAGAGAAAATCTTTAAAGAAGCTTATACAGGAATAAGGATAAAAATTACAACAATCATCATCAGATCCATGAAAGCAAAAAGGGTTAAGTGAAATATTGAAGATGTTATAAGAAATAAAATCCCATTAACCTACAATTCTGTATCCAGCAAAATTATCTTATAAAAGTGAAGAATAAATAAAGACTTTCTCGGGGCTGGTGTTGAGGCTCAGTGGTAGAGCACTTGCCTGGAATGTGCAAGACCCTGGGTTCAATCCTCAACACCACATAAAAATAAATAAGTGAAATAAAGGTATTGTGTCCAACTACAACTAAAAAATAAATATATTTTTTTAAAAATACTTTCCCTGACAAATGAAAATGGAGGGAATTTGTCTTCAGTAAACCTACCTTGCAAGAAATATTGAGACATTTTACAGGAAAATCATGTAGACCAGGAAATCAGATCTACATCTGGAAAGAAAGAGTGTTGGAGGGGCTGGGGTTGTGGTTCAGTGGTAGAGCACTCACCTAGCACATGTGAGGCCCTAGGTTTGATCCTCAGCACCACATAAAAATAAATAAATAAAGGTATTCTGTCCAACTACAACTAAAAAATAAATTTTAAAAAAAGAGTGGTAGAGGAGCAATAAATGAAAATAAATAAATTTTTTCTATTTCTTTTTTAGATAATCTAATAGATCACTGTTCAAAGTAATATTGCAACAATGTACTTAGTAATTGTAGCATCTGAGTAAGTAACAACAATGGCAGCAATGTTTCAAGGAGTGAGAGAGAGGAACTGAGAATATTCTCTCTCCTTTCATTTTTGCAGTGCAGGGATCAAACCCAAGGCCTTGCACATACTAGGTAAGTGCTCTACCACTAAGCTATTTGTTTAGCCCTAATTATCCCCTTAAATGTGAATGGCTTAAAAACAGATTAAAAGATTGGAGTAGATATAAAAAATAGGGCCCAACTTTATGTTATCAGTAGGAAACACACCTTAAATATAATGATACAAATACTAATTAAGGAAAAACATTACTACTAACACCACAGAAGTCCAAAGAATCATTAGAACAATGATGCACCACAAATTTGATAATTTAGAAGAAATGGGTAAATATACAGACACAATCCTTACTGATTAAATTATGAAGAAATAGAGTTCTTCAACAGATCAATAATGAATAACAAGATTGAATTAATAATAAGAACTCTGTTATCCAAGAAAATCCTAGGACCAGATGGCTTCACTGCTGACTTTTAACAAACATTTGAACAACTAATACCAATTATTAAATTACTCCAAAAATCTGAAGAGATGGGCATTCTTCCAAACTCATTATAAGGCCAGTATTACTTTGATACACAAACTAGACAGGGACACATCTAAGACAAAAAAGGGGGGGGGAATAGTTACAGGCCAATATCCTTAATGAACTTAGATGCAAAAATCCTCAGCAAAACACTAGCAAACTGATTCCAACAGCCAGCACATTAAAAGGTTATTCACAGTCAGGAGTGATGGCACACGCCTGTAATCCCAGTGACTCAGGAAGCTAAGAAAGGTGGATCATAAGTTTGAGATTAGTCTCAGCCACTTCGCAAGACCCTTAGCAACTTAGCGACCCTGTCTCAAAATAAAAATCAATCAATAAATAGATAGACAGGGGTGTAGCTCAATGGCAATGTGCCCCTGGATTGAATCCCTAGTGCCAAAAGAAAAGAAGACAAGCGATTATTCACAATGATCAAGTGAAATCCATAGATGCAAGGATAGTTCACTATAAGAGCTAATATCAGATTGAATGGGGGGGGTAGTCGGAAAGTTTTTTCTAAGAGCTGGAACAAATCAAGGAGGCTTACTCTCACTACTCATATTTGACAAAGTACTGGAAATCCTAGCCAAAGCAATTGGGCGAGAGAAGGAAATAAAGGGCATTTGAACTGGAAAGTAAAAAGTCAAATTGTCATTGTTTGCAGATGGCATGATTTTATATATAGAAAACCCCAAAGACTGCAACAACAAATTATTAGAACTATAAAACTAATTCAGCAAATTTGAAGGACATAAAATTCAGTAGCATTTCTATATACCAATAGAAAATTATCAGATAGAGAAAACAAGAAAGCAATCCATTTATAACAGCTACAAAAATAAAGTAACAAAATTTAACCAAAGAAGTGAAAGATCTATAAAGTAAAAACTATAAAACAATGAAGAAAGAAACTAAATAGAACATATATACATATGCAAAGTGGGAAGACATTTCATATTCATGGATTGGAAGAATCAATATCATTAAAATGTCCATACTATCAAAAGTTGACCTATATATTCAAAGAGGCATATAAAAATGCTCCATATCACTAATCAGAAGAGAAAACAAATCAAAACCACAATAATATATCTCTTTAACCCAGTAAGAATGATTATTATGTAAAAGTCTAAAGATATCCAGTACTGTTGAGGATATAGAGAAAAGCCAAGACTTGAACAGTGTTGGTGGGAATATACATTCGTATAACCATTATGGAAAACAGTGTGGAAGTGCCTCAAAAATTAAAAACACAACTACCACATGACCCAGAAATCCCACTGCTAGGTAACATATAAAGGAAAGGACATAAGTATGACAAAGAGATATCTGTATTACCATGTTTATGTGTCCATCAACTAATGGATGGATAAAGAAAATATGGTATATATATACACTATGAAATACTATTCAGCCACAAAAAAGAATGAAATCCTGTGATTAACAACAACATGAATAGAACTACAGATCATTATGTTAAGTAAAAAAAGGACAGCATAGCAAGTAAAATACCATATAATTTCACATGTGGACATAAAAGTTGAGGATATAATGTACTTACTAAGAGCTAGGGACAGTTGAGGGAAGGGAAACATAGGAAGGGGTTTATTACTAGGTACTGAGTTATACTTAGATAGGAGTAGGAAGTTCTAGTGTGCTATTGTACAGTAGGGTGACTATAGGTAAAAAAAATGTACTATGTATTTCAAAAAGCTATAAAAAACCTTTTTGAATGTTTTTACCATAAAGAAATAAAAATGTTTGAGGCGTTAGATATGTTTAACCTGATCTAAATGTCATACAATATATGTGTGCATGGAAACATCACATGGTACCCCACAAATATGTACAACTTTTGTTTTTATGTATCAGTTAAAATGTTTAAATCTTTCTGGGTTCAGTGAAACCTGCCTGTAATCCCAGCAACTCAGGAGACTGAGACAGGAGGATCACAATTTCATGGCCAGTGTCAGTAATTTAGCAAGATCCTGTCTCAAAATAAATAATAAAGGGGATGGGACTGTAGCTTAGTGGTAGAGTCCCCAAGTTCAATCCCTTGTACCAAAGGAAAAAGAAAGATCTAAATCAATATAAAGAAACAGAAAAAACTGAAGTAGGCAAATTAATGTCACACTAAGCACACTTTGGAAGAAGGAAAATTATGAGGGATTCAGAGGGGCATTACTTACTGGTCTGTTCTCCAAGAAAACATAATAATCCTTAAAGTGTAGGAACTAACAATATATGTGAGGCAAAAGCTGGTAGGTCTGCATAAAGAAATAATAAAAACCCACTATTATAGCTGTAGATGTCAATGTCTCTCAGTATCTAAAAAGTTCATTAGGCAGAGAACTAGTAAGAACATAGTTTAACTGAATAGCACCATGTATCAACTGGATCTAATTGATATGGATAAAACACTTCATCTATCTACAGCAGAATACACATTTTTCTCCAGCACCCATAGAACATCCACATTCTGGGCCATAAAATACATCTTACTAAATTTTAAAGCATAAAATTCATACAAAGAATGTTATCAAATCACAATGGATTTAAACTACAAATCAGTAACAATAGTAACAGACCACTTTCAATCACTTGCAAAACAACACATGGGCATTCAGGGTGTAGCTAGTGGTAGGGCACTTGCCTAGTATACATGACAGCCTGGTTCCTATTCCCAGCACTACAAACCAAAACTTAAAAAAAAAACACAAACAAACAAACAAACAAAAACAAACAAAAAACCCACATGGGACCAAAAAAAACTCAAGAAAAAATTCAATGTGTTTAACTAAATGAAAATAAACATACAATTTGTGAGATGCAGTAAAAGCAGTGCTTTCTGTGCTTACAAACTTGGTAAAAGTGATGAAATGCACTGGAATGACCTAAATTCAAAATTTCTATAAAGTTACGGTAACCTGGACATGATGGTATTAATAAAAGAATAACAGAATAGATTAATGAATGCAGAGCTTAGAAATAGACCACACAAATATAATCAACTGATCTTGACCAAAAAGGGAAGGCAATTCAATAGAGAAAGATTGGTCTTTCCAACAACTAGTGCTGGAATAATTGGACATCCACATGTAAAGAAATTAATGTACACACAGACTTTTCAACATTATAAAATTAAGTCAAAATTGATCAAATATTTGAATGTAAAATTCAAAATTATAAAATTTCTTGAAGATAACATGGAGAAGATTTTGGTGGCCTTTGGCTTGCAATAAGTTTTTAGCTATTAAAAAAAAAAGCACTATCCATGACATTTAAAAAAATGATAAAACTTTATTAAGATTAGAGAAATTTGTTCTGTAATCTTTAAAAAAAAGTAAAGAGAAAAGCATTTGTCACAAACATAAAAGGCAAGCCATACAGTGGGAGAAAATATTTGAAAAATACATATATGGTAAGTGTCTTGTATCCAAACTGTACAAAAAAGATTTAAAATCAGTAAGAAAACAAGCAACTCCATTATAAGATGGGCAAAATATCTGAACAGACACTTTGCCAAAGAAGATAAACAGATGGAAAATAAGCATAAAAATGATAACGTCATATTTCATTAGGAAAATGCAAGCTAAAATAACAATGAGATGCCATTGAATAGCTATTAGAATGGCTACAAGTCATAAAACCAATGATACCAAATGCTGCAAGGATGCAGAGAACAAGCATTCTCATTGGGAATGCAAAATGGTACAGTCATTAGAAGACTGCTTAGCACTTTCTGACAAAACTAAATTGTACATTTGCCGTGTGATCCAGTGATTGTGCTCCTTGGTATTTACCAATCCAAACTGATTTGAAAACTCATATCCACATAAACCCTGCATATGAATGTTTATATAACAGCTTTATTCATAATTGCCAAAACTTGGGAGCAAGCAAAATGCTTTCAGGGCTGAACTGGATAAATAAACTGGGGTACTTTCAGAAAATGGAGTATTATTCACCACTAGAAAGAAATGAGATATCAAGCCATGAAAAGACATGGAGGAAACTTAATTCATCTTACTAAGTCAAAGAAGTCAATATGAAAAGTCCACATACTGTATAATTCAAATACATGGCATTCTCAAAAAGGAAAAACTACAGAGATACTAAAAAGTTTAATGGTTGCCAGGGGGCTGAGAAAGGGAGTGGATGGGAGAATATCTCAAGTTTGAGACTGGAGGGTGGTGAAACTATATTGTTTGATATTCTAATGGAGGATACACGAAATTATGCATTTCTCAAAACAGAACTGTACAATATAAATAGTAAAAATTAATGTAAATATGGACTTTGGTTAATAATTATCAACATTGGCTCATTAATTTTAACAAATATATCTCACTAATGCTAACAATATTAGTCATTTTCTAAAAAAAATTAGTTGTAGATGGACACAATACCTTTATTTTATTTATTCATTTTTATGTGGTGCTGAGGATCAAACCCAGTGCCTCACACATGCTCGGCTAGTGCTCTGCCACTGAGCCACAACCCCAGCCTGTAACAATGCAGGAGAAAGAAAGAATGTAGAAACTGTATTATGTGCTCCATTTTTCTTTAAATCTAAAACTGTTCTAAACAAATAGAGTATTAATTTTTCAAACTGAAAACTAACCTGGACCTTGGAAATTAATTCTTGATGGAACTAGTGACTGGAGCCACTGAACAGTGTTAAGTCACTCCCTCTTTTTTTCCTTCAATCTGCTTTGACATTTCTTTCATGAATTAGGGAGTTTCAGCATACAATAGATGCCATATGGCATCAATGTAATTTTAATTGGAAAAACCACTGGAAAAAGTTAATGGACCAAAACACCCAAACAGGTAACACATTTCAATGTTATTTTTGAATGCTGAATGACTTTTAAAAACTCAACCACATAGAAACTGCAAGTTTAGGTTGTTAAAAAAAAAAGGACCCACATTTAAAAAAAAAATAGTTCATATAGTTCATAAAGGACAGCAAAAGTATTGTTCAAATTTTTGTTGGATTTTTCCAGCTTTTTATGGTTCATATTAATTTAACTTAAATCGACTAAACTTTAAAAAAGTTGTTATTAAAAATAAATCATTTATTTGTGCAGGCCCATGACCAGCCTATAAATGTGTTTTAGTTTTAAAGCTAAGCTACTAAATACAAGGTATATCATTTAGAAGGGAAGAAATGAGTAAAAGTAAAAATTTTAAAAATTTCATGAGCTATTACATTTATCATTAGATAGATAGATAGATAGATAGATAGATAGATAGATAGATAGATATTCCCCCATAGGCTATTACAGACTAGAGAGGACAATTAAAATGATTCATTCAAAGAGTCTTCAGAAATAAAAAGTGAATATCCCTAACCACTAGAAAATTTATGGGTCTGCAACAGTTGACCACACTTTTGCCCCATTATCCCAATTAGTTCTTATAATTTACCCTCCATTAGCTTTCCTGAACAACTAGTTTACTTTCACCTTCTGGACACTATGATACATATAACTCATAATTTTTCCCTCTTCACATTTATGATGAGAAAGTGTGGAGCCAAATTTATAGCCTACTTCTATCAAGCATAATAAACTCCATGCATGCATTTTGTGTTATAACCTTAATCCTAGTTCCAACCTTCCTTTCCTACCTGCATATTCCTATTTGCCTAATTGTTCCTATGTATTTTAGTTGCAGTGTATTCCATTTTCATTATGTACATTTTCAGCACTTTAAATTCTTTTGGGAACAAGGTGGGATGCAATAAATAAGTAGATTAGTAAATAAGAAGGAGCAAAGGGGAGGTATATCTATCACTTTATGACAAAATGTCATTGCAATAATATATTCTCATGCGTTGGTGAACTAACTATAGTAATGCTTGTACTTATCAATAGCCAGGACCTTGTCAGGAACTCATTAGCAGCCCATCACTATCTTTCCAAGCAGCTATTAGGTCTCTATTTTTACTTTTTTTCCACATCTTAAAAATGTTAGCCAGTTAGGGTGGTATAATCCTATAAGCTCAGCTACTCAGGAGGCTGAGGTGGGAGGATGGCAAGTTTGAGGTCAGCCTCAGTAACTTAAGGAGAGTGTCTCAAAATAAAATTTAAAAAGTGGTACAGTGCCTAGTGTTTATCCTAGAGTGTAAGGTCTTAGGTTCAATTCACGGTACTGCAAGAACAAAACAAAATGACAACAAAAATAAAAACAGATGAAGGTCAAATATATGTCATAACTTTAAAAATCAAGTTGGTACTAATAAGGCTGGCTTCATTCATCAGGGTTCAGAAGAGATTTATTTTCACACTGGATTTTGGAACATGACACCTCTGAGAAACCAGGAAAGTAGCTACAAAAAACAATGTAGGAGAACTCCAGATGAAAGTTTGTTTCTTAAGTTGATAAAACTTTATTCTAAGAACAATTTTGTCTTGCAGAAGCCATAAATGAGTTTGTAAACCCATTTTATTGTGGACACACCAAGAATAACCAGTTCTTATATAAAAGACTCTTGTGGACCAGCATTTTTCAGGCTATCATCTCAATGAGTTATTTCTATTTTCTTGGACTTTTTAAAATTCTGTGTGTCCCAGGATTTCACTGGATCACTTCTTGATTTATTGGAAAATCGTACTTATTCAAGTTTCCCATAACTAAGAAATGATAACTATTAACAGAGGCATCAGGGTCCCATTCTTATAAAATAAGAATGTCCCTTTATACAAAATAAAATCTAATGGAATCCAAGAAAATAAATTTCTACAGTTCCTCCAATAATCTGATACAGGCTAAATATTTTAAAAGATCCCAGAGCTCCCCAAATAATTCACTTAATTAAAAAAAAATCTTAAAAAAACATCCTTTTCCAAAGAGTTTATGTGGAGAAGACATGGATTACTCCTAACAGCCATGAAAAGAATGGCATATGTGTTAGCTAGACCAAAAAAATCACTAAGACATACTGTAGGTATGATAATTGTTTTCTAAACTTGTGAAATTTTGTTTCATACTGTAGGGCCATAATCAAGGCTAAAAACTTCCTTCTCTTAACCACTTACTAACATTAACCATAGCTTAGGGAAATAAAAATGAGCTTTTCAGAACATATTGAATGAAAGATTCCACTCCATAAAGAGAGAATAGCTTCATTTAAAGGTTTAAATGCAAACATTCTGATAGTGCCTTTATCAAATAAAAAAACCTGTACTCCTTTTCAATGTACCTTTAGTTATTGGAAAGAAAGAGCCAAACACTTAAGGGATCTTTTGTGCTGCTGTTAGTACAATTAATATGTGTATTTCACACAATCTTGCTCTTGTCTGCTCTTCTTTCCCGCTTTAACCACTTAAGACACTAAATTAGTATCCTAAGAAAGATCGAATGTCAGAGTTAATGTAACTATTGTTATTGAGGAAAATTTTGTCAGTAACTTGTTATTAAGGATTACCATAGCACTTTGTATTTCTATAAGTGCTTCACAACCAAAGGTTTAGTAACTACAAAAACAATAAACTCCTCTTCCCCATTATTATTGGAAGGTATATTCCCTCTTCCTTTTCCTCAGTAATGAGAAGGGTCAGATCAGAGTTGGCTTAAAGTTTACACACACACACACACACACACACACATACACCCTCCAAAGGCGTTATTCATTTATTCAACAAGTATTCATCAAGCACTTATCATAATAATTTTATTTTCCCTTGGTACAGCTAGAGAGCTGTAAGACTCCCTATCTACTCTCTTGTGAAATCTCAGATAAGAGATTGTCCATGTCCCAAAGGTGTGGGGCCAATGCTTCTCCTGTTGAGCCATACCATAATTTCTAGAGACATAAGTCCAATCTAAATTTCATCTTGTTTGGACCCCAAATAATGATAGGCCCCTAACATTATGTGAAATCAGCAACATTAACCACTTGCTAGAAAAACTATTTAGAAACCATTAATGAGACATCTTAGTATTAGATTGATTATACTTGTATAAAATATATTTTCAATTTAATGTATCCTAAATGCATATTATCTGCTAGAGTGTAAATATAACATGCAATGACATCGTTCCTTAGGCCTTAAAAGCTTGCAATATCAGCTTGATGAAATAATAGCTGCCCTATCTCAGTTGAGAAGCACAAAACACCACATAGGTTTGCAAGTACAGTTCATTCTGGGAATCTCTTACAGCTTAAATCTACCTAGTTTATATAGCAAGAGGTCACCATACAATATCTGCAAAGTGTCTCGTGTCATTTCAGATGTTTAAAATCTGTGTTCTAAGTTAATTTTCCTCCTTCTCTATCACGGAAAGTAAGTGTGTGTTTGTGCACTGGTGCATGCATGTGTGCGAACAGTAGCTAAGACAAACATTATTATCCCAATTTCACACATGAGGTAACAGAAACTAAGATTGGCTGTGTGGTTGATGGTGGTAGCAACAGAACACAAGATTCCTGACTGTCTGTGCAAGGCTTTTTCCATTGTATCCACCTCCTTCAAGGGCAAATATTCCATAGCACTTAAAGATTACCTTTAGGTATAATAAAGAACTAGCATCCATGGGGCATTCACCATCTGTCAGGCAGTGTTTCAAGCATTTTATGTGAATTAATTCATGTACTTATCAGAACCACTCTATGAGGGAAAGAATATTATCTCCATTTTACAGATAAGAAAACTGAGGTTCAGAGAGCTCAATAAGTAGAAGAGCCAAGATATGAATACATGCAGTCTGAATCCAGAGCTAACCCATTCAGCCACTATGCAATAATGCCTCAATGGATAGTTAACTTGTCTATTTTTCTTTTCCTTTTGGTCCAATTCTAAGTAAATTGAATACTTTAGTTGTTTGGCTACACTAGGTCTGCTGGATATATCAGGAAAATAACTCCACAAATTGGGTAAGATGCTAGGAAGAAGGCAAAAGGCTGAATGATTCCAACTACTTGCTAAGAAAAATTCCCCAGAAATACATTGCCTGTGGTGCCTTATCATCATGATGAAATGGAAATTATAACAAAATAAATGAAAAAGCTCAATACTGTGCATTTCCTAGGGAGTATTGGTATGATGATGGAATCTTAGAGCTCTCTGCTCTAACTATAAAACCATGGTATTTAATTGAAAAGCTAGTGTTTGCAAAAAGGCCAGGCCCTCCCTTGAGCCACAGTTCCTTCAAAGGGCTACTGGCAGAGACAGGAGTGAAGGGCCAGGATCTTGACAGTTTCTTGGGACTCAATCTCCTGCAGGGTACTCTAGTACATCAAACACAAGGAAAGTAAGGGCTGGGAGACTTGGGAAGGCTGGTGTGATTAACTCAGGGGGACAGAGCTACTCAGGTGCACTCAATGGGCTCTGGCAGCAAGCAAAGTCTTGGCAGGAAGGTTAGTACCACCATAGGGACTCCAGCCTCAATCCATGTTAAGAGAACATCTGTGAGAAAGGAAATCCAGCTGTTGGCCAAGCCAGCCCCATTTATGTCTGCTCTCAGTACCCTGACATTTTCTGGGCTCAAAGAAAACCACGCCTGAATTACTAAAAGGCCTGGGCACTATTTTAAAATAATGCTTGGAGTGATCCGATGTCTAAAATGGCTTTCTGCCAGAAGGACCTTTGCCATAGTGCTGTAATCAAGGGGGCTTATTTTAAATGGGCATTTTCAAAATGGCCCATTGCTGTAATTTGGCAATATGCCTGGAAAAGGCTGATTTGGAGATTGGGCATTTTAAACAGAATTGCTAAAATACAAGTTACAGTCGCTTTTCCTAATGAGGTCTTCTGATCCTGTTGCTTGGCACTCTCCTTAAACATGCTTGGGGGCCCCCTTGGTGCAGGCTTGGAGGCTTCCCTGATCCCAGTGTAAGGGAAAACACAGCACAATTGCACTGTGTCCTCTTTAGCTGATATCATTAGCCTGACCTGTGTTATAAATTCCAGTTCATAAGGTCCAGAACAGTGGCGCTGACATCACTGAAAGTTCTATCTGCTCAAAGAAAGGAAGCTGAAGGGAAACCACTCAAAATGTGGTTCAAGTTTGAGACATACCAAGAAGAGACAAATTAAAATTCTAGTTTATCATTTTCTAAAATCTGCATATGGAAGCAGCTAAAGTCAATGCCTCTAGCCCAGAATGACCAAAAGCAAACTGGATAAGTAAGTTCTTTCTTATTATTCTTTAGTCTATAATTCCTCTAGTCAGGGAGTGGGAGGGAAATATTGGTGTCATATAGTCCTGGCATACCTTAATATGAATGCTTCATTTGTTTTTAAATGTAAATTTAAATTGCCCCTATATTAGGCCCATAATTAACTTACTGTTTTTCAATATTGTGCCTTTATTAAAAGCTTTCAGAACTGTTAGGATCTGAGCTTTTACCATAGAAGCTACCAATACTCATATATGCTGACAAATTCTAATGTATCTCCTTTCTCTACATCACTTTGCTCTTCCTGTATTGGATTTTTTCTCCTTTCCATGTATCTCTGAAAGAATGCCAGATAGAGGTCCGTGAATGTTTCCATGAAAAAAAAAGTTTACCTGTCATTGGTTAAAATACAATGGAACACTATTCCTCTTTTTTTTTTTACACAAGGGATCATGTGGGTCAGCTCACACACTGGCTTACAAAATTGTTTCTAAAAAAGGAGTTGGGTCAGATGAGAATGTTAATTTATCTGAACATACGTACGTCAGTATTGATAAAAATAAAGGTGCTATTGTATGATGATAGGACATACACCAACACCAGTCTGTTGCTGAGAAGGAACCACATAAACAGATTCATCGTGATTTGTCCCAACCTAGCTGGAATTGTCTATTCCAATAGCTCATTTAGGCTGATGTTATTATTATACCCCATCTCCCCCATATAAACTGTGGGCCCCTTTTCCATTAAATAAATGATAGTTTATTTTGTTCTATAAATGCCAAGGCATTGTTGGAGCCAGTGCTGAGATTGACAATCCAGGCTGAGTATCATTAGTTAACTTGATGTCAGCATATTGACTTTGCAGTGATGACTAGATAACAATAATAGCAATGACAATGTCAACAGTAACAACTCATGTCACCATTGCATGTTCATTTGGAACAGGCACTATTCTAAACCTCCTATATTTTATTAATTAATTGAATCCTCACAACCATCCTATAAGATTAGATATTATTTTTATTATTCCCATTCTTTAGGTGAGAAAACTGAGGCTCAGAGAGCAGAAGTAACTTGTCCAAAGCCTTACAACTACTTACTAAGTGCTATAGAGCTAGAATTCAAAGGGAACTCTTAAGCATTCCTCTCTAGTGCTCAATATGGGACACCAGACATTTTCCTTGAAGGAGAGAGGAAAGCACATTCACTGTTAAATGAATTTATCATTAACGTAAAAATAATATAAATTTCAAATAACATAAAAGCGGGTAGGGGACTTGCTTTTTACTAAAAAAAAAAAAAGACATGAATTAGTCAGAGCAGTACCAACTCACAGAGAAACACAAAGCCAGAAAAAAAGAAAATGATGCAATAAGTAGCTGAACTAACTTAAAATTGAGGGAGAAATGTAAATAAAATCTAAGTGCTATGTAGAAGGAAGGAAGTCCTCTTGTAAGGTAAAAGAAGAAAGAAAAGTATTTCAGGTATTTGCTTGTGATGAACAAAATGTCCTGGGAAATTAGCAGAACTGTGTTTTAATTTGACCTGATTCACAGAGTGTCAGCTCTTGGGTGCTAATGACAGTTCTTTCTCCATTAGAAATAGCAAAACAAAGGGGAAAAAATCAATAAAGTGAATATACCAAAAGAACTCTTTACATTTCCTCTTTAATTTTAAGTTAGTTCAATGAAGAACTTTAGTTATGGAGTAGTTTTCACATGGTAGAAGAAGAATCAGGTGAATCCTTCATTTTTTAGTTTTATTCTTGGTTTCCAAGACACTCTGTTCCCCTATATCTCTGCTTTGATGAGTAATTCAGAGAAATTCTTCATGCTTTTATATGAACACAGTGCCATCTCAAATAAACTACCTGTCACTGTGGATAGGTCATTTTCTTTCTCTGGCCCTCAGGGAGAGAGGATTAGCTGAGTGCTAAAATCCCTTCAAGCTCTGTAACTTCTATAATTCTGTCATAATTCTCAACATATACTTGTTGGATGACATTACACATCAACTCAAATGACAATATACTTCAGTATTTTACTAGGTAACTATAGGAACTCAAACATGACACACATAAAATATCAGACTTGGACATATACAGAAAACATAAAATGTTATTTTTTGTTTTATTCTTTCAAATTTTTTGGATGGGGGTTAACCAGGGATTGAACTCAGGGGCACTCAACCACTGAGCCACATCCCCAGCCCTATTTTGTATTTTATTTAGAGACAGAGTCTCACTGAGTTGCTGCTATTGCTAAGGTTGGCTTTGAATTTGCAATCCTCCTACCTTGACTCCCGAGCTGCTGGCATACACACAAGCATGTGCCATTGCACCCAGATTATTCTTCAGAATTTTAATAGAAACAAATGGAGTTAATTGGCTGAAGGATGCTAGCAGTCTGGCTACTAGAAAACCTCATTGGGCCTGGATTTGGCCTTCAGTAGAAATGTACAGACTCCTCTCAGGGGTAGATTCACATCAACCAAGTTCACAAGGGAAATTTTTATAATTTTAAAATGCCTGGAGTTTGGAGACTTAAAACTCAATTTCAACCATACTCTACTAATATGTACAATTACTATTAAAAGTAAAATTGGAAAAGTTAAAAAGAAACCTCAACTTTAATAATGTCCCAGATTGATGAAACCTCACCCACTATCAAATGTAAAGATTATTCCCATCTATAATGACATTGATGCTTCATGAGGCAACAGATCCTCACATAATCTCCCTGCTACCAAACAACATGGGAAACCAAATTATAACCCAAAGCTTGCTTTATAACTTCAGAATCAATGTCAACTCAAGATACAAGATTCAAATGCCTAATAATGACATCATGTTAAGAGAGATGTACTGTCATGTATAACTAATTAGAACAAATTTTAAAAAAAAGAAAAAAGAGATCTCTATGAATAGGATATTCTAAATAATATCAGAATATCTACCATTTATAAAGGGATTACTATGTGCCAAGTACCATGTTAAATATATAAATCATGTTACTTTATTCTCACAATGGCCCTATATGGTAAGTATCATTAAAACACCTATATTACAGGCAGAAACTAAGGCTTAGAAAAGTATAGCCACTTGCCTAAGCTTAAAGCTGGGGAATGGTAGCCATTAGATGTGAATCCAAGTCAGTCTGCTTATGAGACCTCACTTATAACCACTATCTCTGTGCCTTAGAGCAAAGACTTAGAATGCAATTTCTTTCCTGGTTGGAGTGAGTTGGTCAAGAGTTACTATTTTTCTCTGTAACTTGTTCCTTTTTATCTACTTCATGACTGACAGCCCCTGACCCCCACTCCTCGACTGACACATTCTTTCTTCAGCTGTTAACACTGTCAATCAGGCTACTATCTGGTCTTTTTTTCCCAGGAGCCATTAAGTCTGTCTGTCTCAGCTTCACTCCCTCTCTTTATGAAATGTAAGAAAAAATAAAGCTGAAAGAAATAAAGTAATAGTCACCAACATTCTCACCAACTAGTATGGACAATAGTTGACTTTGGGCATTTGCTTCCAGTCTTTTTTCTATATTTACACTTTACAAAATTAGACAATACCTGACTTCATTGTTCTTTTGTATTTAGTCTCTTCAAAGGGAATTTGCATAGCTCTGTTCTCATCCATAACTTGTTGATTTTGTTGATCCTCTAGCTTAGCTTAAGCAGCATTTTCCTTATTATCAGCATCTTGGGTCAGGCCCTCTCAAAGCTACTTTCATATATCAAGTACACATTATCAGATATGGTGAGATTGATATAAACAGACAAATAGACAGGTCATTTTATTAATACTAGATCCCAAGATCATGCACTCAGTCTAGCCTAACTCTCTTAACTGTCAAAACATCCATTATAGCATAAAAGATCATAAACTTAGTATAGTGCAGGGGTCAATACTACATAATCTTCACCCAAAAAAAGCAAAAAAAATGTTTATATTGACAAGGAAGTGACAGGATTGGACAAAGCAATTCATTATATGAGTGACTTTGGCAGAACTGAATGTATCATGTTGAAAAAGAGATACCTTGGAAAAAGAAAAGTAACCCATCAAAAAGAAGGTACTTCTAGGCACCTCTGTGAATCATAAGCATAATTTATGATATCTGATTAGTATAATATTAAGTATATATTTATTTCCAAATTTAAAATTAAAAACGTACTTGGTTTATGGGTTTAAAGAAAGGTGTATCATCAGAACTATTTAAAAGGTTATCTGTGGAAAGAATAAGACCACAAAGCTTATGAAAAAGAAAAAGCTTCCCAGAAGGGGGAGACTGTGGTGTGCTTGGCAAACATCAACAAGTGAGCAAAGAGAACAATGGTCAAAGACATCTTTCTGTCAAATCAAAGAAGCCTTTTTCCATCTGTAATACATTAAGCTTCTAGGGTTGTAATTATGGAATTATTTTTAGTTTATCTACTCTAAATTTATCTTTCTAATAATACATATGGCAGAAAACTGAGGAGATATTGTAAACCAAATTCATTGCTAGTTCTGATCAAAACAGTTTCTCCATCTCATTATTCAGACTACAGGGTATCAACCAAATGGCTGGTTCCCCCTGCTGGCCTTCCCAGGAATTACACCAAACAGTCCTCGTGTCTCAAGTCTTTCAGGCACTGCTTAGTTTATCCCTACACTGTCCTCAGAACCACAGTGAGTTACTGGCATTTGAGACCCTCGCCTGTACGATGCACATATTTTTGTCTTTCAACTGGATAGTAAAATGCACCTACACCGGTCATTGCTGTGTGTGAGATATCATTAAGTGAAGAGCCTCTCTTTAAATATAGCCATTAATGCCAAGAGCCCTTCACTATTTTGCATTATTCCTTACTATCACCTCTCTCTGAGTATTTTGGGATGGGCATCTCAGGATCCTTCACATCCACATCCATCTTGCTGTCGCTCTGTCCACAATGTCTGGTTGTTATGCCTTTCCAGCTGGTCATTTCCCTCGACCCTTGTAGTGATAGCCCAAAGGTCAGAAGAATGCTGGGTCCAGCTCATCCTCATCATCTTATGAGCTAAGATTCTTTGTTTTTCCAATCATAGTCCATACACTCTCTCTCATCTTACAGTAACGAGTGTACCCAAACATTAACACATGAATTAGAAAAGTCACATCCTTTCTTATCCATGGACTATTATTCCAAGAACTGAGATCTTATTCTCCTGGTCTCAACTCCACTTTCTTTCTCTACTCCTTTCTTTGTATCAACCCCTCTTTATTCCCTTCTTACTTGAATTCCAAATCTTAAATGATTCCTGTAAGGTATGATTCTGCTTTTACCTATTCCTTCCTTCACTGAACCTTTGGACCCCAAATTCTTGACCTGAAATCATGACCTTGCATTGTCCTCCTCCCTTCCCAGTTTAGAACCCTGAACCCTGATTTCAGTGCACTTGTTGGGCTCATAACCTTGTCAACATCTTGTTGGGCCTGATGCACAATATTCTGGTTTCAGAACATAAAAACAGAGCCTGAAAATATTAATATAAGATTTTATCTACCCTGTTTACTTTCAACTATCATTTAGATTAGTAATTTTTGATATTAGAATAACATATGTCTAAACCTCAAAGGGACCTTAGAAATCACCTACTTCAGTGACTTCTAAAAATTTTTGGTCTGAGAAACCTATTGTATGAAGATCTCCTGGGGTACTTACTAAATATAGGTTCTCAGGCCCTACCTAAGAATGCCTACCACAAACCTATAAATTCAGAGTTTCTAGGCATTGGTCCTTATTACAAGTTCACCAGGCAAGTCTGATGCAGAGCCATGCCCCAGCACTGTGATTATCAGAGCCCATCATGTCACAGATGAGGAAACTGAGAGGGGTAGGAACTAAACTTCAAATCTCATGATCCCCAGTCTTTTAATATTTCCATTATACCACTTTCTCTCCTTCTGTGAGAAGATTTTTTGGAACTGCTGTGCATCTGAGCTAGTTACAAAATACATTAGCAATACAAAACTTGTTTTGTAAAGAACACAATGGCCTATCTGTTGAGGTCTCTGAAAACACTACTTTTAAATGGGTTGTACATTACCAAAGACAGCCATCTCGTGGTTGTACACATTAACTACTGAAGATTTATGATTTCTCCCCCTAAAACTATTATGGGTCAAAAGCAGGGTAGACTGTTGAATGTTTCAACAGTGCACTAGAGCTTGAGACAATTATAATGTGATGATTACCTGAGCTCTCTGAAGTACTTGTTAACCTTTCTTTATGGAAACTATACAAGGTGAATCAAAGAGCCAAAAGGAGTACAGAAAAGAAGCAATAACAAAGAAAGGACTAACAGGGCTTGGCCTGTCAGATAACCCTCTTCTTTAGTTGCTGGAAATTGATCTATAAGTTACATGTAGTCATCAGAATAGATTTTCACAAAGAAAATTTTTCATCACAGACAAATATTTTGGAAACAACAATAGTAGCAGGTCTACATAGCAACTAACATAAATTAAAGCAGCAATGTGATTATTGGCTATTATTACAGTTTGGATATGAGGTGTCCCCCCAAAACTCCTGTGTTAATGCAGGAATGTCCACCCACGAAATGATTGGATCATGGGAGCTGTAACCTAATCAATCCATCCTAGTTTGAATGGTCTGACTGGGTCGTAACTGTGGGCTGTTGGGGCATGGCTGGAGGAGGTCAGTCCTTTTACCTTTCCTTCTCTGTGTCCTGCCCACCGTGAGGTGAGCAGAACTCCTCCACCACACCCTTCCTCCATGATGTTCTGCTTCCCTTAAGTGCAGAGTGAGGGAATCCATAGATCATGGACCAAACCTCTGAAACTGTGAGACAAAATAAACTCTTTTTTTATTGGTTGTTCACAACATTACAAAGCTCTTGACATATCATATTTCATACATTTGATTCAAGGGAGTTATGAACTCCCATTTTTACGCCAAATACAGACTGCAGAATCACATCGGTTACACATTCACTGATTTACATATTGCCATATTAGTGACTGTTGTATTCTGCTGCCTTTCCTATCCTCTACTATCCCCCTCCCCTCCCATCTTCTCTCTCTACCCCATCTACTGTAATTCATTTCTCTCCTTATTTTTTTCCATTCTCCTCACAACCTCTTATATGTAATTTTGTATAACAATGAGGGTCTTCCTCCATTTCCATGCAATTTCCCTTTTCTCTCCCTTTCCCTCCCACCTCATGTTTCTGTTTAATGTTAATCTTTTCTTCCTGCTCTTCCTCCCTGATCTGTTCTTAGTTGCTCTCATTATATCAAAGAAGACATTTGGTATTTGTTTTTTAGGGATTGGCTAGCTTCACTAAGCATAATCTGCTCTAGTGCCATCCATTTCCCTGCAAATTCCATGATTTCGTCGTTTTTTAGTGCTGCATAATACTCCATGGTGTATAAATGCCACATTTTTTTTATCCATTCATCCATTGAAGGGCATCTGGGTTGGTTCCACAGTCTAGCTATTGTGAATTGTGCTGCTATGAACATCAATGTGGCAGTATCCCTGTAGTACGCTCTTTTAAGGTCTTCAGGGAATAGTCCGAGAAGGGCAATAGCTGGGTCAAATGGTGGTTCCATTCCCAACTTTCCCAGGAATCTTCATACTGCTTTCCAAATTGGCCGCACCAATTTGCAGTCCCACCAGCAATATACAAGAGTACCCTTTCCCCACATCCTCGCCGTATGATCATCTCGATAGACGCAGAAAAAGCATTCAGCAAAGTACAGCATCCCTTTATGTTCAAAACATTAGAAAAACTAGGGATAACAGGAACTTACCTCAACATTGTAAAAGCTATCTATGCTAAGCCTCAGGCTAGCATCATTGTGAATGGAGAAAAATTAAAGGCATTCCCTCTAAAATCTGGAACAAGACAGGGATGCCCTCTATCACCACTTCTATTCAATATAGTTCTCGAAACACTGGCCAGAGCAATTAGACAGATGAAAGAAATTAAAGGCATAAAAATAGGAAAAGAAGAACTTAAATTATCACTATTTGCGGATGACATGATTCTGTCCTAGAACACCAAAAAGGGTCTACAAAAAAACTACTAGAACTAATAAATGAATTCAGCAAAGTGGCAGGATATAAAATCAACACGCATAAATCAAAGGCATTTCTGTATATCAGCGACAAAATTTCTGAAGCGGAAATGAGGAAAAACACTCCATTCACAATATCCTCAAAAAAATAAAATACTTGGGAATCAACCTAACAAAGGAGGTGAAAGATTTATACAATGAAAACTACAAAATAAACTCTTGATCCTTTAAGTTGTTCTTGTTGGATATTTTGGTTCACAGTGATGAAAAGCTGACTAACGCAACTATCATAAAAAAAGGGAGAATTTAAAATAGTTTCCAAGTACTTTTAGGCCTGGGCAAGGTGAACATAAAGTCTGTTATAGCAATATCATGAACTCCTTATTGGTAAAAATGAGAAAGGACACTTCAGACTTAGTTTAAAATGGCAGCCAGACATGCAAGAGATGCTTTACTGGAAATACCAGTTTGTTTGTTTTTTTATAATCTGGGGTTCCCTGAATGTCTCTAAGAGGTTGGTTTGAATATAATAACTGTATAGAGCCCATGAACAATTTTCCAAATAGCAGGTAGGACCCTTAAGAGTCATATAAAGATGTGACAATGGCACTGGGCTTAATTAAGTGATCAGAGATGAATAAAAATATCTGCATGTGAGTTTAGTTACATCCAAATGCAATGTGGTTTGGAAAGCACCCTTGTTTGGCAGTTGTCTAAAAAAATCACAGGATCTTAAATCCTAGAAGTCCATGCTGTGTGTGTATGTAGTGGCTGGGATTGAGACATTTTGATTGTATGTACTTTTCAGCCCATTAGTGTTTTATTTACCTGAAAAGAGACAGCAACCACACAAACTTCTTCAGCCTACCTAGTTTGCTTTCTACTTCCTATTCATTCCCATAGTATATTTTGTATACCTATTATAATTGTTTTGTACACACTGAAATGTTATGACAATATATAGTTGCAAATATATCTCTCTAGCTAGGTTGAAAGTGCTCCACGATCAAGGACTTTTGGGTCTACTTTACCTTAACTCCAGAGCCTACATAGATTCAGGGTATGTAAGAGGCTCTCATATGTATGCTAAATTAATGGATGAATGAATGAAAAATGAATGAATGGTCAAAGGATGTTACCTAGACATCATGTGCAGTTCACATTGTGCCAAAGTGAACACTACAAATGAAAATTTTAGTTAATCCATCAGTTAACTTGTATACATAACACCAAACCAGCAATCTGCTTGTTTGCTCACCCCTCCAGAAATCAAGATATTTCAGACTATGTTGCCAACAACCAGAGTTGGAGAACATGAAATGCCTTAGACTACTGCACAAGACTTGAAAAATTCAGACAAATTCTTCCCTTAGCTTTTTACACCCTAGAAATATGGTCTGTAATTATACTTGTGTTTTGAAAAAGCTGTTATCATCAAAGGAAATTACAGGAATTTACTAACATTATCTCCTTAATCTTCCAAAGACAGTTGTAAGACAATAGAAAATTTTTCTGATGAAGAAACAATTACAATTATGAAGTGAACCCAGCCATATGTCACTTAGTGCTAGGAGCCACAGCAAAAATATTGATACAGGCACCTTTGGGTTTAGTGACTGCCAGCCAGCCATTCAGATTATGATTATGTTAAGTTACATTCATATGGTAATTGGACTCCTGCTGTTTACCTGGGCCCGTTTCGGGACTCAGGTTACTCATGTCACTCTTGTAATGGGAGAGTTCCCATTGGTTGGGAAAGGATGGTAGGAGGGTGTTCTGGGGGAAGTGGAGCCCCCCCCCCTCAGGTAGAACACACGTGGATGGACCCACTTGTTAGGGGACGCACACGGCCTCTCACAAAATAAAACTTTGTTTCAGTTTGACTGGCTTGTGTTTTTGTGCCCAATCGGGTTGGCATGCACTGACAGCCCAGTAGGGAAGCGCCCAGCAGGAGTGCGGCAGGCGGTGCTCAGCGACAGCAGCGGCAGGAGCGGAGCTCAGCCAGCTCCCTCGGCCCGGGGCCGAGAAGCCTGCAGCAACTTAGGAAGCTAAGTGACCTCAGTTAATATTCGAAAGTGTTGACATTCCCCTTCCTAAATTGCTTTACCTTGACCTCCATGACACTAAACTATATCCTCAATCTTTTCCTCTTCATGAAGATTTAAGCTTATTTACAGAAGAATGAATGTAATGTAAAATCCAATCATTTGCATCACTATGTATTGTCTTTAACAACTCATTTATGTATGGGTAGCTTTGTTTACACATTTAATTTTTTTTCATGTACAAAGATAGTATAGTATAGTAGTTGGGAGCACAAGCTCTAGAACTAGAATGCATCCTTTCAATTTGTGGATGTATTAGATGTGAGACATTGACCCAGTCACTTGGCCTTTCTGTACTTTGGATTCTCTACCTATAAATTTGGAATAATAGTACCTAATATTGGAGGGTTTTCATGAGGGTTACATGTTAAAAAATATATCAAAAATACATGAAATGCTTGGAATAGTGCCTGGCATACAAGCACTCAATAGATGTTAAATATTATGAGTAATATAATTGTTATCTCATAGCTATTTAGTAGTTATTTAATAGTCATTTCACATACACATTCCCATGTAACTATGTGATGTTCCATTGTGTTAATATATCACATAGAGCTTAGCCAATTTCATCTTGCATGATTTTACATGAGTTTATACATGTTTGGAAATTCATTGAAAAATAAAAAACAAATACAGGAATAGATTGTGTCCATCATTTTTGTTACTCAGAGTCTTTCTTCCCTCTCTCACCACATCCTGGTCCTATTTCCCCAGGCTATTGCTATAGTCCTTGCCCAGGCACTTGGCACCTCATAATTTTTAAAGGGGCCTAAGTAGGAGCATGGAGAACTAATAAAGCCCCTACCAAAGTAGACTGATGTGGTGTTATATCACAACACATGTAGCAATGTCTTGCACAGGGTGCCTTTCCATAAATGCCATATGGATTGATGAAATGATTATTCAGACCATATGGAAGAGTCTAGAAGCAGGCTGGGGCCAGGCAAGGAAGGGACCTACATGCCATGCTATGGAGTTTAAATTTGGTTTTATAAGCTCTGAAGATAGCCACTAATGTTTTCTAATCTTATAAAAGTGGGATTGGAGAGAAAGTTACTATTTTAATTTTAGAAAAGTACTTTATAGTTTCCTAACCATTCAACAGTGCAGCTCATTTCTCTTTCACCTTAATATTTTTGGATATATTAAATTTTGAAACTGCCCTGGCACAACTATTTTAGATTATCCCTTTTTTACTTGTCCTTCCCATGAGGAGGCTTTTTATGAAGGTATAATATTTGCTTTCATACTTTGTTTTAATAACATATTTTCATTTTCTGGAAAGCCCAGCCATACCTCATTTTATATTCCTTTCTGTCTTATAACACTTAAAAGAAAAAAATCTGTGCCCAAGATCATCACCCTGCCTCAAAGACAGGTAGTTGTTGGTGGCCTGCGAAGAGTGGACATGAGTTAACTCTGAGTTCCAGCTGGCTAGTTCCACAATAATCACCAAGCTCTGAAAGCAATCCATGGAAACAAGTTGATACAATTACCTATCAACTTGCTTTTGCAAGGCTGGACCTGCAGTCTCAGTGACAGTCACCCATTAGAAATCTGGGACCGTACTTTAGAAACAAAGCAGGTTGTATTGCTAATGGTTTAGGAGGAGACCACTGGGCAACATCACTACCACAGTCAAACCCCAAACAGCCTATCTAGGCTGTTCTTACCCTAAAGGAAAAGAGAACAATGAACTTGAATAACTCAATAAAAACTTCCAAAAGGGAGGCTCCAAAGATTTCTGTCTTAGTATCATTATAGCATAGTCACAGTGACTAGCAACTCATCAGAGACCTTTCCTCATAATGGCTTATTTCAAATATTTACTTTATTTTTCTCATATCTCAAGCCCTGTGGAATTGCACAGCTCTCACTGACTTATTGAAAATTATTTCAAAAATGATGTTCTCAGTATGTGAGATATTGTATTTCCTCCCCCGTTACAGCTTTACATTTTGTTTCTTTTTAATTCCGTGTTTTTTATTCTTTTTCTCTGTGAATCAATCCTCTGCATTTACAGAGGTGCTTCATATTTTCTTTTCCACTGCCTCACTGATAAAGAGCTCTATAGTGATACAGACTGGAAGGAAATCTCAGTCTCATTTCCTTCACTTCAAAAGTAAACCCACTTGCGTGCCCCATCTACTATAATTTAATGGGAATGTTTTCCTGCCACATTAGTCAATCCTGATGCAGGGAGAGTGAAAAGCCAGGCCAGATGGTCACTGTCACAGCTGGCTGGCTACACAGCCAGGATCACAGAGGCTAGCACTTACCCAGGCATTAGAGCTCAAAATGAGAAGACTAGGGATTCCATGAAATGACTTTACAGCCAAGCCAACAGGAGACCAATAAAACACCTTTTCTACCAACTGAGAAAATAATATGTAACATTATCTTCATTAGTGGATGTCTTCTATTTGCAAAGATGAACTTCAGATTGTTTTTGTCAGAAAGGGATCCATTGGAGTAGGCTTCTTTCCTGAAACCCTTTCATAAGACCAAGGAAATGCAAGAGCTAAAACTGCCCTCATCTGGTTACGCTACACCCCTATGTCCAGTGAGTGCCCATTCTGTGCCAGACACTGAACTAAGCATGCCAAGAGATTTAACTTCTGTTCTGAAGGAATTTCCTGTCTGATATGGAATCCAATCTCTACTGTGCCCTCAATAACTTTTTTTTAGGATTTTTTCCACAATCTTCCAAGTAGTTCTGAGGAAGACATTCAGAATTCCTGTGGGGTCAGAAACACTGTTATTTGCAAAGACCTCCATGAATCATGCAAACCACAGTGACTCATCACAGAACTCATTCCCAAACTAACAATTCCTCTATGAAGAAATAGCCTTAAATGCTACCAGAGGGCCTATACCTATTGAACACTCCTGGCATTCCCTTCCATCTTTTCCTTGGGAGACAGAGGACCAGCCTTAAGCCCCTGGACCAGCACATGGCTAAGTTCAACCCTGCAAGCTTATTCTCTGCAAGGTGCTAGGACCTTCAGCATAATAATTACCACTTGCTAAGTTTCATCTCTATGGAGAGTATAATGAAAGGTGACTATCTAAGGAGCACTTTAGCAAGTAATCAAGCTTGAAATTTTGTGATAAAAATGCAAATCTGAGGTTAGTATTTAGTCCACAGAAGGAAAAGCAGAGCCCAGCAGAGCAAGTCAGCTACCTTTGGAAGCACTCAGCTCTCCCCCTATTTTAACTCACAGAAATACTCTGCCTCCCAGTACATCTCTTCACATTTACTCATCCATATTTCTGCCCCTCTTCTGACTTCTCTTCTTCCCTTCCTCTTATTCTTTTCATTCCTCATCTTCCACTTCCATTTCCTCTTCCTTATCCCCTCCTAGCATCTTACCACAAAATGGAAGTTAGGATTGGACTCTGAGCAGTTTCTGATTATATATGGCTACATGATGGAGTGTGCATGTCCACCCCAAACTCTAACACAAATGAATTTTGGATCATTCACTTTATCAGATCACCTGTGACTTTGTTCCCCTCCGTAAGCACTGACAGCCAAGAAATGACTGTCGAAGTTTAGACTGGTTATCTATCTATCCTATAAACTTCTGTGCCTAGCCCTCATGGTTACAGATAGGGATGTGCCACAAGAATAGATGCCATGTCTAATGCAAACAAGGCTGCCAAGGCTTTTCATTCAGTCAGCAAGAAGACAGGTTAGCAAAGGCCAGTTCAGAAAGTTCATTAGGCCAGCAGAATTTGGCAGATATCAAGGGGTAAACAAAGAGGCCTGAGAGACCACAACAGATATTAGCTCCCCCCCCCAAAAAAAAAAAGATATCCAAGGTTCAAGTGTCCTAGAACTCAGCTTGGGCACAAGAGCTCAAGCAGAAAGAGGCCAAAGAGAGCCAAGAAACCTAGGCCTAGAGGTGTTGAAATCACAGCAACCTAAGGTACAACGTCCCCTTCCTGATCTGAATTTTGGGGCAGCATTTCTAGAAGCTATGTTAACAGATGCTACCGTTCACAACACCACAGGTTGCACATCAGGAGGAATCCAGCAATTCTGAACCTCAGCACAGTTTGCAAAGCTCTTTGGGGTTCCTTAACATGAAATGGGAAGTATGTTTTACAGGGCCTACAAAGACAGGCCAAACCTATCTCAGGTGCCCTCAGATGCATGAATTTGCTTTCAAGTTCTAACTAGCAAAGTAGGTGACAGGATGCTTGATGTTGATGCACTTCATTGCCTTGCTTTTCCTCTTCCTTCCTCATGCTGGCTCCATCTGAGCAAGAGGCCCTTTAAACATGAAAACTCTTTATGCTTTCCATCTAGCTAGCAAAAGGCCCCTGTGGGTGGAGGGAGGCAATGCTCTCATTTTCCAGTATGCCCTGGAATGGGACAGATGTCTGAAGGGGGCTTGGAGGAAGTGATGCTGACCACCAAACATTTTTATTTTCCTGCATCTTTCATTCCAATGCATCCCCCAGAGCCAAAAGTGTAGCAATATACAAAGGCAAAGACATATTTTTATAAGAGGAGCCAACCACGATAATCAAGAGCTGACGGTAAACTGTTGCATTTGGATACTTGGAAAACAAAGCTAAGTTTAACCAACCCCTTCTTAGCCATTGTTTTAAGGGGAGAAAACCTGTTACTGGTTTGTATGACACTTATCCATATTAGAGTTTTTAGGACACATTAAACAGTATCACAAGTCAGAGCAGATTGGATTCATTAATGGAATTGGATCGCCTCTCTAAACATCAGAGCAACTTTTTTAGTAACGAGAAACCTTACTTCCTCCACTTAGTTGAGCAGGAAAATTAATGTAGTGTGCTTCTGAAGAAACACATAATGAACATGATGAATTTTCATCATCTTGCTGGAAAGTGATTCTTTATGTTCTTATTCCAAATTTACAGCAAGTAAATTTAATGTTCCAAAGCTGCTGAGCCTTTTTAAGACCTCACTATCAATTTGTTGGGTGCTTTAACTGATCCTGACCTGGAATTGATTAGTGCTTTCTGGAAAACGCACGTGTAGCAAATTACTGCACTTCAAGATAAATCAAGTTATTTGGGAAGTTACACTTTTTAACTATTCACGTTTCTCCTGGAGGGAAAAAATAGTCTTTACCTGAGTATCCTGCAGAAAGGCACAGACCCAAACTGGGTCTTCTACTTTCATAGGGAACTGTTTTATCAATAAGTTGAAAGTCCCCAGCAGTTACTTGGAGCCCATACTCACCAGCTCCTTGGCAGAGCTGATTTCAAAGTCACTACTGTTCTTTAGTCAAGGGTCATAGGTCACAGATGGCATTCCAGAGCACTGTGAACCCCCAAGGACATGGATGCTTTAAGCAGACATTCCATTTCCAGAAGTTTTCCTCCTTAACAGCAGACTGTTCATAATACGCAGAATATGAGGAAACTGACATTTAGAAAGGCAGGAGGCACAATCATTCCTTTTCTTTAAAAACTGAGCTATAATTCACATGTCATAAAATTCACTCCTTTAAAGTACACAATTCATAAGGTTCTTTTTATATATTCACAAAGATATGCAATCATCACCACTATCTGATTCCAGAACATTTTCATCATTCTAAAAAGAAGCCCTGTACGCATTAACAGTTACTCTACATTTCCTCCCTTCCCTCTGCAGGCCTGAGACAACCACTACTCTACTTTCTTTCTCTATGGATTTGGCTGTTCTGGACAATTATTTCTTTTTTGCATAAGTATTTTGTTTTTTATTTTGTTTTAAGTAACCACTGATTTTTTTTTCTCAGCAGGAAACAAGACAGTAGGAAAAGTTAAAGTAGTTCCATTTAAAATTTAAAATTCAGATGTCTAAAATATGGGAACTTTGTTGTATAACACTTCCTATAGGGGCCTCTAATTGTGGATGTAGACAGCTGCTAACAGATAGCACTACTTGAGTACAGACCTTCACATCAGGTCTGATTCTCTCTTCTTCCTTTGGTTGAGTCTTGCTTTGATATTTGTTGGAGATAGGGAAGACCTGAATATCTTAAAGTCAGTTCTGGCCTTTTTGGTGAGAAGTGGTAAAGCTAAGTACACTCTGGAGTTAGGGAAACTAGGTTCCAGGCCATAGCTCTACCACTTTTTACAGGTTACAGTGTGTATGACTGTGGATAAGTCACATGACCTCTCTGAACCGCAGTTTCCTTCCTGTAAAATGGAAATTAAAAAGTACCTTCTTCACAAGATTTACTTGGAGGACTAAATGAGACATAGGTAGGTAGGCAGGTATATGAGGGAGGGAGGTGGGTAGATATATAGATAGATAAGATAATGTGGTACTATGCCAGCTGTTAATAATATCTCAGTAAGTGATATCTAAAATGAAATGCCTATTTTGTGTCAGGTATTAATTTTTACATTTACTGGTCACTTGTTTACTGATGCTAAATGTATTCAACAAAAGGAAGGATGGGATTCTAAATACAAGGGTTGGCAATGCCTCTGAAATATATCCATGTAATAAGATGACATGATGTCTGATCAAGTATATGAGACTGATATCACACCAGTAAACACTAGCCCCAGATTAATTTCTCGACAGGCAAAGCAAGCTGACATTCTCAGGAAATTAAAATTCAACATGTTCTTTCAGAAAAGAATACTGCAGCCCATGAAAATCAATATGCTTCACTCTGACTATATGGCAGTTCAGTTTCTCCAGTCATATAGCAATAGCTATTCATGCACAGAATAATAAGAAATCTATAGATCAATAAGTGCTTTGATTTATAAAAGGTTACAGCAAATCGACAGGGACAAAAGATCTAGAAAAGATAAACATCTCTCATTAAAAGGCTACTTTATACATAATCCTGTCAAAATAAAGAATACATATTTTGTAAAGTATGTGTAAAAATGCTGATAGGATTTTTAAACACAATCAAACATCTGTCTTCACTAATATAAAGTTCAAAGTCAAATATTTTATTAACTGCACACATGATCAATCTGGTAGGTAAACTAAAACAAGGGAATTAGCATAGGTAATACCTGTAACGAGTATTTAACTCCTTTCTCAGGTTTGATGAACAAAAACTTGACACTTAGTGTTTTTTAGAGCAATAGAAAATAATCACAAAGCAGTGGGCCTTCATCAGGATTCCATTTCTATAGGATTTCCTATAGTCTTGAGAAACTTGGGATTTTTAAATCTCTGGTCCATGATCCTACTCAAACATCATGAAATTATATTCAGGAAGAACAGATTGGAGCTTCTAACATTTACCAATACCAATGAGATGAGGAGTGCTGACACTATTGTTTATCACTAACCTAATAATGGATTCTACCTTCTTTTCTCTCACTTATTATCATCAGCCATCTAAATGAATCACTCCTGAACTCCTTAGGTTCTGGGGAGTCTGTGCCAAAGTCCATGACTATATGAAGCAATGATTAACTTTTAGGATTTTTTTTCCTGACCATTTGTGAGTGGTATTACTTTTTCCAGCAAGCAGGCTTTGGTTCTAGATAGTGTAAACACTGGACAAGTAGTGAAGAACCTCTAGGCATCAAACTAGAAATTTTCATCTGGCACAAAGCAGTTTTGAACAAAATGGACTACACAGAGAGTGGCAGGTACCTAAAGGGCCTCAGGCTGATGATACTAAGTAGAGGTAAGGTCAGTATCTGCTAAACTCCTTCTATGTCAATATATTCCATTCTATACCACAGTAAATCAATTGATCTGGCTTCTGATTCTGCCTCTGTCATTATCTGCATGACCTCAGGAAGTAGCTTCAATCTTCTGGACTTCTGTGTCCACACGTGTAAAATGTGGACATGAAAGTGGTTGATCTACTTTTCTAAGCATCCTACAAGTCAATCTCCATGCTACTGGCCACTCAGTTTTACTCAGATCATCATCAAGACTTGAAATAAAGAATATAGATAGGATGGCCCCACCCTCAAAAAAACATTCATTGACTAAATGCTTTAGACTTCCTTAACATTATTTCCAAACACTAGATTAGACCCTGGTGACTAAAGATGAATATGTCCGTACGATCCAAAATGTTTTGTGAGTTAATACATAAGATACAGATACATCTTCCATGATCCACAGCAATTACCATTAACTTCACAGTATACCCATCTCATCCAGCTTCCTAGGTAAAGTGATCTAGCATCAGACAGAGTACATAACACAAAGTAAAGAAGAAAACTCTGCACCTAGATTCTATCTGGGAAAAGTCCTAGATGGTGGAAATATGCAAAACTTGAGTTTAAGGGGCTATCCTTACAGAAGGCACCAAGGGATTCAGGTGGAGGAGTAGGCACTTTCTCAACTCTGTGACCAATCCCCTCCTCTCACATAGTGCTCAGTCTCATTGCTTCCCCTTTGACATGAGAGATACTGTCCCTTAACTGACTTAAGAGATTTTTTTTTTTTTTTTTTTTTTTTTTTTTTTTTTTTTAGTTTCTTGCTTTTCTATCTCCACCTCACACCATGGCCCTTCTCACTCTGGTATGCCTCCACTGGTAGAAATTAATACACTGAGAATCCTCTGCTACTTTTGGCTGCTATAAGCTAGATATATGACGTTCAGCAAATTATGGGGTTTTTTATTAATTTTTTATTTATATATAACAGCGGAATGCATTACAATTCTTATTACACAAATAGAGCACATTTTTTCATATCTCTGCTTGTATACAAGCAAATTACTTTTGATGGCAAACCTCAAACCAGTTTTACCCTATACTCCCTTCCACTCCTCTCCCCTCCCCTCCTCTTCCTCGTCCCCCCTTCCCCTTCCCCTTCCCCTTCTCCTTCTTCCTGCCACCTTAAATGTGTGGGTCAATGGCCTCATTTACTCTCTCAGTCCTCTATTTTCATTGACACATCACTTCCTTATGTTAATACCTTCCAGAGACATCCCTTTGCTTTGATCTATTGCATCTTGTTTAAGTTTAATTATCAGAGACCAAACTACCTCCGGGGGTCATCAGGGGACACACCTGTTATTTCTATGAATTGCTTAGACTGATGCTTTCAACTAACTACATCTCTGCTGCCTTTCTATCAAACAGGGATGATCCTATTTCCCTCCCAGGGTTGTTATAGGAGAAAAATGAGACAAATGCAAAATTACTTTTAAAGTACTGTGCAAATATAAGCTGTTATCATTTCTAAATCAGCACAAATGGATCCTTTTGCTATCCTTCAACTTTATAAAATAAAGTGGTAAATGAGAGCACAGAGCACTTAATGGAAGAATTTTTTAAAAAAAGTAAAATTTCTAATCAGTTAAAAACTTGGGGAAATCCTGTGAAGGAGTTCCCATATCTGGAAAAGAGCTGGGATAATCAGTGCCCAATTATTGTCAACTGATAAATGAGGAGCCAATTGGCTGAATGGCATGGAAAAAGTGGACACCAGACAAAAAATAGATATAATGGCTGATTTATGACAGAGAAAGAGAAACAGGGAAAGGAAGAAGACAGAATGAGAATGAAGTTGAAACATTTGTCTTGGCAATCAGCAAGCACCAAAGGTAAAGAAAGAATTTCTTCCTCTCCCACCCACCACGTGGAACATTTCTTTCCCAGGGAAGAAGAGGTGATGGTTTCCTCAGGAAATTGATTACACCCACACAAAACATACTAAACATTGACCTCAGAATTATATTCATCATATTTCATTCTGAACTCTCAATCTTTGATTGTCACTTGTGTTATTCTCTGAGGGGGAGGGCAGAAAAAGAGTATGTTAGAGTAGTAGACAAAATATACTTATTTTCAAAGGAACATATTTTCTGCTGAAAATTCCCTTACTCCAAAAATGCTGATTTTTTAAAAAATGTCCCTGTGGTAGTAGAAAAATAAGTGGTAAATGAAGGCTAAACCACTTACCTACTTCACCCCTTTGCAGCCTACTGGTGTGTGTTGAAAGCCACATCCACAATTAAGCTGTCAGACATGACATCATATCCAATCCTTGAACCATTATGTAAAGAGATACAAGGAAGAGGCTATTTCTTCTGAAGAAAGATCCTAGGTGCAGTATAGTCAGCCTCATGAAAGGAATGGGAATTGGGTGGTACAAGCTGGAAGGGCCAAGAGTGTGGCAGAAAGTGTGGGTGGGGTGGGGTCTCATCAAAGGCAGCACCTCCTTGGTATATCCTCAGTGACTAAATAACCACATGGGCAGGGGTTCCAGTTCATTAGTGCTTTGAACCTCTCTCTGAATTGGATGACCTTTGAGCATCACCACCACCACTTGGTGAATAATAGTGACTTTTTCCTCATAGAGTTCTCTTGACTTGGCTCCTAAAATTGTCCCTTCTCATCCCTGACACAGAATTCAGGAGAATACAAGGAGCAGCCATTCTATTGGACCTGGGGAGGTGAGGGTAGATGGGAATCAGCAAGTGATCTGAAGATGCCACCTCCCTAGAAATGAATCCTCTAAGGCACTTCAGCCACCTAGCACTCAATTGGCTCGTCCTGCCATATTTGAATAATGAAGTGCCATTCACACAGGTGATTGCTAACTACTCTATGCACAAGACACTTAACACACACACACACACACACACACACACACACACACACTCTGTCATGAAGCCCCTTAACAAGAGAAAATTCACCTTAATTCATGTTTGTGTATCTCCTGCTGACCCAGCATCTAGCTGTCTACGTGATATCAAGAAGCAGCTCAATAATTATGTTATTTTACCTGGATGCAACTCAGAAATAACACTGGCTTTGGAATCTGGGAATATACATTCTAGAGTGACTTCCACCACAAAAGAGCTGTGAGACTTTAGGCAAGCCTCTCCACCTTCCCTGGCCTCAGTTTCCTAAACATGTTACAAATGGCTAATTCCCTCAATTCATTCAGTTCTCTTAAATTCCCTTCCCAGAAGAAGCTTTTTCTTCACCAACCTATCTATAAAACCACCATCTGCACCTTTCCTTCACTCCACATTGCTTTGCTATTTCTTATAATCTTACCTTAAATTTAAAAATGCCTTATTATTTTCTTGTTTGGTGTCTTCTTGCTCCCTGTCTCCCACCACACCAATTGACTGTAAGTTCCACTAAAGTAGAGATTTTTGTCCTTTTTTTCACTATTGTATCCCTCACTTCGGGGCACAATGCCTAACACACCACAGATGCTAATAAATATCTCAAGTTAAATATTTATAAACATAGTAGATGCTCAATAAATGTGTATAGGCTGTGAGAAGGAAGGTGGTGAAATGGATAAGCCCCAAGGTCATTCCCCAAGTTGAAAGTCTATGGACTATGATTTTTCAGGTAAGGATCTGGCATTCAAGCAGGCATCTTCATAGCTTCTCCCAAGTACCAGAAAGAGAGAGCTCAACCATTTCTTTCTCCAGAGTTGGCAGAGATCAGAACTACAGCTTTCAGCATCTCTCCAAGCTGGACACCGGAGGGCAGTATACCCACACTTACTGTTTCCATCCAGTAGAGGGCCGGGGGTAGGGGGAATCCAAATTCTGGCAGTACTCTGGTGTCAAATTGGCATGTCAGGACCGGCGCCTAACTGCCCCCTGATGTGAGGAGCTGCAGACTTCAAGACAAAGGGTTCAGTAAAGACTTCATTCAAAATTTGTAACATGGAAATCAAATGTGAACAACAGACTCCAAAACCATCTGTTCTTGCCAAAGCCAGGACAGACTCCATGGCCAGCTGCCAGAATTGTCCTGGGTTGTTCTATACACACTAGGGGAGGGAGCTACGTTTCCTTCTAACAAAAGACCATTATGCAACGGGCTGCCAAATGCAATCTTCCTTTTGGTGTATTCTCCTTAACTAGAGTAATGTAATAAAATGATAATGATAATCTTTTGGCTTATGATTATCCTCAGTTAACACACACACACACACACACACACACACACACACACACACACACACACGACTCCAGGCATCAAAGTGAGCTGACATTACAAGCTGATTATTTGCCTTTCCGAGAAATTTATCATTGTAGCTTGGTGAAAATACATTTTAATTAAAACACTGTACACATTACAAGCTGGGGAGTCTTTCAAAGAGTATAATTAAATGCAAAAACTGAATACCTTGCTACAGTATTAAAGGTATACATGAAACTATATCAAGGAAAACCTATTACAGTTAACATGTGTGGGCATGTGCACATAATTTCTATTAAGAAATTTAAGAGCTTAATGAGTATCAAAAACTATTTGATATGTGAACTCTTATTATGATGGCATGTTCTATTACTTTCTAATTTTGACTATTGTGTTGTAGACATTTAAATTTAACAATACCTTCTTGTGAAATGAAAAGGCTCAATGTGCTTACTAAATATATCCTTAAAACTAAACAGATTTTTTTTCCTCATATCTTTTTTTCCTAAGTCACCAAACCCAGAAATATCCTAACTCTGCACCCTGGGTGACATCTTTTTATGAACTCCAATCTTGCACACAACCCCTCAGGCCACAATTGCATGGCTGATCACAATAGGAACAGCCTATATATTTGTTTGTAAAACCAACAATCTCTTGCTTCAGCACCAGATCACTGCCTTGGACCTCTGAGAGGTTTTTGTATGGTCTTCCTTCTATAAACCTGCATAGCCTCACTGTACGCTTTTGATAAATTAAAGTGTTCATTTGGAATGAGATAAGCTTAGCAGGCTTGTCCCTGCAAGTTCCTGTTAATAAAGTTGAGAGTGTTTAAACCCTCAGGAGGTGAAAAGAAAGAGCTGGTCCATCTTGTGCTGTCGGAGGTGATAATTTTCAGTCGGCCCCCTGATAGAGCCAGTGAATGTATCCCTTTTAGCATCACGTAAACCAACACAGCATAGGAGGCTTCTGCTCCATCTGTACAGGAGACAGTAGAATGAAAGAAAAAATAAACAGCTGTAAAGTTAGCAAAGTAACTCCACAGAGAATTGGAAAAAGCTAGGCCTCTAAAGCACTTTTTTTCCCTTTGAACAAGACATGTGCAGAAAGCTGGTCCCCTTTAGTATTTTTCTCCTACTTGCCTTGGATTCCCTTCACCTGGAAAGAGTGTGGACACCAGTCAGCATTGCTTGGTGTCTGTTTCATTTTTAACTTATCATTTCTACAAAGGCTTTACTTTTTAATCAAGAGAACAGGAAATAAGCTGAAAGCAATAAAACACAGAACAGAGCAGGGCCTGTGAATTCCAGGGAAAAAACGTAAGTGCTTGAGAATGTCCCTAAGCACAAAGGAGGCCTCGTTTGTGTGGAAGTTGCTAAGAAAAAATTCAAGGAGTCGACAGCTGAACGTGGCATACTGAAAATATACAAAGTCTACATCAGAGTCAGTCACCATTTTAGGCTCAAAAGCACATATTGGGTGTGTAGGGGCACCTTACGTGCCTTTTTATTTTCTCTTCTACCTCAAAGTTCTTCTCCCCTTTTCCTCCACTCATTGAAAGACCAGAAGTAACTACCATGAATTGGGGTTGTAAACCTGCCTCCAACAGCCTCAGGCATCCCAGAACCTTAATTTATCTCATTTCAACAAAAGGCCCATTGCAAAACGCTCTTCCCTGTAATATGTTGGCTACTATGTGGCTGAAGATGCTAATGGCCTCTCAATCTACTTTAAGGAATATTTTTATGAAAATCTATTTAGTAAGTAGTCAGTTGAAGAACAGATTAGAAGAGGTAAAAGAGGAACTGGGATTGTAGCTCAGTGATAGAGTGCTTGCCTAGCATGTGGAGACACTGGGTTCGATCCTCAGCACCGCATAAAAATAAATTTAAAAAGCAAGATATCACATCCACCTAATAGAGAAATAAAGGAAGAGGCAGAGAAAATTCTGATAACATATTTTGCATACTTCACAAAATATCTGTTTATTCATTTGTCCTCCCCACTGGACTGTGAATCCCCAGAGGATACGGGGCTATCTCTGTCTCTCTCTCATCTTCACATCTCAGTATTTATCTCAGTCTGATACGTACAGGGGCATTTAGCAAGCATTTGGTTGACTGATCCAAACTACATCAACAGTCAATAAAAAGAAGGCTTCAGCCTGAGAAATGCCAACCAAAATGAATCTGATATGCAGATCATGGGCTATTTCTACAAACTAAGTAGCTAAGACATACATAGCTATTATAACCAGAAAATAACTGATATCATCAAGAGAAGCAAGAAATATTTTTAAAACCACTATGTTCCTCAGGAACAATGTCCCTTTATCCGACTGTCAGGGACCATGTCCTCCCCTTGTGGTAATTCACATAAACTGGTCATAGCCATAAAAAACTACAAAGGTGAAAGTCTGTTTATGCTTTGCAAGGATTGGATATTAAGTAAATGGATAAAGGTCACACATGGTCCCAATTCCAAATTCATGTTGCAATGTCTGGTCAAGGTGGGGTGAGATGAGAGAAAATTTCCAGCTTCTATTCTGAACAACCTGGCTTAGGTCTGGTAAGATAGATTGTCAGGAAAACTATCCAGTGAAGTGTAATTTTTCATTCAAACCTTCAAAAGGAAAAAAAAACCCTGTAAAACAAGTTTACTATCTTGTCTATGCATCTAAATACTTACGGACTTTAAAATCTGTTTTTAAGAGATTATATTACAGGTAATATAAATTATCTTGAGGCTTTTGAAAAGCACATTACATGTTAGAAGTCTACTCTATTTCCCTGAACTGCTACAATACAGAAAATAGTAGACTAGCTGTCTTGCAAAGGTCTCCAAGTAAACAATCATAATTAATACAGTACATGTACTCCAGTACATTCCATGGAGCAAAAGTTCTCATGGGCAGTGACTAGGGCCATTTTTCACGGTTGATTATTTCAGTAATTTAGATTTCCTCTTTTAAACTTTAAAGGCTATACAAACCATTTCCAACACATATCAACAAAATTTCATTTCTGTATGCTGAACTATAAGGACAAAATCAACCCTATGCTGATACAATTAAAAGTACCACAGTTTTAAAAAATGACTTGTCATCATGTAGAACAAATCCAAAAATGTACCTGAAGAAAAAAAATACTGACAACTTAGATTTTGGATTATAGTAATACCAAGAAAGCGGTGAGCTGGGAGAAGACAAATAGTTTTAAGTCAAAGCATGGTAATTAGAGATTGGGTATACCTTATCTGAGACTCAAAACAGAAACTACTTAAAAGGGAGCATTTGCTAAGTCTGGAACATTTTCTATTCCTATTGATAAGCTCAGTGCTTTTTTATAGTATCCACTGTCTTAATTTCTTGGGGGACTCACCACTCGAATAAGGATTTTAGAGGACTCAAGCTACCAATAGTTTAAGTGGTACAATTTATAAATTATCTGAAATAACTTTTTTTTGTTTTAAGTCATCTGGAAATTATAACACTTTTTAGCTCTGTCTTCTCAGTGAAGCTAACTCAACTTCACTGCTATTATTTTCTTGAGTGACTACTGATGAGGCCTCTTTATAACAGCCCCCCCCCCAGAAGCCCAGCCCTACCCAGGCTCAAAGTGACCTCCAGAGCTGGTACTCAGCATCAAGTCCCCTGGCATTTTCTAGTCCTGCTCTGGCATTTTACCCAGTTGCAATAATTGGGTCTTTGGTAATTCCTTGTGATTCACATACCTCAGTTTCAGCCATTCTGCCCCTGTCTTGACACTCTATCTTGCCTTGGACTGCCTTGCTACTGCTTCCTAGGATTTTGTCCCTGAGCCTTGGATTAGGAATCCAAGTGATTAAATATAGTAAGATGGCCTCATTCACAATCAGATATTCTGATTAGGTGCTATCTTCCCTACTAGACTTTGAGCTCTAGAGTACAACTCTTATTACAGTTGTTCCTTGGTTTTGGCAGGAGGTATTGGTTCCAAGAACCTGCAGACAGCAAAATCTGTAGCTGCCTCAAGTCCCTTATATCAAATGGCATAATATGTGTATATAACCCATGTGCATCCTCCCATATACTTTGGATCATCTCTAAGTTATTTATATGCCTAATATAATATAAATGCTACATAAATAGTTGTTATGCTGTCTTGTCTAATGAATGACAAAAAAGCTTGCATGTGTTTAATACAGATGCAATTATTTTCCTAAATATTTTGAATCTGCAATTGATTGAATCTGCTGATGTGGAATCTGAGAATATGGAGGGCCAAGTGTATTTGATTCAAAATAATTGCTACTATACTTAAGATGTACAGATGACTAACTGCATATTTGTCTTTATTCCATAAAGCAGAGCACAATGCTCAGCATATGGAAAGTCTAGAAGGGATCAAATGAGTAGACCTCTGCCATATTTATCATCTGCCCTTGCTTTAACCTGTTATTGTGGCCACAAAACTAAACTTCTGCTTATTACCTGCCCCTGGAATTTTTTTTGGATCACCAGTGTCACTTCCCTGGATATCCTGAAAGACTAGGAGACAAGCATATTATTAGTTTTTTTGTTTCTAAAGTGCATACATGATTGTTAAATCTAATTTCCTATATTTCTCTTCAGCCTTATTTCAATCTCCCTAAAGTTATTAAGAAAAAAGTCCTCTTTCTGAAGAAAAATTACAATGTTTCCTAAAGTCTCAAGTTGACAAATTTTTTCTCTGTAGAGTAAGTTTGTCAAAACGTCAAGAAATCCCTTTTTATAATGCTTTAGCACAAGTGAAAAAAGGATAATTTTAAATTGAACCGGAGCTCAGTAACACATTAAGATATTATACTTCAATTTAAGTTTATCTAGCTAAAATAAAGATCAAACCAGTTTTGCATCCCTGAAAGATCAGACTGTAAATAATTAAAAGAGATCCTAGTCAGGCAGATGGTATAATGATGGTGTTCATGAGAGAGAAGCCTGGTCCATGTACCTTCAGGCCAAGTTGGCTTAGATAGGCCCATACAGTCAGCACCTATATGATGAACAGGACCCCTCGGCCAGACACTACTTCCCCTCATGTATGCTTTGGTACTTAAAATCTCCATTTTAATTAAGGAACAGGGCTGAGTCCTCCTACAGCCACCACCAAGTCTGCTAGATATTACCACAGGCATTTGATCTCCATGGGTCATGAAATGAACATGCCCCTTTTAAAAAACTTGGTCCATCCATCTAGTTAATTCATTTTCCTTTTATGAATACATAAACCATCAGATTGCTAGAGGACTGTGAATGGAGCAGTATGTAAGAGTTGTAAAGAGTGCAGTTCAAATATTACTATTGTTTCTATAAACTGTGATAAACACTTTGTTTAAAAAGCCCACCTTAAAATTCATTTCTTTGGATGCTGACTTTCACATTAATTTTATTTGCTATCTTCTTTTAGAAGGCAACTAGTTCTTAGAAGGAAAAGATATTAAGTCTTCTATAATTAGGTAGAAATGAGTTTATCTGAAGTTTCCCTCACTGGAATAGAGTAGGGGTGACATTTAGAAGATGAAAGGGTACAAGAAAGGGCAGTGGATATTTTGTTTGGTCTCAGACCCATATTTGTTAAAGCAGTACAAGACAAAGCAGAAACTCCCCCTACCATAATTTGGAGGGGCTAGTGGAAAATAGAAATGTGGTACCCTTACTCAGAAAGTATTAAGAATTTCAACATGGTGGGCTGGAATATGACTTGGTGGTAGAACACTTGCCTAGCATGCAAAAGACCCTGGGTTCCAACCTCAGTACTATATTTTGATAAAAGGAACTTGAAGAGCATTAAAGCAAGTTCTGGGCCCTTCTGACACAGGGTCCTATGTGACTACACAGGTTTCACATTCCTGAAGCTGGTCCTGACCAGCAGGATTGAATTTCAGTACATCAATATAAAGCCATCTTCATTACTGAGAATGCAAGTCAGGATAAGTATACTACTGGCTGTGAACACCACAAGAGGAGGACTTATATGTGATTTCATCATATCCTGCGGTTTATTTCTATGCCAGAAACTCGTTTTTTGCATTCCCTGTTTGATTTTTATATACTGGTTCCTTATGACCCTTAAAGCTTCAATGTAGTTATTTCCTCTCTGTGCTAGCTCTTTCTTCACCTCCACACAAAGTCAGTAGAGTCCTCTCTAATAAGATTGTGACTGCCTTCCTCTTGTTTAGGAATGTATGTTATATCAGAAGGAAAATTCATGTAGCTATAACCTCTTTGGAGTCTAAAGAATCAACAATCTGAGACTACAGAAGGAAAGGAAGAGTCTTCCACTAGCCTTTTATCTAACCTTTTATCTAGCAGGATAGGCTCCACTGTTTTCATCAGGATGAGCTAGTGTGTCAATGCAGAAGATCACTAATGACTATGGAGAGAAATCTCTGTCATGGATGTCAGCAGCCTTCCAGATATGGCTGATGAACCTTGCACATTCTTTGACTTGTAATACCTCTAATCTCTTCTTTCTTTGGCCTGCCAAAGATCGGTTGCCTTGGGAAGACTGAGGCAGTGAAAAGAGGAAGAGGGGAAGAAAGGAAGCAAAACAGGAAGGAAGGAAAAGGGGGGAAAAGGACCCAAATAGTCGAATTCAGCATTTGAATCAGATAAAAAGAATTATGTTGTCTTGTGATTCAGAGACGACTTTGGCTTCATCTGACCTCCTCCACTATCCAAGCACTCCCCAGTGCCAAAGAGCTTTACTGAATGTACTACAAAAATGTCTGTTTCTTCAACACAGAGAACAGGCAATATTTTACAAATTCCAGACCAGCCTAGATGTTACAGGTTACAAACTAGGGCATTCAGATTTCTATGGATTTGAGTAAGAAATTCAAAGCCTCACTCAAAGTGATTTCATCTAGTGTATTGTAACACTCAAGCATGCACAACTCTGAAATACGATTATCTTAGTGTCAGGAGACAAGCAGCAAGTTGATGAATACTGTCAATCTAGTATGTTTGGGCTCATTTTGTTCTGAAGTCTCTTTTGGTGATTGTTTAAAAAGAAGAAACAAGGAAAAAGCAAATGCAAATGGATTTGCAAATAATAGAGTGGGCTGCAGATTCAAAATGCAAAAGCAGAAAAGTTCCTAAGTGCATTCTGGAAAGACTGCTAGTGTGAGCCATTGTAGCTGTGTACAGTAGGAGGGTCCAGTCTGATAACCAAATAAATAGGATCAGCAGTTTGCTTGAAATTCAACTAAGTTCAAGAGCATCATGGAATAAGATCACCAATGTACGTGAGAAGGAGGATCAACACAAATTGAAATCTCCCTCTTTTGCTAAGGAGAGTATGAAACAGTCACATCTAGTCCATTTCAAATAGTCTAAATTGTTATCATAGCTGTCCTGCTTTCATTTGACATCTACTGGTATATGACATGTTCACTCAAAAGCTACTAACAGAATAAACTAGAATCTCCCCCAATAAATGAATTAGTAGATCTGAGCACTAGTAATCAAGGAGTAGGAGGAATGGCAGAATTGATCAATGAATTCTGAAACTTCCTTGTAAGGAATACTTCATTAGAAAAAAAATGTAGCAATGAAGTTCTCAAAGGAGATTTGATTTTATTCAAAGAGAAATGTGCACCACCAAGAGCTTTGCATCTGAAGCAGCCAAAGAAATTAGATTAAGTGGCCCTAGTCTTTAACCAGCCCACGCTTTTTGAAATAGACTTTATACTTTTTAGCAGGTTCAATTGAGAAGATTCTAAGCAATGAAACTGCTGTTTGCTTCCTTCCCTATTTTGATAAATGGAGGTTCACAAGTCTTATTTTTCATCAGGATATGCTAGCTAACGTGTTTATATGTGTATCTTTTTGCTTGGAATCAAGTGAGGCCATATAAAGTCTAACACAATTTTATAAAATCATGTAGAAAAAAAAAACACTTCTTCTCTTCCCTCTAGGGAAAGAAATAGCAAGTGTGTTTTCTAAAAACTGTCACCCAAACTGGCATTATTCTTAACAAATGTCAATCTTTGGTAACTTCAACTAAATCTATGTCATCTCCTGAAACTTTCATTTCAAGGGATTTAATTAAAAGGTCAAGAACACTAAAATACAACACAACATGTATTAGCACATCTTGGTTAAACAAAGAACACTTAGAGATACATTTTGTCAAGGCTGTAAAGATTCTTTATACCTCAGGCACTCAAATGAACTTCACTAATAGGTCTCTTAAGCTTTTGTTTTTTATGTGTTGTCTCCATGAAGTCTGCATTCTAAGTTTAATTGCACATGAATGAATTAACCATCTAGTTAGGGGTTTGTGTGTGTGTGTGTGTGTGTCTGTGTGTGTGTAAAGATAGTGAGAGAATGCTACTGAGAAACAAAAATGGGCCTGGAAAGGGGAAAAAAAAGCCTTACTGACCTTACCATTTCTGTTGGCCATTTTCAACACATTTTATTATAAACTCTAACATTTATAAATCCCAAACCTTGCAACTCCTTCCACAACATGGGAGTCAATACAAATAGAACATGCAGATGAATAAATGATGTGCTGAAGGTTGGGATATAGATAGTACTTCATGGTATCATGTAATCTAATATTAAATATGGCACATAAAAAAGCACAACTCTAAGTGCAAAGATCCTCTATCATTAAGAGGAAAGTCAAAGAACTCTAGTTTGTATACATATTCACAGATCCTCCCTCATCAATACATGAAAAATTAATAGCATTTTAGAAGAGGAATTATATTCAAAACAATATAATATATTGTGCCAACTCTGTGATTCAGTCCAGCTTGCAAACAGTCTTGCATGAACTGTGTGGGTGTCAAGACTGTGCTTAATAATTCTTCCCCATGGGAAAATTCAGTGATGGTGATGATCTACCTGCACATTTGCAAAACTGTTTCAAAGTCAGTGCACATATATTTTCTTGTCCGTCACTCCCCTTCTTCCTGATTCTACAAGAAGGCTGAATGTCAAGGACATTAAACTGAGATAATTCCAAGCCTTAGTTTCTTATCTTTAAAATGGTAGTGTTAAAATTTGCCCTACCCTCTCTATTTCACAGGGCTACTATGAGAGAGAGATAACATATCGAACTGCTCTGAAAACTTTCCCCCAAATATAACATTTTACCAGTACAAACAATCTATAAATTACACACCAGTGAACAATCATTCAGAAACATTACTGGGTTTCCCACCTAGTGAGAATTCCTGTCCAGAGAATAGGGACTATATCCAGCTCCACTAGGAAACATCTGTGTAGATGAAGAGAATGAATAGAAGATTTGGAAATATATGAAACATGCAAGGTCACAGTGGAAGAAATTAAAAAATAAAATATGACTCTGGTAGGGTTGAGTCAAAACAAAATACCAACATACATATAATTTATTTTATTTCCATAACCAGGAACTTATACCAACTTATACTTCCAAGTTTCTACCCTGGTTCAAAACTATCCTATTCTAGGATTAGGGGTCATCTGAGAAGGTAAGGGTGGTTCACAGCCATTGCAAAGGATTCTGAACCTTTGAGGCCTATAATAGCTGCTGTTCCCTCCATCCTTCAATTTGACTACTTAGATAAGCCTTAAATGTACCTAAAAGGAGGGCTGGGGTTGTGGCTCTGTGGTAGAGCGCTTCCCTAGCACGCGTGAGGCCCTGGGTTCAGTTCTCAGCACCACATATAAATAAAGTAAAATAAAGGTCTATTGACAACTAAAAAATTCTTTTAAATTAATGTACCTAAAAGGAATGGTTTTTTTTCTTTTCCCAAGACATAGTAAAATGGGAAAAGTGCTTGATGACTTCATCTGTCTCAAATAAGAAATAGATCTGATTCAGGAAGCCTACAGCATCCTGGGTTTATATTTAGATGTGGAGATAACCCTTACAGAAAAAAAAAATCCAAAATTCGAACTCAAATATGGCCTAGCCTAACCTCATTCAGAACTGCCATTTGCCTTACATTACCATTCAAAGACAATTTTTTCAAGGTCCAGATATAATTTTTTTCTATTTTTAGCAGTCCACTTCTTGAAATAAAACTATTTTCAGTGTAGAAAACACTAATAGTTGCAAAATATTTTCTATGTGACATATTAATTTTTTTAATTCTTCTAATCCACCCTGATTTTTAAAAAATTCTTCTTTACGTGACTTTAAAAAATATGCAAAGATTACTCATTCAATGTCTGGGTTAAATCCACAGCAAATGATCTCCTTTTATTTAAACAGACAAACAAACTAAACCCAGGACTAGAATGGAAATGGCTCCACTGTTTCTGGAGTTTTCATAAATATTTCCTTAAACTATATTTTCAAAACTTGCTTTGTTTTGGAAACTACCCTCTTTTGAAAGGACAGGAGAAGAATCTTTCACATTTTATGATCCCCTTTGGAGGCAACAAAGCAATAGCCAAGTCCTGAGTTGATGGATGAGCCAATGAACTAACCTGGCTGCAAATCGGAATGGCCTGGGGAGCTTGTTAAATAAAAGCGAGGGGTGGGGGAAACCTGGACTCTAACCCAGTTGTGCTGAATCAGAACTTCCAAATGCAGGACCAAGGAATCTGTATTTTAAAGTAGTTTAAAACATCTGCACTAACTCATCCCATCCCCAGGTACAATTTCTTCCCTCTTCTGAAGATTCCCAAAATCTCTCTCCAGCCCAGACCTTTCTCTTAAGCACAGACAAGTCCATTGGGTATCTCAAGGGCACCTCAAATACACTAAAGCCAAAATACTGAATCCATTTATTTTCCTCTCCAACTTTTTCCTTCTTTAATTTCAGATTGGTTTTCTTACCAAGATATTTCAAAAACAAACCTGTGGAAAGAACCCCAGTTCTACTTCTAGTTCATATCTATGAAGTCGAATTCTAATTGCTCCCAACCTTATATGTCTCAATCTTACTTTAAAAATGTTTAAAAACTGACCAAATAAATGGATAAAATTGGAGAATATAATGCTAAGTGAAGTTAGCCAATCCCAAAAAAACAAATGCCGAATGTTTACTCTGATATGAGGAGGCTGATTCATGGTGAGATGGGGGGGGGGGAGAGCATGGGAGGAATAGACGAACTCTAGATAAGGCAGAGGGGTGGGAGGGGAAGGGAGGGGGCATGGGGGTAGAAAAGATGGTGGAATGAGACGGACATCATTACCCTAAGTACATGTATGAAGACACAATTGGTGTGACTTTACTTTGTATACAACCAGAAAAAAAAGTTATTTAAACAAAAGGAAAAAAAAAACGACCAAAAAAACTTGTCATAAACCTTTGCCATTCTGCACTTCCTGTTTTTCTTCAACTATATATATTTTAAGAAAGTAATGTACCCTAGCAAATATCTGCTCTCCTTACAAATACATAATAGGCCTATTATATCATCTGTATGCAAAGATCAAATATTACCATTAGATACTAAAATAGGTCCTGATTAAAGTATCAGTGGTGCCACAAGAGGTGAGTTTCACCATCAGTTTTTCAGAGACTACTAATTTACCAGATTGCACAGAAGCAGGCACATTTGGGTCAAAATTAGCCCTGGAGTCATGTTGAGTATATGAGAACACAATTAAGCTATAGACTTTTTTGAATTACCTGATATATTATTTGTTTTTGCAAATCAAATGGACATACAAAAAAGAAAGAAAGAAATCTGTGGAATTGTCACAAACTGGGCAATCTACAGGGTTTCATTCTGGTCCACTGTTCACCTTTCCTTCCCCCATTTCCATCTCAAACTGGGAAGAAAATAAAGTTGAGTGGCCTGTCCTAGAACTCTCTATCTCCAAAAATAACTTAAGAGAAAAAAATTTTGAACCAGTAAAAGGAAAGAAAGGCAGTCTACGACTTGGGGACCGTGGAGTATAAAATCAAGTTATAGGCCAAAGTTAGAGCTAGATGTCAGATAGCTTATCTTTGAATGTGGTCACCAGTGAATTCTTCCTCCTTGGCTTCATAATACATTATTCCCTATACTCAATTACAACACAAGAATTATGATCTACCACAGTTCTGCCAAAAAAAAAAAAAAAAACAAGAATGATGATCCAGTTAGAAAGAGCCCAAGCTTTGGAATCAACAGACCTAGATTGGAATTCCAGTATTGCTAATGTGTATGACTTCAAGCAGTTTCTTAACCATTCCAATACTCAGTTTCTTCCTTTATAAAGAGAGGATACTGGGGAAAGCAGCACCACCAGATGTATGACGGCAGCTAGCAGGAGGTTGATGAAGGAGTTTGAAGAGATAGGCAGATGTGACATGAAAAGTTTCTACAATATCCAGGTTGATAAAGATAGTTTATTGAATTGACCAGGGTTTATTGTTTCTGATAACCTTTCAGGATCAAAATCAACTTTCCAGCACAGTACCCATTCAAACTACTGAAGATCATATTTAAAGCAAAGATCTATCACCTAAACATCCATGAAAAGGGATAGGTCTGGCTGCCAGTAATCAGTGCTGAAAACTGGAAGCTAACAACTACAATCAGCCAAGTAATCTAACTCCTCACAGCACTGATGAGTGATTCCCAGCCTTAGTACCTACTTTGAGTTGACCTACCTGAAGAATACTCTAAGGACTGTAAAAAATCTGTAAGAATGCTGAAGAGTTTACAAAGAAATATGAATAAAAATTACCTGTAGACTAAGATATACTACAAATGACATGTATTAAGTACTTACCATGGGTTCTAGGTAATCTGCAAGTTTAAGATTTAAACTATCAGAGAGAGAGAGAGAGAGAGAGAGAGAGAGAAAATACTAATAGTTGTAAAAGTACCTAACTCCTAAGGTTGTTGAGAGGAGTTGGTGAAAAATAATACATAAAGTGCATGGCATATAGCAGGCCCTGTATGAATGGTATTTATTCTCTTCCTATTGCTACTGCATCATCATCATTGTCTTCATCCTCACTGTCATCATCATCAGGTACCTGGATGAATCACTTTATATTTCTATTTCAAACTTTAATGTTGGCTATGTTTGTTGATTTTTAAAAAAGTCAAATAGCAGTTTTATATGATGTATCATAATATTTTTTAAAAAGTCTATCGTAAGAAGAGCACACTCTAATACCTGGTTAGATAAGGCAAAGGCACAATCTGATCTTTTGGAGTGAAGGAAAGTAAAGAACTTCAGGTGATTTAAGGATGAATATTTGGCACTTAGGGAAACTGAATAAAACATCATTTCTATGCTATAGAGAATTAAGAGCAGAATGTGGAAGGTTTTCTATCTTGCTTTTATTGTTGCAGTTAACAGAGACATATAACAATGTGATTTCCACCCCCTCCCCTGCTTTTGCAACAAGAAAAAGACAGAAGAGTCACTGAGAGAATTGTCAGAATTAATCAGGAGTGATAAAAATCACAAAAGCTTAAAAATTTATCTTTAAGTTAGAAGTCTCTGGGTCAATTTCTGGAGAGAAAATAAAGCCAACATGGATGAATAGTGACCAAAAGCAGAACACTCTTCATTTGACATGCTATATCAAATTCTATTAGAAAGGTGTATGTGGCTCAAGTCTGAAGAAATACCTGGTCTTAATTTAGCACCCTAACTGATGCTCTTGTTTATGTACCAGTGAAGTATGAAGATTTAGAAAAACATGGCAATATAGATGATTTGTGGAAATTTTGATCTTTATTTTAATGGAATTCTGGGGGTTCATTTTTCAAGAAGGATAAGTCAGTGAATAAAGCACCCTACTGCACATTCTCAATTCATCAAACCCAGGGGAGACCAAATGGTTTGAATCTGACACAGTTGCTTGAAACATGGGCACAAGACAAAGGACAAAGTAAAACTCTAGAGGGTAAGTTTGCCCAATGAGGCAGATGCTGTTTAATGTTCTCACAAGCAACTCTTTTTGCAATGGAGCAGGCTGGAAAAGGGATAGCATAGGGAATAAGCATCACATGATGTAGTCACATCAAAATAAGCATCATTTATATGTATTAAGTATTGACTTTGTGGCCAGACTCAAGAAATGTACAAATCTGCAAAAGATAATATCAAGTGGTAAAGCCAATTTCCCTTCATTGTCTGCTGCCATGTTTTTCAAAGAGTTGTCTCTGGACTAACAGCATCAGCATTGCCTAGGAGCTTGTTAGAAATGTGAATTCCTTGGACCCAGCTCAGATCTGCTGAATCAGAAAATCTGGGAAAGGGCCCAGAGAGCTGTATTTTGACAAGTTCCTCCAGGGGATTCTGAAACAAGATCAAGTTGAAGAACCACTGTTCTAGTACATTGTCATCCTCAGCTTGTTTCCTGCCTCACAAGCATTTCTGCTAGTCCAAAGCAACATCAGAGCTAACAGAAAGCAACTCTGTAAACAATACCAGCCATGTGCTAAAGGATAAGGCACTACAATGACACTGCCACGACTTGGTTACACCACCATGAAGCAGTCATGAAAGGACCTTAAGAATAGCAAGGAGACCACAGCCACAAAACACACATTAAACATAAGCTGGGGCCCACAGGGTTGTTCCCTATAAGAAAAGCAGAGATTTTAATGAAAACCATGCTCTCATGACAGGGAGAAATTTAATGCACTCTGCCTTTCCTTCTTAGTCTCAAATGACAGTTTGATTCTTCAAAGAAATCCATATGTGTTGGAGAAAGAAAATGGTGGGGGTGGGGTTCATACAATCCCAAAATACAAATCAAAGCTTAGAATGCTTCATAAATAGAAAAAGGACTCAACAGGTTTGGGGATATAAAGAAATTAAATGTAAGAACGCAAAAGCCAGTGGGGAAATATACCTGGTCCTTACATGCTATAATATCAAGAAGAAGGAAAACTCAGAATCATTTGTGTGGAAGCAGTATAATATAAAGAGACTGGCACTTTGCAGCCAGGCAAATCTCCATTCCAATTCCACTTCCATCATGTACTAGCTATGACCCTATGGGCAAGACACCACACTTTCCTGGGATTTTTGTGGGAAATAAATGAGATAATATATTTAAAGTGCACAAGATATAGTAAGTATTATAAAACAAGAAAACAAGAAAATACCTATTCTAACTTCAGAAATTTATAATACTACCACCCACAGTTTGTACTGTATTCCTATACATACTCCTACACACAAAAATGCATAATGCACAAAATAAAATTTCATACGCAATACAGAAAATAGTTATTGACTTCAGGTATTTTCAGATACAAATACAGGCCTTATGGATGGATGAGGAGACATTTTTAATGCATTAGAAAAGTTGCTTTTTAAGGCTGGGGGTATAGCTCAGTGGTAGAGTACTTGACTAGCTTACACGAGATCCCCAGCAAACCTAAGGCCACTTTTGAACCCTCTCTTTCAAACTATTTTCTTTTTTTGGGGGGGTTGGTTATTTATTTTTAGTGTTTTTATTAGTGCATTATAGTTAAACAATAGTGGGGCTCATCTTGACATTACCGTATTTGCATGGAATATAATTTGCTCTACTTTACTCCCCGGTACTTCCTCTTTCCCTTCTCCTGTTTCCCTTCCTCTACTCTACTGGTATTTCTCCTATTTATTTATTGTTGTTTTAATTGGTGCTTTATAGGTACACATAAGGGTTTATGTACAGGGCATAATTTGGTCAATTTCTTCCCACAGTTCCTCCATTTTTCCCATCCTCCCCTTCTTCTACTCCACTGATCTCATTTCTGTTTTTGTGGGATCCCCCTTCTTCCCTTTATCAAAGTATTCTTTTTCCTATTCCTTTCCATGTTATAAGGTCAATGATATGGAGAAGAGACTGCAAGCCTGTAACAGTAAGGAGAGGAAGTGAACCAAAATGAGGGCCAAGTAGTAAAATGTCAACTATACAAAATGTGCAAAAGGAATATGAGGAGTACAGAAGCAAATGACTCAGGGAAATAAATAATTGACTAACACACAGCTATACTGGAACAATTTTATATACTTCCATTGACAAACTTTCTAGGAAGTTCACTATAATAAAGTTAGTTATGCTGGTGCTGCTTTCCAGTCATTTGTTAACATTTGTAACTTATGAAGCCAAGTGTCTGGTTTGCCTAGAAATGTGGAGGTTTATTTGGAAGGAAGCAGGGAAAGTGTCAGGGCAATCAATTCACTAGAAAGAAGGCACCAAGGAGGAAGGAGAAAAGGAGGGAAGATAGTGAGAAAGAAGTAAAGCCTCCCTCATTTCTGGCTGGTCCTAATATACAGTGGATTGCAGCTTCCCAGCCTTCTAGACTTGGTTGATGTTTGTGATCCAAATATCTAGTCCGTGCTAGAGCAAGCACCAATACTGTCATTGCTGGTCACAGAAGAATCTCCTACCAGGGTCATTAGACAAATGAAAGGAAGAACTCACATTGGCTAGGAGAATCAATATTGGCATCTAGCAATGCTATTCGGCCAACAAATGATTATTGAACTATACATAAAAGGGAAGTGAGCTATTGATCTTAATGTTAACGGCCTTGTATCTATCACATCCATATTTCCATTAGGATTTGACAATATTTTTATTCTATAAGTCCTTGTTTTCCTGTGTCCTAAAACTCTTCTCTATGTTTTCTGTCATCTGTACTACTGGTAATGAAGTTTATAGCAAGAAAGACTCTTGTTGGAGCTGGTCCCCTTCATTAATGAGAGTATCTTTAAGCTGCTTGTCTATCACCAGGACAAATGAATCCAGTGTGTGAACAAGGATGAGAGAAGATACACAAGATAACAGCACAAGGGGACAGTAAGCACTACATTTATAAACTTAATCCCAGTTTCTGGTCCATTTTCTTTCAGCTACATTCTGTTCAGTTTCAAAACATAAGTTAGCACCTCTTATCCAAAAGCACAAGCTCAATTTCATGATTTCAGGACAAACTGTACTCCAGTGCTTTACCTTTTTGGTTAGCAGATAATCACTCAAGTATGGCTAGTCTGAAAAGTGTGCCTCAAAAAAATCAATGAAGGATTTACTTTCTTCTAACTTAAAAAGAAAAAAAATTAAATTATCTGAATGCATTTAATAATATCTAACTGGCTTTTCTTTTTCTGGATTGATTATTCTTATTAAACTACAGAAAAGTAGGGAGAAGACCACAAATGAGTTGCAATGGGGGTTCAAACCAGTATCAATATACCTGCTCAGCTGTAAAGCTCTGATTTGGGAGGAAATGGGCTGGGATTTCTCATTGCTGAAAAGTTTCACGTCTGAAAGCTATTCAGGAAAGAAACTCAAAGAATGAGATGGCTTCATGCTCTATGTCTTTCCAGGTTGCTAGAGTGATTAAAGTGGTTGCAGGGGGAGTAATTGAAAGAGGTCTGGGCTGGAAGTTAGAAGACCTGGATCAGAAGCAGACACAACTGTTTCATTCTCAGGTTACTTTTCTTTCTTTTTTAAAATTTATTTCTTACATACATGACAATAGTGGAATGCATTACATTCATAATTATCCATTCACAGCATGATTTGTAAAGAGGAGTAGATGAGATGCTTTCTGAACCTCTTACACAGAGCAACATATCTGTTAATTATTTTAGCACTTCCTTTCACTTTCAAAAGTGCCCCTATTTGGACAATTATTTATATAGTCACTCTCTCTGTGAGTCATTTAAAATGTAAGCTTTGTACTTTGGTATGCAGCTCTAGCTAATTACATCTCTCTAGCTAACATAGGTAAAATTACAGAGCTTCATTCCTTAAGGAAGGAAGAAATGGAAAAAGGGAGAACCGAGTGAAAGAAGGGAGGGAGGGAAGGAGGAAGAAACTGTAAATACAATGAGATAAAAAGAAACAAAATTGAATAAAAGGATCATGAAGTTGAGATTCACCCATTTGATTAATACACAAAAAGACTTTCCTAACTGAAATTAGTTTTTTCTCTTCTTGTCTGTTTATTTCAGAGTAACTACACAGGAAACTCTCCTATGTAATTCAACTCCTATGGGATGATTTTAAATCTCTATTGCATATCTAGAGATAGTCATTTATATTCTACTTAATGGGCACTGATGTTGCTTAAGTGTGACTCATTGCCTTTTAACATCAAACATCATTTACATACAGTGTAGGTTAAGTCACATAAGCTAACTGAGAGAAAAAGGTCAAATTGTGAAAACCAGTCACTTTAAAGTCACATAATCAACACAGCTGCTCATGTAGGCTGAAATCTGCCCTCAGGTATCTGTAAAACAATTCCCACCAGACTGATCACAGAGTTTGGGTGCTAGTTTAAACTTGTCTTGAGAATTTCAGGCTTAAATGACTTGAATTTTGAGGCTACTTACAAGAAACTCTTAGGCAAGTATCTAGACTGGTTAGAATGTGTAAGTCTAACATAAATGTTTTAGTTAAAAACCAAACAAGGAAAAGATATTCTGTTGACAATAGTGTTGAAAGATCCTAATTCTCCTTTTCTGGGATTAAAAAGAGCTACAAAAACCCATTGTGACGACCCAAAGCCATATTTTAACTAATGGAATTGTCCAAAGCTTTAACAAACATTCACATTATTTGGATTAGTTCTTATTGAATCTTTACTGAAATTGAAGTATAGTATTTCCATTTTTTAGATATGAAAGATATGAATGTTTCTAATGGACTTCATTATGTCAAAATACTTACTCTGTTGAATGTATACCTGACAGACATGTCTAGTCTCAAAACCATTCACCATTATAGCTGGAAGGAGTTACTTTTCTATTCCAAAGCCACCTGAGAAGCAAAAAAAACTGTTAATATTCAAATTCAAATATGTTTTGATCTCACTGTAGTTGACTCAGGCTATGTATACAGATACACAGATGTGTTTGGAAAGCAATAGCTATGATTTCCATAAGCCTTATGGAAAACTGGGGCAGGGAGGATAGGCACAGGGAGGAGGAGTAAAAAGCAGGTGAGAAGATAAAAGCCCTCAGTCCACATCACCTTGACTTGATATCAAATTGTTCTTACTGCCTGGGAATGAACTTAGGTTTCTTCAGTAGACCATTTCTCTTATAACTGGACTCTTGATCTCTTGGCTGTGTGCCTGCCCAAAACCACTAGCTAGCTAGCTAGCTAAATAAATAAATAAATAAATAAATAAATAAATAAATAAATAAATAAATTTTCTCTGATTAGGTGAGCTCAAGTTTTCTTAAACCCATTCCTCTTTAGGAAACCAAAGAGGAAAGAGCTCTAGGTAGCTACTTAATGCAAAAAACACAAGTTTCTCTGGCTCCCTGTGAGCCTGTCTCTGACTCAGCAAGCTCATGTTCTTTCACTCTAGGAATTATACCCAAGCCAATCCAGGAAACAATCATGCCAGGCTCTCTAGGTCTTTAGATAGGTGTTTATGTACCTTTCTAGGTTCTAATACGATTACGAAAGCCTCCTGCTTAAGACTTATCTCCAGCTACGAGCTATTACCTGCCCCATGTTGATGCTCAGTGTTGTGAAGGAAATCTCCTGAAAAGGGCTTTATGCTGAACATTTTACCTGAGAAACTCTCTTTCAGAGAATTCACTTGTCAACTTAAATGGCAAGGGTAGGAACCCCTGAGAGAGTTTTTGAATTTACGAAACTTGCCTCATGGGCCAACTCTATTGAACTTTAAAGCTTTCCTATTCTTGGCACAGCCAGTGTGTACTCATTCTGCTCTCTAATACCAGAACTATAAAAAAGAGCTTTAAGTTCTTTTGAATCTCCTAGTAGGTGTGTGGCAATGCCTGTTAGGGCAAAGAATGTTCAAGAAATAAGAGCCATCCTAGTTCCTTAGCTAAAATGAATATCCACATCTTGCTTATAAAGTTGATCACCATTCTGATAGCACTGGCTGTAGCAAAGATCAATAGACCTAATTACCCTGTCCTATGTACTCATAGGACTAATCTCTGGGGAAAGTATTATTGGTGGATACACTTTATGGAACATTAACTATTAATGGCATGTTCAGGTTTTCTGAACGGATAGGTAAAGTCAGGAAATTAAAAAAAAAAAAAAACTTTGATTCTCTGGCTAGCATTAGGAAACCAGCCTGCCCGTGAATGTCAATATCACGTCAATAATACTGATGCAGAATGAAAGAAGTGTGGTGCATAACCACCCATTAGATGGACGAACACCAGGTGATATTCCTGATGAGTTTGCATAATTAGTATTTGGAGCTAATGGTGCATGGAACACCTATCAGCAGACAGCCCTCTGCTTAAAATTCTGGAGGAGATGACCATGTTTCTTCTTCCCACTCTGCTCACTAAAATAGCCTGACCAGTGATATCTGGCTCAGCAAGAAAAATGCAATTTAATGTTCACCCAGATTTGGGCACTTGATGGAAATAGTGGAAGAACAGCATGAAGATGCCACTTCACAATGCCCCAGCTTCTCAAGCATGGATGGCTGTACCATATAAAAGTGACTACTGAGCAGCAGGATGGGATTCCATTGTACAAATGTCAGAAATGTAAAGAAGCCCAATATACCCTTGTGTCAAGGAATACTGAAGAAACATCTGCAGAATGGCATCTTGCAGGCTATTAGGGCAAACAGTGAGGCTTGGAGCATGGAGAATAGACAGCTGTGTTTTAGGGGACATTTTCGGATGTAGAGGTCACTGGAGAAATATGTCAGTTGGCGTGGTGAGTTACCCCATGCTAAGAGAAACCAGATCAAATTTTTGGCTGGTTACCCAGGACACTCCAGGATACCTCCTCTATAATATGATTTTCAACCCACATCCTCTTTCAGCAAAGGGAATATTTGTTTACTCAGTATTCCCTTTTCTCTGAAGCACACATACTTTGTGGGGCTCCTTGTCAGAAATAGTTCCCCACCCTGGAATGAAATCTGCTGATGTGGTTTCCTAAAACTGAGGCTTGTCTGCTCACTTGGAGAGACAAACAGTTTCAATTAAGGACAGCACGTAAGACTTGTTTGAGATGCTACATTCTGTCAAAACCCAAGCAAGCCAGGGCAAAGGCAGATAGCAAAGTTGAGTAACATCTTTGGAACAAAGTCTTGGTTTTATCAGAATCCCAGAGTCCTAAGAGGTCAGCTTTGGAAGGGAATCAGAAAGCTTACCTAGCCTGATGCTCTCATTTAACAAAATATTTCTGGGAATGAAGAACATGAAGACTCAGAGAAGGGAAAAGGCTTTGCCCAAGCCACTCAGCTTGACAGTAGATTCTATGTCTCCAAATACTGAGTCCACACAAAGTACCTTATGGCAGCAGGTTTTTAATAGCACATCTTCTGTCCCCAAACTTTGATAGTTTGATAAATTGACCACAGAAACCAACAAATATATCAAGTAATTACATGGTTATCACATACTGCTAAAAATTATGAAAAAGAAAATAAGAGCAAGACCTGATCCCTCTCTGCAAGGTGCTTTGATTGAGTAGAAAATATATATAAAATATGAAATAAGCAGGAAACAAAACAGTTTCATGTTTTTCAACACCAAAAACTCACATGTAAAGAGCAGACCATGCAGAAAAGGGTTTAACATACTAATTCAGCAGTATAGACAATAAATATAAAAAATTAGGGAATGGTACTAGGGCTTGAAGGAAGGAAGGATGAAGGAATGGGGCCAGACATTCCACAATGAGGAAATTGCATAAGCAAAAGTTCAGTGGTAGGAGTAAGATATGCATTATGAGAGGACATTTAGGGGAGATGGACTTGATGTACACTCCTTGCTGGAAACAAGGTAAGATCGGCAAGATAACAGCAGCGGTCACTTTCTTCCAGGCCTGAAAATTCAGACAGAGGATTTTATGTGCTATGAGGTAAGCATTAGGGAGACAGTTTATACTCTTGAGCAGGAAATAATAGCTCCTTTCCAAAACCTTGCAATGTGCCAATATGGTGTTAAGCAATCTTACATGGATTATCTCATTTGATCTTCACAAGAAGTCTAAGAGGTAGTAGCAGTATTACCCTTATTTCCAAATGGGGAAAATGAGGACCAGAAATATTAAGCAACTTAACTAGAGTTGTACCACAAAAAGGGGGGAGATCAAGATTAAAACCCAGACATGTCTAATTCCACTGTCCATAAACTCTATGTTCTTAAATACTGTGCTCTATATGAGAAAGGTAATTTGCAAAAAAATAAAATAAAATAAAATAAATCAGGCATCATTGTAAAGTAAAGATGGTTAAGATGCAAGGATATTGGCTGAGAGCGATCTGACACTCCAAATACCAGGAGAAAAGGTCCCAACAGAAGGTGGTAAAAGTAAAATCAGAAGAGGGATGAATCCTAGAGGTAATGGTGACATATTGAACATATAAGACAAATCAAAGGATTGTTTGAAGAGGAGCAATTGCCATACCAAACAGTGGGGGGGGGTGAGAAGAGAAGTTTGCCAAAAAGGGATACAAAGGAAGATGTTACATTAATTTTTAGATGTGTTGACTTTGAGGAGATAATGGAAAAAGTCCAAAGGCAATTGGAGGTATTAGCCTGAAGATGCAGTATACTTTTAGTTATGGGTCTCTAATAAAAATTGTGAATCCATTTGACAATAATGGAGAACATATGTATATAGATGAAATTCTTTATTCTGAATTCACATTTCAGAGGGTCAGTGACCCCAAACTTCATTCATATAACCTTTGAAACAGAGCATGAGTCAATAAACTGAAGATAGAGATGTACAGATAGGAAAGTCTTATTTATACTGGGTACCACATGAATTTCTCTTGGCTTCAAGGACCCTACCCTTCCTGGCTCCTCTGCTTCCTTTCTGATCACAACTTTCCATTTCATTTGCTGGTTCCTAGTCTTTTCCCTGTCCAGTAAAACTGAATGTTAACCAAGCATGAAGAATATTCTTGGCCCCCCTTTTTCTCTCTAGAGACTCAGTTGATTAATTGTATGGATATTTTTGTAGGGATCAAGTGAAATAATACAGTAGTCCCCCCTTATCCAGTTTCACTTTCCTGGGTTTCAGTAGTGTGATGAAATCGTGTGCCATTCTGCTCTGTCCCACCCAGGACATGATTCATCCCTTTGTCCAGCATATCCATGCTGTGTATGTTACCTAAACATTAGTCACCCAATAGCCTTCTCAGTTATCAGATCAATGGTGGCTTGTGTCCAAGAAACCCTTATTTTATGTGGTACATATACAAAATGGAATATTCCTCAGCCATAAAGAATGAAATTATGGCATTCACTGGTAAATGGACGGAACTGGAGACTATCATGCTAAGTGAAATAAGCCAATACCAAAAAACCAAAGGCCAAATGTTCTCTCTGATATGGGGATGCTAAGGGATAAAAATAAGCGGAGGCAGGGGGAAGAAAAGTTCACTGGATTAGACAAAGAGGAATGAAGGGAAGGGAGAGGGATGGGAATAAGACAGAATGAATTGGACATAACATTACTATGTTTGTACATGAATACACGACCAGTATTAACTCCACATCATATACAACCACAAGAATGGGAAGTTATACTACATATATGTATGATATGTCAAAATATATTCTACTGTCATGTATAACTGAAAAAAAAACAAACAAAAATTTTAAAAATAAAAAATAAGCCCTTATTTTACTTAATAATGGTCCCAAAGCACAGGAGTAGTAATGATGAAAATTTAGACATGCCAAAGAAACCATAAAGTGCTTTCTTTAAGTGAAAAGGCAAAAGTTGTCAATTTATAAGGAAATTAAAAAAATATAAGCTGAGATTGCTAAGATCAATAATACAATGAGGTATTTTGAGAGAAAGAGACCACACTTGCACAAATTTTATTATAGTATATTGTAATAATTGTCCTATTTTATTATTATAATCATTAATCTCTTACTGTGTCTAATTTATAACTTAAACTTCAGCATAGGTATGTATGAATAGGAAAAAAAACATGGTATATAGAGGTTGATACTACCAATGGTTTCAGGCACCCACTGGAGGTTTTGGAACATATTCCCCACAGATAAGAGGGACTACCGTACATGTAATTTCACAGTGTGGTCCTTGCCTTATAAAAAGCTCTTATTAAATGGTAGCCATGATGATAACCAGAGATCAAATGCTTCAGCTTTATAAGAACTCCACCATCAGCACAAGCAAATCAAGAAGTTGAATAAGACAAAAACAAACCATCAAAGTGGTTTTAAAAAGTTTTTTTTTAAAACGAGAGCAATATTCGCAAAGTTTCCTGGGAGAAAAGTATATCACGAAAGTAAAGAGAGGATGCTTAGTTGTATAATTTGCCTCAACAAGGAGGAGGTCAATAATGTTGAATTTGATTTGAATTCAAAAACATTTCGAGTCAAAACCAAGAAAGAAGACTCTTTTTACCCCAGATCAAGCAGTCATTCCTGAGCTAGGGATGTAGCTCAGTGTTAGAGTACATGTCTAGTATGATCAAGGCTCTGGGTTCAATTCCCAGAAAACACTCATGCATGTGCATGCGCGCGCACGCGCGCGCGCACACACACACACACACACACACACATCATTCCCAAGAGACACATGCTGATTACCCCTTTCCAATAAGGGGCCTTTTGGTGACACAAAAACACCTGTTTGTTGTGGTGATAGTGGCAATTGCTATGGTTCATAAAATAATTTTGACCCTGCTACATTAGGAAACTTGGAAAATAAGCCCTGCAAAAAATGGTTCAGCAAGTTCAAAATCTAGCTTTCAAGCTAAAAACTCAGAAGCTAAGCATCTCTCAGAAGGTAATTCTCTCCTAATCAGGTCCCATGCATTTAGAACAACTATTGAGGCAAAAACTTCATGCAAACAAGGCTCCAGCAAGCTTTTAAATGAAAACAGCATTCTCTTATCAGTTCCCAACCTGGTCTCTCCCTATGGGACTTCCTGTGCTTCTCAACATACAAATAAGTGCCATGCTCTTATATTTGCAAATAAACAAATTGAGTCTCTTGGAAAAACTGGCAGAATTTTTTAAGTTTCAAGGAATACAACCTTTTCAGTTTCCTAACCTAAGTTGGGTGGGCCACTTACTAAAAGAGATGTATCTTTCTGAGAAATTTCTGCATATTTTGAGTCAAAAAAAACCCAAATCTGACTACTTTTAGGGATCTATTAAATGAAACTAGAGCTCTACTGATTGACTTTTAAGAATACAAGGTAGGTTCTATCAGATCTGCTCCTGAGTCACTTATTAAAAGTCAGCAGAACTCCTGGGGAAGGCTATGTTTATTTTTTCCCCAGCAACTGAGTATTATCACTAGAAAATATGTGCATGGAAGAGGGAGGAGGTGGAGAGTATTTGAACCATTTCTGTAAATAAACAACTCAGTGAGTATGATGCATAATTCCTAAAATTTGCATCTGCAAATTTGCATTTCAGATTTCTCAAAAATTATAATGCAAGATAGTTGGCTTTTCATTCCTGCTTCCTTCCCTCCTGTGATCATCCCCAATTTTGGCCATGATTCACTAAATATTTTTTCCCATTGGAAATTATAAAATGATATCCTAGCTCATTGTTTCATTTTATATTGAGCTTCATTGGGTTTTCAGACATTTACACTGTCAGCTCTCCTTCCCTTACTGTAAAATCTTTTTTATTGACAATTCAATCATGTCAAGTTTGGAACAGGAGAGGCACTGATTTGATCAGTTATCATTGGATTTACAATATATAAATGACAGCACCATATCTGGCCCTCGTCTAAAGCAGCTGCCTTTTATCGATTTATATTCCACTAGCAAGGAAGAAAAATTGCAGCACAATGTAGTGGCATAATCCAAGATCAATACCAATTTTTTTCTTAATGACACAAAGGCCAAGATAAGGACAGCATAAGTCAAAGCTAGACAGATCAAATTTGCCAGATATCCCTTTCAATTACTGAAGAACATGCACAGGGATGTATAACATTAAAGCAAAGGAGAATATTATTCCAAGTGGTTCAAAATTATGACATCTAACAAGAATGCATAGCATCCTCCCCAAACTACAGAATTGAAATGAGCTGAGAATGAAAGACCACCCCCACCCTGTACATTGGCCTAAAAGCAGCTGGAAGTTTCCACACTTAGTCTAACAACAACAAATCAGAGCACTGCTTCAGCTGTGGAAACCAAACAATGAGGATTTAAACCAGGACTCCAGCTCCAAGCACCCTGGATTCTTTAGGTATTGGTATTGAACAACAGGTAATGAAGAGTGAAATACACTGATTGCTCTCATAATAGAAAATGTGTTACAGGAAGCTGAAAAGCAAATTACCCAAACAGCTTAACAAGTTCAATAGAGTGGTAGGCCACATAAACTCTGCGCAAACTGTGAGATTATAGCTCTCTCTACTATGACAATGAAAGGCTTCCCAATCGTCACAGGAGTCTGGGGAATTCCTTATTTCAGCAAAAGTGGACCTGGTCCAGGTCAAAGCAGTTCTTTCTGAGCTGGTATGCCACGAACCAAAATGATCTATCATGTTTATCATAACATGGCAAGTTATGATACATGATTGTATCATAACTTCAGAGGAATCCTGGACTGGAAACTCAGTGATTTTCTCTATTGATGATTTTTTTTTTTTGTAGTTTGCTACCAACACTTAAGGAGTCAGGGGCTTCTGCTTATTGAATTACACCTCTATGCTGCTGTCATAATTTTCTGATAGCCCCTTCCTTTCCACGTGTATCTTCTCCAACATAACACAAACATGGTTAGGCACTTAAAATGATAGCAGTTTTTTGCCTTAGAGTACAATCTCATCACAAATTATGTCAATTATAGATAAACTGAGGTGCCCAAGAAAAGCATTATGAAATCTTGGCAGGGGTTTGTGAAATATGTTGTGCAAGAAATTTAAATATCTGATCAGTGGTATAATGGATGACATTTGAGTTTCTTCCAGCCCAGATCATCTAAATGTCCAAGTAATAACAGCTCAAATGCTTTAGTAATGGTATAAAAAAACAGAATAGAAAGAATAAAGGTCTTTAACTAGCTATGTAACCACCATATGACCCAGCTATACCACTGCTCAGTACTTATCCTGAATAAATAAAGTCAACAAACTATAACAATACATGCAGGCCCACATTTATAGCATCATAATTCACAATAGCCAAACTATGAAACCAACCTAGGTGTCCATCAAAGGATGAAAGGATAAAGATAATGTGGTATACATACACAATGGAGTTTTATTCAGCCATAAAGAAAAATTAAATCATGTATTTGCAGGAAAATGGATGGAACTAGAGACCATTATGTTAAGTGAAATAAACCAAACTCAGAAAAGCAAGGATTGTATATTTTCTCTCATATGTTGGAGCTAGAGAGGAAAAAGGAAAAGAGAGGTAGGGGCAAGGATCTCGTGAAAATAAAAATGAGATCAGCAGAGGAAAGGGATCAAGTGGTGGGAGATGGGGAGGGAGAGGGAAGTGCTGGGGAGGAATACTGGTCAAGTTATATACAACTTTAATGCACCAATAAAAAATAGAAAAAGAGTAAAGGTCTTGTAATTAAGCAGACCTGAGTTCTAGATTGTATTCTACCAAGTGCACAGTGGTTGATCCTAGGCAAGTTACTTAGCCTCCTTGTATGTGACAGATATGGTGATAAGTGTGCTACAAAAATATCTCATTTGATTCTCACAACAACCCTATTAGATTGCTAGTTCCAATTTAAAGATGAAAAAACTGAGGTTTAGTGTGTTTAAGTAAACTTATTCAAGGTCATTCACAGTTAGAGTCTAAATTCAAACCACAATCTTCATGGTTCCAAAATCTACTGTTACCACTACTCCCATCATGCTATATGCCTGAGGTATTTCTTCTTTGTGTGTCTGATTACTGAGAGTATTATTCAGTTTATCTCACTATAATGAAACATCTGACAGGTTATTTATGAAGTAGAGAAGGTTATTTTGGCTATTTATGAAGTAAAGAGACATTTATTCTATTCTGGGGATCCAAGACCAAGATTGGGTGACCCCATTTGCTTGAGCCTCTGATAAGGGCAGCACATAACAGTGAGAGTGTATATCAGAGTTAGTAGGCACATCTCCAGCCAGGAAACAGAGAAAGATTAAGAAAGCCTAGGTTCAGACAGTCCCCTTCAAAGGCACATTCCCACTGCCCTAAGAACCTCCCATTAGGCTCCAGCTCAAAAAGATTCCACCACCTCTCAATAGTGCCACCCTGGGGACTAAATTCTTAATGCAGAGAACTTCAGGAGACACTACTCATGTATGAACCATAGACCTGACAAATCAAATCAAGGGTCAGAAAGATAAATACAATAAAGTGTTCTTATTCCATCTGTAGTGTGAGCAGTCAATGACACCTTAGAAGCCTGGTCAGAAAATGCTTAGAAATCAAATATCAAAACCTCACTTTTTGAAGCCATGATTTTTCTCCAAGGTCACTATGATAATATATCAAACTGAAGTGAAACAAGTGTCTCAACCATAAGGACAAGAATGGAAGCTGTAACAAGAATGCACAGGGCAGCATACAACATATATCTTATGTAGTCAATTTTCACTTGATTTTCTAGTAATGTTGGTAATGCATTTTTTTTTTTTGCAAATTAGTGCAATATTTACTGATCAAAATGTCAGATGATGCAGTTTAGTTGTGGGCAACAGGAGTAGGCATCAACCTGCTGTGAAGCAACCAGAAGTGGAATGCTTCCTTTTCACTAAAATGTAATGCTGGCACTTTGAAGGGCAGTAAAGTGGGGTTACCAGGTGGATTGTGGGACTGAGAGGTTTTGGTGAGGCTGTACTAGGAGGTTACAGTTCACATGATTAGGTTTCAGGAAACCAACTTTTTACCAGAGGTAAATATACAGGCATCAAAAGTCAGAGCACAGGGGCTGGGATTGTGGCTCAGCGGTAGAGCACTCACCTAGCACAAGTGGGACCCTGGTTGGATTCTCAGCACCGCATAAAATAAAGGCATTGTGTTGTGTCCATCTACAAAAAAGATATTCTCTCTCTCTCTCTCTCTCTCTCAAAAAAAAAAAAAAGTCAGAGCACAGGCTGGGACTAAGGCTCAGTGACAGAGTGCTTGCCTAGCATATGTGAGGCATTGGGTTCGATCCTCAGCACTTCATAAATAAACAAATAAATAAATGTCCATCACTAACTAAAAAAAAATTAAAAATCACAGAAAGCAGGAAGGATCATATATTTTGGGTGGAATAAATGGAATGAAATCTACACCAAAAAAAATATCGTTAATTAGGGCTTGAATCTGATACTTTCACATCCTTTCTCTCACAGAAAGAATATACTAGGTGACCTTAGCTAGCAGAAGAGGGTAATGATGCCTGCCTGGCAAGGGGTCTTGAAGGTACTGGGAAGCCCATGAACTGCTGAGCAAAAATCAGAAGTGAGTAGCTGGTGGGTGGACGATAATAAAGGAATGTGCTTAAAGGTGTGACTGAGAAAATGTATGTTCCAAACTTAATCCAGCTGTCAGCACATGGCAGGAACTCAAACAGTTCTTAAAATCTTACGAGAAAAATTGTACCTAAAAACCAAAGAAATTAAATTTTCAAATGTGTGCAAAGTCATCTTTCTAGACACATACCTATATATCAATATTTTCAACATCAACTTTTCAACAAACAATAATTGAAAAATTAAGCTAAGTTAATGATTAAACAAAAATCTCAAAATAACTTACTTGGAAAAAATAAATGTACATTAATTGTTACAAAAGTCACAAACTAGTTACGTATAGTCCATTGACTATTTTTTTTAATCAGAGTGAAAAAAGGAATTCTGAGAGGCACTATAGACAATTAATGTTTTTACTTTCAAGATAATCCTGGCACTTTCTTAAGTGACCTGTGTGAAACAGTAAAAGAGCAACAATGTCACAGTCTTTACATAGTCAATTGTATCTGTCATGTAGGAATCTTAGTATGTGGATAGTTCTGTTCAAATTGTAGTGGAATGAATAGCTAGCTGTCTTATCTCTCACTGAAACATGTATTTCTACTTGTCTAGAGGTAACCTGAGGCTATACAGTGGGAAGACCTGGTTCTACCACTTACTGGCAGAGCAATCTTTCTGGGCCTCAGTTTCCTAATCTATATAATAAAAGTAATAAATCCTTATCCCCTCCAGTATAGATACTGTTTATCTTTATATACAACAGGGGACTAAAAATTGTGGCAGACAAATAGCAAGCAGATGCCCAAGAAACATTTTTGCTTGGTGATTAAAAAAAAATTCAAGAAAATATAATAATTTTTTTGAGGGTACTGGGAATTGAACTCAGGGGCACTCAACCACTAAGCCACACCCCAGCCCTATTTTGACAGTGTCTCACTGAGTTGCTTAGCACCTCATCATTGCTGAGGCTGGCTTTGAACTCGCGATCCTCCTGATTCAGCCTCCCAAGCCACTGGCATTACAGGCATGTACCACTGTGCCTGGTCAAGAAAATATAGTAATTTTGACCCTGGAAATTTGTGTTTACCAGGAAGACAATCATAAAAAATCAAATACTAAAAAAAAAATCAAATACTTTAATAATCCTACAAATGTCATGCCCACTCAAAATTATGTAGTTGAAACAGATGGCTTTGGCCTGATTTGAGTTTCATTTTTGAGCTGATATCAGATGACCCAATAAAGAGACAACTGTATACTGCAGAATCTTTGCATTTTCACATTCCTAAAGGCTATTATTTGCTAAACACACTCACACATATTTAAAAAGATAAAATAGGGACTGGGGCTGTGGCTCAGTGGTAGAGCACTTGTCTCACATGTGCAAGGCCCTGGGTTTGATCCTCAGCATCAAATAAATAAATAAATAAATAAAGTTGTTGTGTACAACTATAAAAAATAAATATTAAAAAATTAAAAAGAAAAAGATAAAATTAGCCTAATTACCATAGGCTACAAATAAAATCTAGATCCTCAAAACATAATATACAAAATGTCCAGGATATAATCCAAAATCATCAGGCATAGAAAGAACTAAAAAAAGAAATCTGAACTCACAATGGCAAATTTAATCAATAGTGCCCAACACTGAGATGATACACATGATGAAATTATCAGACAAAGATGCTGAAGTAGCTATTATAATGTCCTAGCAACTAAGGACAAATATACTTGAAGAGAAAGGAGACAGATAGACACTCTTAGCAAAGAATCAGAAGATATAATTAGGACCAAATGGAAATGTTAGTAATGAACAACAAAATAACCATAGTTAAAAAAATAGATTGGTACAATATTGATATGGAGATTACAGAGAAGAAGTTTGTAAACTTGAAGATAAACAATACAAATTCTCCAATCTGAAAGACAGAAAATATTTGAAAAAAAAAAAAACAAAAACGAACAGAGGTTTAGGGATAGGCAGAATAATTACAAAACGTCTAGTATCTGTATCATCAGAGTCTCAGGAAAAAAAAAAGGAGAAAAACTGTGGTACAGAAAACATATTTGAGCCAGGCACAGTGGAGCACACCTGTAATCCCAGCGACTTGGGATGCTGAGACAGGAGGATTGCAAGTTCAAATCCAGCCTCAGCAAAGGTGAGGCACTAAGCAACTCAGTGAGATCCTGATTTTAAATAAAATATAAAATAGGGCTGGGGATGTGACTCAGTAGTCGAGTGTCCCTGAGTTCAATCCCTGGTAGAAAAAGAAAAGAAAAACATATTTGAAGAAGTAGAGGCTGAAATTTTCCAAAAATTGGAAATTATATAAATCTAGGTATTCAAGAAGCTTAGCAAATTTCAAGCTGGATAAACCCAAAGAAACCCACTCCCACACGTCACAATAAAATAATGGAAGATGCAGAAAAATGAAAAAAAAATCTTCAAAGTGACTGGAAAAAATGATATACTGTTTATAAGAGAATAACAATTTGAATGACTGTGGATTTTTCATAAGAAAACACGAAGGAAAAGAAAGAAGTGGTATATTTTAAGGTGCTAAAAAATGAATTATCAACCCACAATGTCTTTCAGAAATGAAGGTAAAATAAAGAAAATATTTTCTCAGATAATTGAGAACTAAGACAATTTATAGTAAATGAATGCTGTAGAGACACATTTTATATAGAAGGGAAATTATAACTAATTGGAAAATTAAGACCGAAGGAAAAAGAATGAAAAAGATTTTATATCCAAATAAATAAAATAAACTATTTTCTCCTGTGTTCTTTAAATATTTCTGAGTTATAAGCAAACATTATAACAATGTTTGATGGTATTTTCAATATTTGGACAAGAGAACTGAAATGTAAAAGTAGAAAGGAAAAGAGGTTTATATGGTAGAAGATTTCCGTATTTAGATTAATGTGGTTAAATATTGATTTTTAAGAAGTCTATGAAAAGTAAGGTATGCATATTGTAACCCCCTAAAGCAACCACTAAAAACCCAAAGCTATACAAAAATATATCATGAAAAAACAATAAAATGGACAATGAAAAAAATTCAAATGACTCAAAGTAAACAAAAAAAAAAGATCAAAAGAGGAATAAGAAATGAAAGGAATAAAACATAAAACAAATAATAAAATGATATATTTATATCCAAGCATGTCATTAATGATATTAATGCAAATGTTGTAAAAACCCAGTTAAAAGATAGATATTTTAAACTATAAGCTGTTCACAAGAGACCTATTTCAGATATAATGATATAGATATGTTAAAAACTAAAGAATGGCCAGGTTCAGTGGCACACACTTGTAATCTCGGGAGGCTGAGACAGGAGGTTTGCAAGTTCAAAGCCAGCCTCAGCAACTTAGTGAGGCCCTAAGCAACTCAGTGAGACCCTATCTCTAAATAAAATACAAAATAGGGCTGGGGATGTGGCTCAGTGGTTGAATGTCCCTGAGTTTCATCCCCAGTACCAAAAAAAAAAAAAAAAATGACCAAGCACGGTGGTGTATGCCTGTAATTCCAGTGACTCAAGAGGCTAGGACAGGAGGATCTCAAATTTGAGGCCAGCCTCAACAACTTAGCAAGGCTCTAAGAAGCTTAGTGAGACCTGTCTCTAAATAAAATATAAAAAGGGCTAAGGATGTGGCTTAGTTGTTAAGCACCTCTGGGTTCAATTTCTGGTACCCCTCTTCCCCCAAAACAGAATGGAAACTGATGTCAGTAAAAAATGATAAGAGTAAGGGTTTCTGAAAAAGCTCCTCCATAAAAGCAGCCAAAATAAAAAAAGAAAAGTAGCAAAACTGATGAGAATCATGAATTTTTTTGGCTCTAGAAATTGACCAATGCTTAGAACATCCCAGAGAACATTTCATCAAGAAATATTATTAAGATATTACTAACAAGGATTTTAGCTTCAAGATTACCTGAAGTGGCAGATATAACTGGAGCAAAGGACAGACTAAACTAAAAGCTTAATAGGAGAAACTAGGGAAGGAGATGGCCATTGGGGTTTTTAACAGTTTGGGCATATTCTTAGAAATATAGAAGGTCACACACATGCATAAGGCTGTGTTAATGCTCAAGAAAGGCCCAAGAAGGCATTGGTGTTTTACTGATGGCTGACCTTGAGGCTCTGCCAAGCAAGAAATGATGGCTAAAGCAGAGCTACCAACTGACTGCCTAAGTGTTGAAGAGATGACTGAACATACACATAGAGCCCATCAGAAAACACTGGAAAAATCCTTAGTTTTAGACCTTTAAGGAATATATATTAAAACTGACAGAAAATTAGCAAGGAAATATTAGACTTGAATGGCACTATAAATCAACTAGTCCAAGCAAACATCTATAGATCACTCTTCTAACAAGACCAAAATACATATTCTTCTCAGGAGAACATGAAACATTTTCCAGGACCAATATTTAGGCCAGGAAACAATGTTAAAAATATTTTAAAGGATTAAAATGATACAAAGGATATTGTTTGACCATGATGGAATTAAGTTTAGAAATCAATAATAAAAGGAAATATAAGGTAATCACAAATATGTGGAAATTAAAAGAATAGAAAATGACACACCATAGAAACACTAATGAAAAGAAAGCTGGAGTGGCTTTATTAAAATCAAAGTGGAGGGGCTAGGTTTGTGGATCAGCGGTACAGTGCTCACCTAGCTTGTGCGAGGTGCTGGGTTCAATCCTCAACACCACATAAAAATAAATAAATAAAATAAAGGTATTGTGTCCAACTATAACTAAAAAAGGTTTTTTTTAAAAAAATCAAGGTGTATTACAAAATAAAGAAAATTAATGATCACAAATAAAGAGGAATATTGCCTGGTGAACCCACAAAAAAGATACAACAATCTTAAATGTGCATTCTGCTAAGAACAGAGCTTGAAAATACACATAGATTTAGTATAGTAAACATCTAGTTCTCTCCAAATAGATTTATAGGTTTTATATAATTCCTACCAAAATCTCTGCAAGATATTTTTCACATACAACAAGCTGATCCTAAAATTCCCATGGAAATCCAAAAGACCCAAAATAAGCAAAACGATTTTGAAAAAGAACAAAATTGAAGGAATCCTAGTGCCCAATTTCAACTTTTCCTATAAAGTTCCAGTAGAAAGAGTAGACAATGTGGTATTGGTAATGGGATAGACATATGGATCTCCATAATAGGATTGAGGTTCCAGAAAGAGACCCACACATGCCAGGCACGGTGGAGCATGCCTATAATCCCAGTGGCTAGGGAGGCTGAGGCAGGAGGATCATGAGTTCAAAGCCACCCTCAACAAAAGTAAGGCACTAAGCAACTCAGTGAGACCCTGTCTCTATATAAAATACAAAATAGGGCTGGGGAGGTGGCTCAGTGGTCAAGTGCCCCTGAGTTCAATCCCTGGCACCGCCCCCCCCCAAAAAAGAGACCTACACAAAGATGACTAAATGAACTTTACAAAGGTTTAAAGGTAAGTCAATGGAGTCAAGGTAGTCATTTAGTAATAATGTTAGAAAATTACTTAACACTAAAAGAACTTATTCCTAAAATCACAGTACTTTCAGAGAAATTAATTCAAATGTAAAATATAAAGCTGTGAAGATGTGTCCTGTGATCTTCTAAGATATTATCATTGAGGAAAGCTAGGTGAAGGACACATGGGAATCCTTTATATTAATATTGCAATTACTTGAATCTTAAGTGATTTTCAATTTTTAAAACCCTGTATTTTCAAAAACTTAACAGTAAAAATCCAAACAATCTAATTTTAAAAAATGGGCAAAAGACATGAACAGATACTTTGCCAAAGAGAATATAAAGATGGCCAATAAACACATGAAAACATTCTCAATGTCATTAGCCATTAGGGAATAAAAATTAAAATATCAATTAGCACATGTAATTTTTACAATAATAGTATGAGGTAAATATTACAATTTTTCTCATTTTCCATACAAGGAAACTGATTGGTGTTGAAGTTAAACAATCTATCTAAAATGAATAGGGCTTCCTACTGGTGAGGCTGGGATTAAAGTCAAGCGTCAGTTCAACACAAGTGTGTCTGCTGTTAATGATAAAGTTTTACTGTGCTCTATGCTATTGCTTTAAAAGACACTATCTTCCTATTGGTAACTTATTTGAGGTGCTTATTAACTAACCTTTTCTGAAGCAATTCTTTAAGATTTAATAAGATAAATTAATACATCCAATAAGTCAGAAAGAGACAGGAAGAGAAAGTGAAATATCTGTCATAATTTACACCTATTTTCCCCAGTACTATACTGATTAATACAGGTGGCTGGTTTCTCTCCATTCATTTTCTTTATAGTTCTTGCATAAATTCATATGGTACTTGCTACATAAATATAGGCAAAAATGAATTTTTATCACTCACAAAATTGCCAAAGAAAGTTTGAGTTTCTTATAATAGCTAGGGAAGGAGGAGTTTTTGAACTTATTTACTGGTATTAAAATTAAATTCTAAAGGCATGCAGGACAATGATACTAAAAGGATTATTAATTTATGCAGCCTTGATTTGTTTGTTCCTACCATATTGCCTTTGCCTGCATTTAGAATAGTTAATGAAAACTCACACATGCCAAAGTGCTTAGTAAAAACAAAAAAGGAAGCAACATGGAATCTCTCCTTGGGGAAAAGAAAGAATAGATGTTAAATAGGACTATGCTTAATTATTGCTTTTGAAATAAACTTGACCAGAAAAATTAATTAGGTGGCACTATTTAAATCTTATGATCTCTGCAAGGTCTGATTTCATTCTTAGTGGGAAAGGGAGCCAGATGTGTTCTTTCAGGAGGGAAATGGATCCTGCAGGTTTTTTAAAATAACCTTATTTTATTTATTTATTTTAATGTTTTTAAGTTGTAGATGGACACAATACCTTTATTTTATTTATTTACTTTTATGTGGTGCTAAGGATCGAACCCAGTGCCTCACCCATGCTAGGCAAGCGCTCTACCACAGAGCCGCAACTCCAGCTCCTACAGGTTCTTATAGTTAGAATGTCTTTAGATCATCTCTTTTTACATATTCAAGATAAACCCTAAAATGAAGGGGTGCTTTCATGAAGTAGACAGGGAATGAATTTGATTAGAAGTTAAACAAATGTATAAGGGCAAGATCATATATAAGGTTCATAATTAAACAACCCTGAACAGATTCAGAGAATATCCTAAATCCATGATCACATACCATAGCCAGATGTATGCTGCAAAGTCCATCATTTGATAATCAAACTGCCTTTTTATATTTCAAAAGCATGGCTCAGTCTGTGATTTGAACATGAGAGGGCATAAGTGCCCTAGAGACTAGAAAGGAGGACAGTGGGTCTCATTAAAATTGGGAGAGTATGATATGTTGGCCATTCATTCAACAAACAGGCACTGAATACCTAGTAAATGTCAGGTGTTGCACTAACTGCACAAGATATAGATATGGCTACAACCCACTCACCACTTGCTATTAGGAGTTTACAATCTGGTGTGAGAGGTTCCAGAGCACCATGGGAAAGTCAAGTGGCCCTGTGTGGCTGGAGTTTATAAACTCAAAACATGCAGATAAACCTATACCCTATGGCAAAGAATGGGGGACATCAAAATAGAAGCTAAAAGAATATGAAATGATCACAAATCAAAAGGCTCTTTATGTCACATGAAGTGCTTTACATTTTATGTCTTTTGTTACACATAAATAATCTGATGGGCCTGATGGTGCACACCTGTAATTCCAGTGGCTTGGGAGGCTGAAGTGGGAGGATCACAAATTCAAAGCCATCCTCAGAAACTTAGTGAGGACCTAAGCAACTTAGCAAGATCTTGACTCTAAATAAAATATAAAAAGGGCTGGGAATGTGGTTCAGTGGTAAGCCCCCAGTTCAATCCCCTGTACCCCCCGAAAAAAGCTATACTCAAATAATCCATGCTTAGTATAGCAAATTTAAAAAATATAGAACAGCAAAATGCAAAATAAAAAAACTAAAACTTGGGCTGGGGATGTGGCTCAAGCGGTAGCGTGCTCGCCTGGCATGCGTGCGGCCCGGGTTCGATCCTCAGCACCACATACCAACAAAGATGTTGTGTCCGCCGAGAACTAAAAAAAAAAATATTAAAAAATTCTCCCCCCCCCCTTAAAAAAAAGCAAAACTAAAACTAACACCACTAATTCCACAACCCAAAGATACATACTCTCTTTTTAAAAAAATTTTTTTAGTTGTAGTTGGACACAATACCTTTATTTTATTTATTCATTTTTTATGTGGTGCTGAGGCTCAAACCCAGCGCCTCACATGTGCTAGGCGTGTGCTCTACCACTGAGCCACAATCCCAGCCCTCATATGCTCTCTTGTGTGTGTGTGTGTCTGTCTATGTATGTATCTGTCTTGATAGATTAATAAGCAGATAATCTCTCTACATATCTTCATCAATCAATTCACATAGACAAATACACATAGACACATACATTCACATCTACATATGGGGTTTTATTCCACTTAAAATTTATTGTGGATATTTATTCATGCTATTAAACCTTCACCAATATCTTTTTAACAGCTGCATAGGATTCCACCATATTACCATTTCATAATTCAATCAGGCATTATTGATGGCTGTTTCCTATTTTTGTAACTATGGTAGGAGTTATTTTTAAAATAAGATTGTGTTTGCATTCCCATGACAGCTGTTGTCCTGAAACATGGCAGATGCACAATGGTAAAACTGGAAAAAAGAAGAGGGAAAGATCATTGAAAGACAAATAAGGGAGAAGGCAGCCAGTACATGAGAAAAAGCAGATTCTGTAGGATGGTTCCTAGCAGAGAAAGAGTACTAAGGGGAGGAAAGCACCAGTCAGCTATTTACTCAACCAAACTTTATTGAATGCCTACTTAAGATAATATTTTTGGTTTGTTTTTTTGTACAGTGCTAGGGATAGAACCGAGGGCCTTGCACATGCCAGGCAAGTGCTCTACCACTGAGCCACAACCCCAGCTCAGAATATCTACTCAAAACATGCAGATAAATCTAGATAGACCCTGACCAAGATTTTCATTGTGATTCTTATGCAAAGTATCAACAGTCAATGGTTTCCTTGAGGCACCTGCCACTTGAATCAGATGGGCATAGTAGCTAGTTGATCACCCACAACTTCCAGGTTTTATTTCTGTATTAAATTAAATTATCAGAAACTCAAGTACTAAGACTGTACTATCTCAACCTCCAAAGATATGTCTAAACTGAATTACGATTTAATATTAAACTCTCCCCCCTTATGTATGAGGTCAATACAGAAAATTATCCATTTCAGTGGGGTTGTTGTTCCTTTATAAAACTATAGACATGTGTACTATAATCTCTTATCTCTCACATGAGGGAAAAATATCATAAATTTCAGGATAAAATTTGTCTAGGGAAAAGAATAATACATATTTTTCTGTAGCAACAATAAAACTATGCAAGCCAGTGTATTTTCCTGTTTACTTATGCTGCTAGGAAACAGACTTGGATTGACTTGTCCAGATACTTTTGGAGCATCCACCCTTTCTGGTTCCTTTAGTTGGTCTCCTTAGATTTTAAAAGTTAAACGTCCTATACTTTACAAGTGTCTAATTCTGTATACCACCTCAAATCCTTGTGAATATGTATATGGAATGAAATCATCTTAAATTCATTTCACCATGAAAAGCAATATTGTAACAATTTCCCACCTGCTACTACAAATGAACTTAGTGGTAGTCAATATCTGAGTTGGGGGCTGGGAGAGTTGATATTTGTAGTTGATAGTTTTGGTTAGGATGTAATTAAATAGTGTCCATATTATTAATACCTTGAAATGTGCCCTTCTAATTTGTTTCCATAACAGATAAATGTACAAACACAAGTGCTCATAATACAGCACCTCAAGATGTCTAAACTTCTAGAACAATCTATAATTCTCTTATTTAATGAAGATAAACCCAAGCTGTTATTTTTCTATGCAGAAAGCAGTAACAAATAGACTGAGATAAATTCAAACTTGCATGAAAGTGCTCTTCTCTCTGCTCAACCTCTGAAGTGAAGAGGGTCGACCTATAGACAATTACTTAAAACCTTTTAATAGCTCTACACTGGCTTCAGGATAAAGTCCAGGTGCTATGGTAAGATATGCATGCTATATTGTTAAGTAAAAAAAGGCAAGTAACAGAACAATATGATCCCAACTTTATCAGACAGACATATATGTAAAATAAAAATATATGCCAAAATTCGTAATATGATCAGAAGTCACTCTTTTTCAATCTATATTTCCTTATTTTTCTAAAATAAATGTGTTGCTTTTATTATTGGAAAAGAATCACCCTTTTGAAAGTTCAAATATTTATGTATTCTGGAATTTAGAAACCACCAGAGGCATGTAAAAGCTAGAATACTAAAAGATCACATGACCTCTCTCTTCTTTGGATCTAAGTACACCTCAGCTGGGAGAAGACAAATGTCTACCATAGAGTCTCAGAGCCAATCAATGGCAAAGCTTAGAATAGATCCAAGGCTTCACCCAGTCCAGGGCTGCAATTCCCCAGCTACTTTTCTGAGCGGATGGACAGTGATCCTCTGGCAAGGGGTTACTGGACGGACTTAGCCCTCAGGTCCAGTTTGGCCTGCAAGACTTTATGATTCCTTGCAAGTTTAACAGTCCATGAAATATAATCTGGCAATACAACCTTCTCTAGAGTTGGAATTCCTAGAATCAAACAAGAGAGGAACAAAATGAAAACATTTTTAAGGAAATGTAATTTTTAAAGACATAATTGTTTGGGGGTTTTCATGACTGACATAGTTCCAGAATTCAAAATTTTTGTTAATTTCAGATTGTACAGCTTACTTATTTTAAAATAACATTTCTACTTATATGAGTAAAATGTGGCAGACAGACAAAGATCTTTTGGCTGGCCTCCTGGCCTCTTGGTCCAGAAGCTTATTAAAGACTATGTCAGGAGACTGATCTTTCTTCAGGGACTAGGAGTTGGCCTGAGTTTTCCAAATTCCACATCTTTCCTTCCAACAGAATGGTCTTTCCCTTCAAAGCTCTGAACCTCTGATCTGGAGATACATAAAGCTTCAGTCAACTCAGATTTTTTAAAAGTGAGGAATGATGTTAAATCAAACTAGCTTGTTATCTTTTGTACCACTGGGGCCCCCAACCTCAGGTCACAAGCAAATGATGGTGACCAAGAGACATCCTCCCTAATTTCCTGGCAAAACATGGAGTCAAATATGGAGTGCAGATTTTTTTGTTTTGGAATGATGAAGTAGCTTCAGGACCAAACTTTTCCAGATAAGAATGATAGTAAGGATGGTAATGACTGTGGTGTTTTACCCTGTCAGCAACAACTCAAGGATGGATCAGGCCAGTGGTTCTTCAGAGGCCACCTTGGCTTTAGTCTGTGTTGGGAGACAATCCTCCATGGATCTTGTATTTTGTACATTTTGTGAAGCACTGATTGACTCTGTTCTGGAATAAATTTTCAAGTATATTTGTATAACAAACAACCTTGAAAGACAGAGATAGTGTCTAGCTGTGGAGTAAAGAGCAGGTTTACTTTCAGTCTTAGAAGATAGAGATGACTAGTGTTCAGTATAATAAAAAGAATATCACTTTCTGGAGCAAAGGGCTGGGTGTGCTTACTGTCGATTAGAAAAGATTTGAGTTTCTTATGTTTGGGTTTCCTCTCCTGTATTGTAATTCATGAGCATGAAGATACAGTGTGGCCCTCTTCACACCATTTTGTGGGAATGAGGGTTATGAGAATTAGAGAAGAAATGCTGATATTCTGGCTTCTTCTACTGCTGTGAGCAATAAACTGTTATTCATCTCTGATCCAAGGGTCTTGTGCCTCCTGCCAATGTCCAAGAAACTGTCTCAGGCTAATTTGCTGGCTTACAAATAAGGTAAAAATCCCAGACCTTTCGCCTTTCTTAACAGTCTGTACTGCCTGGCTGGGCTCCTATAAAATACATGTATGGAATTACGAAGAAAGAAAATAACCTATAGCCTAAAGGTTAAAGGGTTGCTATTACTTAAGATAATCATTGTTATATAATAACTGCACGTGTTTTGACAATTATTAATTATGTTAGTGACAACTGGGATTTCCAGGTCAAAAAACCTCATCAGTGTTTGATTTGGGGTGATAGCAATAAAAGAACAGGTTTAGACCTAACCCACATGTCTTCAGGGACAGGATTGACAGAGTCTCAATTGTCTTCAAGGGCAGGTTTAGACAGAAGCTAAACTGACTTATGAAGGAAGTCCTTGGAAGAATCAAAAAGTCTTATCACTGATCAGTTCTGTATCCTAAGAAAACTTTGGTTTTAATTTTCAGACTAACTACCAACCAGTCTCTTTTGATTACATAGTTCACTGTTAGAAAAATGAAATATTCAGAGTAACTAATTCATTGTTAAGACTCTGTGGGTTTTTTTCTTCATTTCTATTCCCAGCTCATTGTAAACTATACAATATGCCAATGTATTCTTTTAGTGAAATTGTACAGAAGAAATATAATGCACGACAGGAACCCTTTATTCAGCAGTGGCCATGTTCCAAAAACTAACTGCGAAAGATGTTACTTCCACTCCAAAAAACAAACAGTAATTCTTAAAGGTCCATAGAAAGCTGAGTGGATTTTTAGAATTACTAGATTATTGCTTTACTATTTTAAAAAATTCAGTAATTACATCTTAGCTTTGGGGGTTACATTATTCAAGATATGTCATTTTAGTGGCCTACTTCTTTCCATTCTAAAAAGTAATGCCATTTTTCATTTGTGAATATTGTTATTTCTGCAGGTAACATCTCTCATTATTTATTTCTTTTTGAAATAATAGGCTATACTGAGAAATCCTCCTGTCCATTTTTAAAGATGAATTGAAGGGAGGTAGAAAAGATGTTCTTATCTTCACCTCCATGTCTTACAAATAAGTCCAGGTCCCCCACTCTCCTTGCCTCAAAGGATCCCAAAAGAACTTGTGGAAACAGATGTGATGTGAGCCTTATATTGAGTACTTAAGGTTTTTTTTTTTTTTTTTTTTGCTCCCTGAACACATTAACTTGACATTCAGAAATATTGTGTTTGATATTGTGTTTGAAAGTTATTAACATATTAAATTTCTTAAATATTTCTGATAGAAAAAAGATCTGCAAGGTATTAATGAAAACAATAGTTCAATTAATTTTCACATACAGAAAGTGCCTGCATCTCCCCACCCTTTATCCATATTTCCAGTGGTTGGCTAAATTTATTCTTCTAATGTGGATTCAAAACTTTGTTGTATCTGTCAAAGCCAAAGCAATCTTCTTACTCCTGGCCTAACTTAAATACAGGTTTTGCTAAAGTTAAAAAACTGCTAAAGGGCATAATCCTATGGGATCTTCTCCCCTAATATCTACACACCTTATGTAAAGAAAGTAGCAGAAACCATTTTAACTCCCTTAATGGGAAGTGACAGAAGCATCTCCAATAGGCTAATGGAGCAAGATTACTGACCCAGTGAAAGGATAGTAGACTTCAGCTTGCAGCTGATCCAATTCTCACATATAGTGGTGAAAGAGCAGCTTTCCAGGACAATGTTATAACAGGAGAAAGAAACAAGTGATGAGAATGTACTGCTGACCAATTGCTCAGAAGGACTTTATCTTTCAGGGTCAAGTTTCTTGAGATGAAAAATCCCCCAACCCATATCATGACCATATGAAAAAATACTATCATCAGCCTCAACACCATCTGTTTTTTTTCTTTCTTGAGACTACGCTGGGAGGGCAGTACTGGGGAAATAAGCCAGAAAGAAAGGAGGATTTTCAGAATCTGTTATTCCACTGTTTTCATCTCCTGGCCCCAAGATATTTTGGGCGCCCTCTGGTGGGAAGAAGTAGTATTAAAGCACACCTTGCAGGAGAACCCAGAACCTTTATTAGGAGCGTTTGGGAATCCTGGGATAATAAACTTATTTCAAATAAGTTAGATGTGTTAATTAGATTGATCATGACAATCACCTCACAATATATAGATATATCAAATTATGCTGTATACCATGTGTGTGTGTGTGTCTGTGTGTACACTGTCAATTATACATAAAAAAAAGCTGGGGGGAAAAGAATGAGTTAAAGAACTCAAGAGGATGTTTGGGTGAATGAAGGCAAATGAGTCATCAACACTTTTAGGGGAAATTTCAAAAACATGGCAGGGATCAGTCCTTTGTTCCCCAATCTAAAAAAAAAAAAAACTGACATTGTTTGAAATATACAGTCGTGTTTATCTACTGGTTAGTGATGATTAGAAATCTGGCCTTACACCCATAACCCTGAACACTAAAATAGAATAAAAAACAATGAACAAGATGTTAGGAGACCCAGATCCTAGTCTCAGCTTTATCACAAAGTTATTGGATGACTTTTGGTGTGAAACTCAGCTGCCTGAGTCCCCACTTTCCCATAAATGGTGATAATAGCTTTCATGGCTATTCACTGAGCTATTGAGATTTTCAAATTAGAACATGAAAGTAATAGCAGAACTTACAGTGTCTTGTATCTAGCATATGGAGATTTATAGGCTACATACATGACCTTTCGAGTTCCTTTTAATTCAGTGATTCCAACAGTACTGTCTCGTCTAAGAAAGCTTACAGCATCCATTAAGGCAAAAAAAGAGGCCAGAGTGTGAGGGGTCAGGAGAGGGCCACAAAGACACTGAGAGTCAGGCAGACTCAATCTCAATCTGAATTCATCTCTATTCACCAGGTGATCTTGGGAGCCCCATTTCTTTATCTCTAAAATGGGTTAAAGATACATTTTTCCCACCCATCACATTATCTGCAACATAGAATAAAGTCAGTAGATGTTAACTATCATCAGCAGCACTTTCTCTTTTTCTTGTCCTTTAACCACTATACCATATGGATGGTGTAGGTCAAAGGCAAAACCTGCAGTTCTGCTGGGGCTGGAAAAAAGGGGTGCTTAAAAAGGACCACATTAGAATACTAAATAAAGGACTTTTTGTAAAGGCATGACTTTGTTCCCATCTGGATGATACCTCTAGGATTATGCGCACTTTTTGACAGTATTGGGCACTAAGGCTTCAGGAAATCATTGACAATGAATCTCAGACATCTTTTCTGGTTCATAAACAAGTGCTGAAAATAACTCCCAAATATTATATTTATGTATATATTTATTTTAGCACATGTCACACTAATGCATTACCTATACATTCAAAAATTCTCCTAGTAGGCAGACATGGTGGTGTGCACCTGTAGCCCCAGATTCTCAGGTGGCTGAAGCAGGAGCATTGTTTGAGCCCAGAAGTTCAAGACCAGTCTAGACAACATAGGAAGACCCCATCTCAACAAAAAAAAAAAAAAGCAATAGAGAAAATTTTTTTCCTCTGTCAAAGTTTTCTTATAATTTATTTTTACCAGCCTGGCATTCCACTAACCTGAAAAGCATAACGATGCCTTAGATGGAAGTTTCACAACACATGCATTCGTTCAGCAAACACTCCAATGTCAACTTCATGTCAGACATCAGGTTAGAAACAGGGATTAAAAGGATAAGAAGCTGGCCCCTCCCCCAAGGAGTTCACAGTCCAGTGATGAGGCAGGTCACTCATCCAGAAATGAAGGATATGAAAAGCAGGCTTAACAAGGAAAGCAATCAACGATGTTTTCATCATGTTCTTTTTGCAATGCCTTTGAAGATAGATGCCTATAATGAAACAAGTTTAGGCAGAAGATATGTACTTTAGTCCTCAGTAAGTGAGCACCTATGAGGTCATCCAGGTAAAGGGTGTATAGTGAGAACAAAAAAGAACCAAAGATAAGCCCCTGAGCAAACGGCAGACAAAATAGAGACCAGGAGAAAATACTAACTCAGAAATTACACCAGGAGTTTCTAGACAGAAATCAATAATACAGAAATGAACTAGCTACTATTACTGTTATTACTGTTTTGTACTTTTAGTATTTAGAAGGTGTTTTTCTTCTTTATTCACATGGATAGTGTGGTAGCCAGCCTCCAAGATGGCCCCCCAAAGATGTGCACCTCCTGGTATTCATGCCCTTGGATGATCCCCTTCCCTAATGAATCCAGCCTGTCCTTGTGTGACCAGTAAAATACAACAGAAGTGATAATGGGTGATTTCCAAGTCTAAGTCAAAAAAGGCTTTGCTGTTTCCACCTTAGTCTCTTGGATTGCTTGCTTTGGGGAAAGTCAGCTGCCACACTATAAAAAACACTGCAGCTGACCTGTGGAGAAGTCCACATAGAGACAAACTGAGATTCCCCATTCCCAGTCTTGCTGGCCTTGTGAGTGAGCCACCTGGAAACAAATTCCCCAGCCCCAGACAAGACTTCAGAAATAGATCTTACAGAAAATAATAATCACAACAAAGCAAAAAAGGTAAGCTGCATGTCTTCCAAAAGAGAAAATATGGTTGGAAAAATAAACCTAGGAGGAAACACAAGCTAACCATGACATCTAAAGCAACAGAACCTTAAAAAACATGACTGGGGATGAAGCGAGGGGAAGTCCTGGGGGTAGGAGGAAATGTTGGTCAAAAAGTGTCAACTTTCAATTTAAAGTTCTGGAGATCTAATGTACATAATGGTGATTGTAATGGAAATTGATTAAGACAGAAGATTTTTAAGAGTCCTCACAACAGGGAAAGAACTATGTGAGGTAATGGTTGCGTTTGATTGTGATAATCATCTCATAACAAATATGTGTATCACATTAACACAACATGCACTTTAAGTGTGTGTAACTTTAATATTTCAATTATATTTCAATAAAGTTGGAACAAAAACTCATGAATGGCTAGTCCTTGATGAGATAAATCTAGATCATACTTTTTCTCCATAAGGAAAAGCATAAGAACGTCACTAATCATACAAACCTAGGATTTTCTATAGGGTCCATAGATCAATAAGAGACTGAACATAGCCATTTGTGAAACGTTGGATAAATACATTTTGCTTCCAAAAAAAAAAAAAGGATTGAAAAGGGAAGAGAGGGGCTGGGATTGTGGCTCAGCAGTAGAGCGCTCGCCTAGCAAGGGCTGACCCGGGTTCAATCCTCAGCACCACATAAAAATAAAGGTATTGTGTTGTGTCCATCTACACCTAAAAAATAAATATTAAAAAAAGGGAAGAGAAAGTAAAGGAAGATCAGAACTTATTTGTCACATTCAAAAAGAGGCAAGACTTAATTCACAAAACCCTCTCATGTCCCCTACCTCCTCTCACCGTGAAGGGAAAGATACAGTTGAGTTGCAAGAGCAGGAGTATATAAAGAACAAATCTGATTTTAAATATTTGGTCCCATTTATAAACCATGAACTTCCACCATGTTTACTTCAAGAATATATTCAATACAGGCTAACCATAAGTTAGTCAGTGGGTCTACTGCTGGAAGGAGCAGTTTCCTTTTTACACGCCTCTCACATCCCTCCTTGGTTTGGGTAAGATGCTGCCTTCCAAGTTTAGACAAATGACTTTGCTTGTATATGCTAATTTGGAATAGATAAGGTGCTGGTCAGAAGAAGCACAAGCTGAGATAATATATCAGATGAAGGGAAAGGGGAAGTCAGGCCTAGAAGGAACTGAAAACTATGAGATAAAGGAGAAAAGGTTCCACATAAAGTATAAAAATGTATAACTGCAAACTAGTTGGGTCCTGCTACCTCAAAACAAGGAGAATGAGTCCAGTGGTAACTGCCTGGCTGAGGTTAGAAAATGGGGATGCAGATGAAACCCTTCCTTTCAACAAAGGTGAGGGGAAATTAGGAAAAGTTCAGCCTTGCACAAAAATTAATGAAACTACAAAGAAAGTCCACTTTGTAGATACTTGGGAAAAGAAGGCCCAGTCTAAATCAGAGTGGGCCCCATGAACTAAACATAAATACTTGTGTCCTTGGGCTTCTACAAAATTATTTCTTGATTTGAAAAATGTCACTCTTCCTAGAGTTCAGGAGACTGGATGGAAGTAACCCTTACAGAATCCTTACACATATTTGTTAATGTCCATCAAAATAAAACAATAGGGCTGGGATTGTGGCTCAGTGGTAGAGTGCACATCTAGCGTGCATAAAGCACTGGGTTCAATCCCCAGCACCACATAAAAATAAAATAAAGATATTGTGTCTACCTAAAAAGCTAAAGGATAAATATTTTAAAAATAAATAAATAAAACAATAGATAGAAAAAGCAAATGAAGTAGAAAGGGCATCAATTGTGTTTAGTAAATAAGCACTAAATAATGCTGTAAAATTAACTTAAATTTACCATTATCTGCTGCCTGTAAACTTTCTAGGATCTTCTTCCTTCAACATTTTAATGGGATCCTGGTAAATTTACTTTTCCATGTTACAGATAAAACATGAAAAGACATTTTTTCCTTTATCCAATTTTCCATCCAGGCACTTCATTTTAGGTCCCTCAATAATACTCCCTACTTCACAACATGGAGTGACTGCAGATTTGTGTGCTCTTGATCCAAAATTCTTGACATGGGGGCAAAGTACATAGGTGCAAGTCTACATAGGCTATAATTTTGACCCAGGGAATTTAGACACAGAAAGGGATCACTGTACATACCATAGTTAGAATGAACTGAAAAAAATGTTGCCTAGCAAGGATTTTAGCCTCACATGCAAATAACTGTCTGAAATTAGTATATGAGGCACTACTTTAAAGTGTTTGAAAAGTTTACTCTCTTAAGCAGTTTAAAAGCTCCCTCAGGCAATCTTGTTTACAAATTAACAGAATTCTGGATTAATGAGGTCCAACTGCTTTCTTTTTAAATAACTTCAAATACAAGCTAACCCAGACACATATGGAAATAATCCTCCTTCCACCTCAGTGGCACACTGGACCTCAAAACCATAACTTTTCTTTCGGGAGCTGCTGAAGGCTTCTTGCCAGAGATTCATTTTCCAATGGCACCCTTCTGAAGTGAATGACAAATACTCTAATATTTACCTCCTTTATACATGACATGATGAACGAAAGTACACATTTGTTTTCTCTACTACTCTTTCCATATTTCTCTCCAAAGACCTGATGGGATGGTTTGGTTTCATAGTCATCATAAATTTATTATACTGAACTTGTGACCCAGTCTGGATGAGAACCAAAACGCTATCCAACATGAAAAGACAGAATTCACTCAGTTCTGCAAAACTGCCTTCTTTCAGAAATCCTGAAAAACAGCTTGTTTTATTTTTTTACATTGTTCTCCTCACTAACTGCTACCAGAATATTTTGTTTTTATAGTTTAACAAGCCCTAATAAATACATGCTATATTGGTTTTGTGTCTATGAATTACAGATGAACAATCTGACCATTCAATATTACCAGCTTTGAAATCATTTTATTAAACATAACTTTATCATCTAAATTTGCCCATAGAGCTCACTCAGAATCTTCCATTATCCAAATTGCTCCTTATAAGAACTAATAGAAAACATCTCTTTTTTTCTGAAACTGATAACTTCCATGCTCTTTATTTTGAAACCCCTGGTATGTGACCTTTCCACTCATAAAAAAAAAGAAAAAGCCAATATGTTCAAATTAAGTGGATTTATATTATCAAAAGATGTGTACACACACACACTAAGTATATGCATATAAAGATAATATACAAACAGACATCCATCAAGGCAAAATCCATAAAATGTTTCAAGATGAAATCCATCTATAGTTTGCCATCTATAATAAGGAGTATTTTTATTTCTTTGATGAAAGGGTGTATTTTATCCTCTCTTACTTTAAAGTGGCAATAGATACATTTTTTCAGAAAATGCTTAAAGGCTGACTCGTGCTTGAAGATTTCTTTCCCTATCATAATCTTCATTATTCAGGAAGGATATCTTATCATATGAATTGTGGATTTTTATATACTCTCAATTTCAGGTAGCAATGTGCATGTACTCACTGAATACAGAAATCCAACCGACTATATAATAGTTTTATAAATGGAACAAGTTGGCTTAAATTGGACTGATTTTAGGAGACTTTCCATTGCCTATTTTCCATGACAGCTCTCCAGCTCAGGACTTTCAAATCTGAAAGATATTTTACAACAACAGAATACAGGCACATGTCCACAAATAGGAAATTTTTTATAAGTCATACTCAAAAATAAGAAAGAACTGTTTTCCAAACTAGAGTGCGCTAATCCTCAGGGTTTTGCCCATTTACAGAGAAAAGGCACAATGCAGAGCGCCTGACTTCTTGGATGGATGTCAGAATCAGGATTAATATTTTGGGCTTATTTCTCTGGTGCCTGCATCTATTAATGTACAAAAGAAATTGACCATAAGAAAGGAAATTTGTATTAAAAATATAATTCAGAAGAGACAAAAGAAATGGCTACTTGCAGAGTCATGTGTCTTTTTCTAAAAACGGAAGCAGAGATTAACCAAAGAAAATCAATGCTGCCACTTCAATGAAAGAAGAGCAGAACATCATTTCAAATACATGGAGTGAGAGAAAGACTAAAGAGAAACTATTTCTATATTTCTAATACAAGTCCAGTCAGTATTAATAAAAGCAAAGGTGGAAAGACATACTACCAATAATTATTATGAAAACATTCATGACGGTCAAGAATTCAAAATTAATTCAGATTTCAAGTCAATCAGAGTTTTGTGACACTTCATGGCCACTGATCCTACATCTCTTTGGGGGGGTTGAAGAAATATGGGGTGAGAGTATGAAAATAGGTTAGAGCCAAGCCTGGAGGGTGAGGGGTAAGCAAGGAACAAACAGGAAGAATTTGTTATCTTGAAAAAAATCTATCAGAGCCCTGATTCCTAAAAGATTCTGTGGTATTTCTCCCATAGAGCACACAGATAGAGAAGGGTAATGGACTGGAAGATGAACTATGAGATACACAATCTTCACATAAACCAACTGAAGTGGCCATACCAAACCAAAAGTAGCATAGAAGCATGCATACTGATAGTCTGCGAGAATATCAATGCTATTCACATTCCCAGAGGAAGCAGAAATCAATTGGAAATAGAAATCCAGCATTTCCAGTGACACTGATGAATTTTTTTATGAAAAAAAATCAAAAGTGTGAGGTTCAAAGGCACACCCTTCATTTGTGGTATATAGTCCCTATAAGGTCCGTGTGGTCCCATAATCCCAGTACCAGCAAGGTACACATTAGTGTTGTTGGGGAAGGATAGCCAATAATGTAGCATTTAGCATAATACTTGACATACTCTCAAAATATCTGTGGAAAGGCAGGAGGGAGAGAGGGAAGGTGTATAAATACAGAGTCTCAGAGGAAAAGATCATCAAAAAGATGGGAAATAAGGTTTGAGAGTAAAGGTAATGACAGTAGGACTATTTAAGTTGAGACAAAATGAAGAAAGCATTTCATAAGTCTTCCAAGATACTATACACATGGCTGATTTCCACCTCTACTGAAAACAGAACAAGATGAAGTACAGCTTATAAGTGTTAGGTTAAATATAAAGAAGCCTTTTTTACAAGCTTCTTGCCAAATACTTGAGCAGATTACTAAGGGAAACTAAAGATATTTTAAAATAAAATGTATTCTCACTTAACCATGATAAACTAGGCTGGACAACATAGCAAGTGAATTCACTGAGGATCCATTGGGCTATGATACCTTTCTGATACCTTCTAGTTCTTTCTCTATATGGTAGAGAAGCCATGCAGGTACATCCATCCTGATCTTAATACTTAATAATAATATCTCTATGATTCATCATAATATAAGTATTCAGCTAAAGAAGTAACCATTCTATTTCATCAGCTTCCCTCTCTCTCCCTCCCTCTCTCCCTCCCTCCGTCTCTGCCTCTCTCCCTCTCTTTCTTTGTAAGCTCCCCCTCGGCCATTTCAAATCTTTTCCATCTGGCAAAAAAGTAACAGAAAATTTTCATTTCCTGTGCCCAGACTGCCTGATCCTTGCTGGAGACAAGGCCCATTTAACTGTCACCTGATCCTTTGGTCCAGATGATGGTTATAGTTCACTTCCTCACCTGATCTCCCTCCCTCCCACTCAACTGTAATCTCATCCACTCCTAAATCCACAGCATGTTCTTACAACATTTGATATAATCCACCTTGGATTATTACTGAGCTATGTCTTCTCATTCTTATCAAACAAGAAGTCCCTTGAGGGTAGAGAACATAGCTGACTCATCTCTGGATCCCTGTGATTCTGAGGACACTCCCTGAGTGCTTATGTTCAATGAAGTGAACTATAGCCATCATCTAGGTTTAAAGACACTGTTACCTAATCAGTAGTTCACTGATCAGCATTTACCTGATGCTCTATTTCTTTCAAGAGTCTGATTTATTATGCAAAATATTATAATGGATGAAATCAATAACCTTCACTTCAACCCCTGAGATTATAACTTTAAACCCCAAGATACTAAAATTCTGTTCATTGGACATGCTCATCTTTATGATCTGACTTATGTGGTTTTTAAAATAAAGCTAGCTAAGCTCTTCCTTATAGCTTAGGATGAAAAAGAAGAGTTCAAACTTTACTGTGAAACCCAGAAAATTCACAGGATTCTCATTAGCTTCTCCACAGGTACTTGTAAAATGGTTCGAAGAATGAAGGTTCAAAACTTCACACATTATAGAGTCTCCAATGCAAGAGAAGTATCCTGAAGAATGGGAAGAGATGGATGTTGTCAAATTTGGGGATGAAGATACCAATAGCTAATATCACTCTGCCAAACAAAGCAGTAATATTTACTTGATAATCCTTACTACAATAGCTGCCAGGCTTAGCCAACAACTTCCAAAGGAATGATAGCTGAGGCAGTAGGCTCAGAATTAGGCAAGTTCCATTTAATAAGTACCACAATGCTCATGCAATTTAAAATATGGATAAGACATATCTATTTGGTGAGTTCATCCTTACTCATCAGTGACTACCCCTCAATTAGGGTCCCAAAATGTAAATTTAGTGAAAATGATTTTCACCTACTCCAACGTTCCCTGTCCTTAGAAAGAATGTCCAATTAGGAATGAAACAGGAATAACACTCAGGATTAAACATGAACTTTCATTTGTCTAAATGAGCTATTTCACTCTTCTGAAGATTCTATATCTCATTTATATTCAGCTATGCTTTAGAAGGACCTTTACCTTGGCCTACGTGAATATCCATTCAAAACAAATACTTTTCAAATTCGAGTACTTAGTTTTGCCAAGGCCTTACAAATGTTGATCACTGCTACTACAGTATCACAAGTGTTTTTCTTCACTTGTGCTTTAAAATCAGTGCATTATTGAGCTAGGGATGTGCCTCAGTAGTGCAGCACTTGCCTACCATGCATGAGGCTCTAGGTCTGATCCCCAACACTGCAAAAAAAAAATTAATGTATTACTGAGCTTTCTAGGTACTGCCCTCCCATCCCACTCTCCTGGTAAACAGTATTTTTCTCTACCTATTTCCTTTCCTTACATACCAGTACACTAGTTATGGTGGAAAGTGTGTAGGTTTTTTTTTTCCATTTGAAATCTGTTCCTTCATATACCTCTGAGATAGGTACCAACTCTTCCAATTATCTCACACTATTACTCTAAAATCTTTCCCCTCTAATGACTTATTTCCAGACATTAATATAAGTTCTACTTTCCCTTTCTGTTATTTTCCTCCTTCCATACACTGCTTCATCCTTATTTGCATGCAAATCCATGATGAAATCAGCTATACATTTTCCTATTCTGCTTACATCCCTGCAAGCTGGCATGATTCCTCATTGTTTCTACTGTAATCCAGCTCTAAGTACTTTTCAGAAAATTTCAATGTCATGCATCTTCCTAAGATTTTAAAATTGCTCATATCAATTGGGCTTAAAAGCATAGTTAGAAGAGAATTCAAACATTAAGGAGAACTTCTTGACCATAAGAGAGACTTAAGACTTAAACACCGGAACAGGAAGAGACTGCTGGAAAAAAGATGTAAAATATCTATCTTTAGAATTCTTTTTAAATAGAATGAAAAATCATTGCTCATTTAAGATTTGGATGTTGAGGTTCCTAAGCAGAGGAATGAACCAAGTAGTTTATTTACATCCCTTTCAGGTGTTATATCCAACAATATAGTCAACCTAATTGTATTTCTCAAATTTTGCTTTAAAAGCTTTCAATTTTTAAAGAATTGCATTAAGACAAAACCAAGTCAAGATACTCTACCAAATGACCGAATATTTCATTCAGTCTGAGTTCTCTTGGGAGGAGTTGGCATTTGTAACTTAATAAGGCCTTTGAAGGGTGGAGGGTGAGATAGACCCATCTTGTTGTATTCCCTTAAAGCTGGTGCCAGACTGCTTCAAGAAAAGAGGACAGGAATAATTTTAAAATCTTCATTGGTCTGAAACATTATTTAGCCAATTTGGTATAATCAATTGCTATGGATATCAACTTTAACTTTTGAGAACACATAGCTAAAATGGAATTTTTGAAGATCCAGGCAAGATTTCCTTATTCTTGGGGAGTTCAACACATCTTTACAACTTAAAATCCTAGAAAGCAACAAATCACTTCTAATGAGCTGCCATTTGCTTAAAGAGAACAAAAATGGGAGCTTTGCCAGTCAAGAGATGAGCAAATAGCAAGCTGAGTTGGAGATCATGCGGCTGGTGGGGAGTCTGGTAGAGCCAAGAAAGATGCAGAAGTGCAGGAAGTGGGCTGATGGTGGCCAGGATTCTAACAACAGCACTTGGGCTGGTACTTTATCCTTTCAATGATAAGGCAAGATAATGTAAATAAAAGTTGGGTGCTTTCAAATATAATATTTGAAAAGTATTTGCCTTTCATTAATACCACTGTCACCTGTAACTTCCCTTTTGGCCTACCCTGAACAGGTAACAATACAGAAATAAGCTAACCCAAAAGGCTAAGATCTATCAGAGAAATTTAAGGGTAAGTCTCAAAAGAAGGTACAGCATATCATTAACATTTGATTAATGTAACATATATATTTTTAAAATTTCTAAATATTCTTCCTTCAGTTTTCTTTTAATGCCAGTCATGTTTTGCTGTGCAGTGAGGCAGAGTGGACTATTAGAAAGACATAAGGATAAATATAGATTTTGAAATCAGACATGAATTCCAGCTCTGCCACTTCTTAACTGAGAAATAGACAAGGCATTTAACATTTCTCAGTTGCTTCATCTGTAAAATGTGCATGACACTACACAAAGAATTATTGAGTGTTATATGTGCATGTAAAAACACAGAACACAGCAGCACATAGTTAAACAATAACAGTAAATGTCCTATAAGATCTTCCGCATATTCCCTCCCTCCTGTAGCCTCCTCAGCTTCCTCTAATCTGTTCTGTTTTCCTCATATTTTCCTTTTTTGGTCTGTTGTCATTTCTCCATAATAGTCATTCCTCTCCTTTCCAAGTGTAGCCTTACTCACAGCAAAATCCTAGCATTTGGCAGAAATTATTTGGAGTGATTAGATGCCTAGCAAATTTATATGACTAGAAACATTTTCAGATGCATGGTGTTTGAATGCCAAACCATAACAGCACAGGTTTGTAGTCAATATGATATATTTCAAGAATACTAAGCATCTAGATTCACTGACATTATGCTAGATATTTGGGGTTACAGAGATGAGGACAAAGTTCCTGCACTCAAAGAACTCAAGAGTCTATCATGGGAAGATGGACATATAAACCAGTAATTGCAGTAAAGTAGAAGAAGTACAAGAAGAGAGATACATATAAAGTACTGAGGTGGCAAGGATAATGAAAAAACTCAAACTGTTGTGAGGGGTGGGTAATTGTCATCAACAAAGATCTCCAAAAAAGACATTTGTCTCAGTCCTAGTTATGCCCTTATAGAAGCGGTACTACCTTGGCCAAGTCAGTACACCTCTTTGCACCCCAGTTTCCCAGTCAGAAGTATGAGACAATAGCACTTAACAATCTCTACTAATTTTTGTAGCTTTAATGCTGTATTTTCCAAATGGGAGAGTAAAGTTAAAATAACTCTGGATTCCATATTTCTTCCTTTTACCTATGTTTCTTTTTATCTATTCATCTTTCCTTGTAGCCACTTGGTTATTTCTCATAGCTTTGCTTTTGACTCTCCTCTATCATGATAGTGCTGTGTTTATGGATTTAATATCAGGACTGGTATGGAAGGATGTGTTTCTTCATGATTTCTTATAAAATGCAATGATAAGCTGAGTCCTAAGCAGTGGTTTTAAATTTTGACTCTAAGGATTCTTTTTTCATATGACAAGATGTCAAAAACCATTTTAGTAACTTAACATTGACCCTCACAAAAGCTCCACCTCCATATCCATTTAACAAACACTTATTAAAGATTTCTCTGTGTCAAGCATTAGTCTGGGGAGTATGGGGGATACAGAAATGATTAAGATATGGGCCTGATTGTCAGAGAGTTTATGATTTATTTAGTGGCTGTGGCACTGAGCCCAGCACTATATTAAAACATATTAGCAAGGCGATCTTTGTTCTGTCACAACTGGAGCCATGAGTCCTAAACATGTATATGTGGTTTTGACTAGAAGGTTTGCATTCAGTAGGTGTTGAAAGCCAACATGTCAAAAACTGAGTTGTTAAAAAATAAGTTCAATCCCATTAGCAAAGAAATTAAAGTTCAAACAATGAGAATCCATCATTCATCTATCAAATTGGCAAAGATGGAAGAGAAAATGCAATGGCAAAGAGAATGTGGTGAGATATGTCCTCTTATACACTGCTAGTGGGAGCAGTAAATAAACTATAGTGCATGCATAATAAACTGTGGTACATCCATGCAGGTAAATTCTATGCAACCTTTTGAAGTAATGTTTTCAGCCATATTTAATGATACAGTTAATATATTAATGATATAATATGAAATGAAAATAGAAAGTTTCAAACTATACATTCAGTCTAATCATGTATGGTCAAACAATATATTTTCCTTTGTGAATGCACAGGAAAAAAAGATGTAAAAGCAATATACCAGAATGTTAATAGGAATTATTACTTGGAGTGATTATAGGTGATGTTAGTGCTCTTTTTAATACATGTTTTAATATTCCCAGTTTTCTATAACAATACTGTGTGTCTTTCTAATAATTAAAAGGCATTAAATGCAAATCAAAAGGAAGACTATATACTAAAACATTCATAAAAATTTTCCTCTAGTATGATGGTATGAGTTTCATGTTCTTTTTGCTTTCCCTACTTTAAAAATTTTCTGTAATGTGCATGTACTAACTTTACAGAACTAAAGACTAGAACTTGATGAAGAAAAACTGGACTGTCAGATGAATTAGCAAACACTAATATGAACAGGCATATATTATTTAAATAAGTCAGTTCTACTGCCATAGAGCTTTGCAATATTTTTAGGCTCTGTCTCCATTGATTATGGTTTGGGGCAGGTCACTTGTGTGAGCTTTAGACAATCAATAATTACTGCGTGCTTCTAAGGGATACTGTGATCGTGCATGTGATAGCATTGGTGAAATGCTCTGAACTCAGGAAAGAAAGATATACAGCAAGTAGTAATGGATATTTTAATTATCTACTGTGTAATGACTCTGTTTAGATTGCCCTCAGCAGTTTAACCCACTCTCATTTCTTCAAATATCATCTTGAAACAGAAGACTCCCAAATCTTTATCTGCTCCTCTCCACCCTGCACATCACACTTCTTTTCTCTAAATCCCCTTTCCTTTTTTTTCTGCCCTATTCTCCTTGTCCTCTGGCTCCTTTTCCCTCCATATCTTGCTTGTACCACAAATATTTTCATATCAAGTTAAATTGATTACGAATGAATCATGAACTTGATTAACCAGTTTTTCATAAATCAATACAAGTTTGTTTAATTAACTTGGATGTGAAGTTTATAGAGCAGTGTTAAATTTATCATTCTTTGGCTCCTGCTAGGTATAGATAGCTAAATAAATTTCATATGTGAGAAAACATTCAAATATGAATGCAATTCTCTCCTTTCATTAATTGGCCTCAAAATCAGGAGATCTGGGATCCATCTTGGCCCCAGCAACCAATCCACTTTGTGTTCATTAGTAAGTTGCATTCCCTTTTGGGAACTGTCTCCTCACCTTTAAGATAAAGAAAATAGACTGGATTATGTCAAAGGCCCAGTTAATAGATATGAAAGTATCTCAACAAATGGAAAACTGAGAGGCACCACCATATAAATGAGCTGCCACCCCTATTCACTATATCCCACCTTGAAGAGCATCAGGCACAAACCAGGAGTTCAATATATGACAACATAATTGGAATGACACACTACAGCTGAGTAGCTCACATCCCAAGCCAGCAAATAACCTTTTACTGGCAAGTACAGTCCACTAAGCCTTTTGGCAATTATTCCTGAACAATAAAGCTGTCAGCCCTTGTTTTTTTAAAAGTACTTATAGATAAAGGGATAAAAGAGGAGAGGAGGAGCTAATCTTGTAATAAGAATTGGTTAGCAGAGCTGAGGAGATATTTTAATCTACCAAACAATGTTCTGAGTTGGTATGGTGAATGGAAGATCAGATTGTTATCAGGATGAATGGACATCTGGGTACAGAGAGTGAGCCATATGTACAGAGTCTAATAAATGGAACAATGGGCAATTCAGGAAAGGGGGTTGTTGAGGGAATGCCTTGCCATGATCTGGAGAAAATTCCTACTATTAATCTGACCTCCCATCTCATCTTATACCAAATAGATAGTCCTGCCTTTATATCATCTCCTGTAACTGCCCTTAGGACCACTGCTAGCCTCTGGTGCTAAAAGGAACCCTCTCTGGGTCATCCAGCTAGAAAAAGAATGAAGAGATTGTAAAAGGTACTCACTCTCTTTTGGGGGACTAATTAGAACAACAGCTAATGGAGCAGTGTCCTGGCCGGATTTTAGCTTCCCTTTGTATCTCCTCAGCCTGGCATCTGCCATAATGTGGGACCCTGATAACTTAGTATATCTCTCTGTCTCTCTTCTCTCTTCTCTCTCTCTCTCTCTCTCTCTCTCTCTCTCTCTCTCTCTCTCCCTCCCTTCCTCCCTCCCTCTCCCTCTCCCCCACCTTCTTTTCCTCCCTCTTGTCCCAGCATTAGCCCAGGGACAAATTCATTTCTGACTAACTGTCCTTCATTCCTGCATTTGTTTACCTGACCCACCTCCATCATTGCGCCAATTGTTCTGGGCACTACTGTCACTTCTCATTGAACTTTGAGTTATCTCTGGATGATAGGAAACTAAAGCTTTCAGTCAGTATAATAATAAAACCATATCATTTTGGAAGATGGAAATCAGAATGGTTCTCATTTGATGTTTGGGGTGAAGTTAATATTTCCAAAGTCAGATTCCATGTTAAATTTTATCCCATGAAATATTCCTTAGAAAATAAGGGTCCATTGGTCTAGTAAGCTTAGCGAATCCTATATGTATACTATATCTCTCGAAAACTAAAATCATACATTAATGAATTAAAGTTCTGTTTGACTCATCATTTCCCGAACTTCTTAACCATGGAATTCTACTCAGAAGCCCTCATCTGAGCTGAAGTTGGGAGTCAGTGATAGAGGGCTTGCCTAGTATGTGTGATGCACTGAGTTCAATCCTCAGCACCACATAAAAATAAATAAATAAAATAAAGGTATTGTGTCCAACTAAAAACATATTTTTAAAAATTTTAAAAATGAAGCCCTAATCTTCCATTCAAGGCTTCATTCCCAGGAAACTTCCCCACAATACTGGCCTTCTGTACTCCAGATCAGACCTTCTGGACAGAGAATTTCTGGAGCCTGAGGAAGAGGTTCCTGGATAGCAGCAATTTCAGACTGAAATTCCCTGGGTCTGCATGTCTCTAGGAATTCCCTCAGGAGGCCCAGGTGTACACCTGGGTTAAAGAAAGCTATTGTGGAGAAATTTTGCTCCGGGAGGAACCACTAAGGCCTGGTGTAGTGATAGGCATGAAGGGCAAGTTCTAGCTTCAGATGGTGGCAAATGACTTCAGAAAACAGGACCTGAGGCTTGGAAGCAAAAAGACAGCACATGTTTGTGTATCTGTGCAGATATTATGTTTCTAACAAAGAGAAAAATTTGCCAGAGATTTACATACTCCCTCACCACGATCATACACACATCTCTGTCAAGATTTTGAGTTTGCAAAACACTCCTGGAATTATCTTGCTGGATCCTTGGCAATTCTGTCAATTAAGAAAGGAAAGCAAATGCTTATGAAATACCTAGTATATGCAAATCATGGAGGCTTTCATCCATAAGTTATCCTAGACAATAGTTCAAATACTCATAACCTTGTGAGGGGAAGTGCCATTGTTATCCCCCTTTATCCAGATTTTGAAAATATGGTTCCATGTGCCTAATTTACAGCAGTCACAGGGCTAGGTGCTGGGAATACAACAGAAAACAAGGCAAACAAATTCCTTCCTTTTGGAAGAGAACAGCAACTAAGCAGCTCTCACAGAACACCTAAACACTAAGACAGTTCAAAATCATGATTAACAGCTAACACTTAATGAGTACTTACTCTATGCTAAGTGCTTTGAATGCATTACATTATTTAATCCAAGCAACATTTCTATAAGGAAGATTCTGTAATTATGAGAAAGATTCAAACATTATTCTCATTCTAAAAATAAATAAACTAAGCCTGAATGAGATGAATTATTATAGATTTGACCATCTTGAAAAGGTTGGAGCCAGGATTCTAATTCAAATCTGTTTGACAATAGATTTACTGTTAACTACAAAGTTAATTATAGAGGGACCTATGGAAGGAACATCTTAAGCTTCAACATATTCTAAAACACACAGTAAATCATCTTTTAAAAGATTAATTAGGATGTTCATTTTAATCCAATTGGGAAGACGCTTTATTTGTATAGGTATAAAGCTGCACGGGATTAAAAATTTAGTTATAGATAATCTCATCACTGTAAGGGACTAATCTACATGTAGTCTGATTACTTTTAACTTGGTCCTGTTGGGGCTACTGGGCTCTCCAAACCAGAGGAACTGTAGCCATTTAATTTAAGTCACAAGAATAAATCTGACTGAGACACATCTGAAATTTGGATACTAAGAGCTATAATCTGGCCTGTTTCTATATAAAATTTCAACTATGGGTTCTTATTTCCACAAGATTAACAACCTCAAAGTTTGATCAGCTGGAGTTTGGGTGTGTCCTCTGTGATAGTTAAATGGGAATTGGATTGTAGTCAATATTGAATATATTTAGAGATGCTTAAGGAAACTGCATAGAAAGCCCAAGTTCATACAAAAGTTTTTAGCTTCTTAAACCAAACTCATAAATTACTCTCACATGTGAAGATGAGCATGCCCTTTCTCTTTGTACAGCCTTGTATTTTAAGAAAAGGGGATTTTTTTATTTGCCCCTCAACAATTGAGGAATTTTACTTTCTACTCTACCCTTGAAGCATGGAACACTTATTTTGTAAGGCCTAAGTGTCTTCCTGTCTCATTAGCATATGCCAAAGATCATTCACCAGGCTCTTCCCACTGTAAAAATGCAGTCATTCCTAGAGGCCAACCTAGAGATGCATCAGTATGTGGTGAATGTTCATCTAATGAACTCCATGACAAAGGTAAAACAGGTAACACTCACCTTTATAAGGTGCAAAGTGATAGATGACAAAAAATTCTGACTACACTCATCACAAAAGAGATAGAAGTTACCCTACTGCTTCCCAGGCTTCCACATATGGTTGTGACCTACACAACTCTAGACGGTGCCCTTCACATGGAACATGGTGTGAATGGGCAGAGTAGCACCTGCATGTTTGCAAAAACAGCTGGAGTTGGTACCTCTATACCCTCCATTCCCCTACACATCACTTGGGTGGGTTTAAATGCATACTGGACATGCTTTTGCTCACGTAAACTCTTGGCATTGAACTTTGGCTCTGCTTAGCACTGCTTTTCTCATGGCAATTCTAAGAACTTTCAAAACATTTTCATTCTTTATTAGACATTAATGAAAACAATAAGCTAAGTTGGGTCAATAGTAATTGGTCTTATGTAGAAAATGACAGCTAGTCAATTATTTTTGATAAGCCCCTAGAAACAGCAAATAAAACATCTGTGCAATAACCCCTTGTCAATAGAATAGTCATAAATCAGGGTCTCAATCCTCTGACCAATGCTCTAAGGAAAAAAATATTTTCTTTAAGCATAGTAACAGAAAAATTTTGAAGAACGATGTCATCTCTTTCTAAATAAGAATGAACATTTTGATAATCTTGAAAGTTTCTTCTTGGCTCTGCTGGGCAACAGGAACATTTTTAAATTGCGTTTCTGGCAGGCAGTAAATAAATGGATGTAAACATCTTCTATTCAGGGATAGCCTTTGCAGTCAGAGAAGGGGGTCACCCAAGTGATGATATTTGAAGAATGCTGAGAAGGCCACAGAACTAATAAATGCTATCATTTGTGTTTTATCCTTTTGTATTAAAGGCACCATGCAACTTCCACAAGCATACACACACACACACATGTAACCACATTCTTGGTTAGCATGAAGATATTCTTAAGAGAGACAACATTTTAAGCCTCGTTTGATTCCTGGCACATTTCCCTTCCCATGGACAGTATCTGGAAAAATAGAAATACCCAGCTAACTTTACATAGACGGGGAAAAGGGTAGGGCCACAGATTCCAAACCTTCATCACAGGGTATTTTCTGGAAAGGATACAGCTGGGTGGTGATGTGGAACAGAAGGGGACAGGTAGGACAAATGACAATTGGGGTTGTATTTAAAGGCATAAGATATTGGGCATCTTAGAATGAATAAGGGATGACAGATGAAGTGAAAGTTACAGGGCGTGAAACCCAAATTGCACTCACTTCACGGTTTTGACTCAAACCATTCCTGATCCCATTTCACAGGGATTGGCTCTGAAAAAATTTCCCATAATAGAATTAGGAAAGTAGGCTGTTATTTGGTATGTGTTCCTGGAAGGCTCACATTAACCAATGGTAACTCCTGGGAATTTATACCAAATTTGTTCTCCAGCTGTTGCCATATCATGGTGGCAGAGAGATACAAACAGCTGCAACTCCCATCACTTCTCCTTTCCACCTGGCCCCATCATGGCTTAGCCCCATCCCTAATCTCTGTGAACAGTCAATGCTCACATCTCTGACAGCTTTGTCTGCCTGGAACCCAAATGTAACTGAAATATTGGCTTGGCTTCCTGATTTTAAAATATTTTTTTTCTTGGGATTACAATTCTAAAGTTTTGGAGGATTTTTACAAGAAAATGTGTTACAATTTACCAACATTTGATTTGGCATTTTTGCTGTTGTTGACATTTATTTATGAAACAAGAAAGTTTCAGATTCAAATGAGTGGGAAACCCAACTCACAAACTATGAATAAAATGGAACTGAAGTGACACTCATTTTGGATCTTTTCTCATTCTGAATTTTCCTTACATTTAAGTAGCTTATCGAAACATATCTGGTATTTTACACAAATTACAACTTGCCAATGGAAAAAAGGATGTCCCTATTCTTCCTACATTGAAATTGTGATGTAGCCACTACAAACTTCCTTTTTAGACATTAGTATTTTAAATGTGGTATTGTTTTCTGTTTCATAATTTTACATGTCCAGCTGTGGTCCTATTTACAAGTTACCTTTCTTCAATAAAATTCAATTACAGTTATCTGTGGGATGTCTTTTTATTTATATCCCACACAAAATAAAAAGATATTTAATATTAATGTTTTCTCTATATATATGCTAAAAATTCAAGCCTATCATGGCAAACATAACATTTAAGGGGTAACATCACACTGTGTGGTTTGGGTATTTGGAAGCATAATAGTTACTCTTATTTTTCTACATATTAGCAACAAAACAAGTTAATTAACACACTACTACAGATGGTATTTTACAAAATAAATTACTTTTGCAATTTTTCAAAAAAGAGATGCATATAAATATTGTGATTCTGTATTGGAAAGTCACAAGCAATCCTCTCCATGGGGTACCTACTCTATAATGAGCTGAATATGTTCTTATTGAATTGAACAAGAGAGAGAAAAAAGACAAGAAACATTTCACACAGGCAAACACACTGATAGGAGGGAAAATCCTTTTGGATTTTGGTTGCTGCACCAAAAATCTATACAAAGTTTGCTTACTTTAAAATGAAGCAGTTGTAAATCAGTTGATTCTGTTGTCTCAGTAAAATGGAATGCCTTTTTCATCTTTTCTTACATGTGGTAATTGGTAAGCAACCAAGCTGATAGTTACAAAAAACCTGCAGCCCACATCTAATTAAGCCCTAGCACCATTTTGGCATTAAATCTTAAGCACAATTAGGAGGGCCAGGCAATTCACTGCATTGTATACCAACAATCTCAACCAAGCCACTTCACATGAGGCAGGCCCACTGGGCCTCACTGGTTTTAATAGACAATGCTATAGGGATGTTTCAGGCATTTTAGACTGACTTAAGCAGCTCGGTAAAGCAACTATTACTTGTCATGCAAATTTCTATTTTTAAGCAGTAGCCAGCTATTGAGATTACTAAGGTATATAGACAATTTAAGTATGAAAAATTTGAAAGAAGAATAGACCACTGTATGTAGTATTTCCAGACATAATCAACTAAAGCTATTTTTCTGCATTCCTCTCTGTGAGCAATAAGGAGAGAAAGAATGATACTTAAATCCAGAGAAACTAAAGAGAAATGACCTCATGTTCCATTAACCAAAATCAATACCTTATATATGCAAATGCAAGTTTCAACAGTGTATCCATATGCAAATTGTAAATATGAAGCAGCATCCCCTTTAGTGCACAATTGAGCATTAAGTCGCTATTTATTTAGGGGATTTTCAGTAAATTGCAAGTTTTAATCTCTGTGTTATGGGAAATGATCCCCTTTACCTTCTTCAGCAGTTACCTATGGCAGCTATTAATGCCCACAAGCAATGCCGTGACCCTGACAGTGCATAATTCCACAGTGAATATTTAATTTTGAAGGTGAAAAATGATGCATACTCCCCTCATAACACTTCTTTTTATGACTCTCTTAATTCTATGAAATTTATTATTTTTACTAAAAGCACCCAGAAGGTAATTGAAATAGATTTCCCAGATATATTTCCAGATTACCTTAACCTACAGTAGCATATTAACTCATTTATAATATTCTTAGCAAATACAGGAAATAGAACTTCCCCAATTTAAAATATATCCCTAGTAACGTGCTATTGCATTATTCTTGAAAAAAAATCAAGTCATTTTCAAAGAACTTGTTTTTTTCCCCTCAAAGGTCAAGCTATGGCCCCAAAACTTCTCTAGTTGATTACCCGGACTAGAAAAGGGAATAAGTAAATATGACGTGGAAGTGACCCCTCTGGGGATGAATATACTAAGGAAAGAACAAATCATTCTCTCTCAGGCTTCTAGCCTATCATTTAGTGCCTGAATAAGATCATTTACTCTAAGATTCCCTTGTGGCTTGCAATGGCTGAGTAGCTCCCAGGAAGGAGTTTGTTACTGTCACTGTCGGGTTTGACAATGAGTCTTCACTGAACCAGATATTGAATTATTGGATTACGGGGCCAGAAAATAAATGACTGAAAGAGAATTGATAGGTTTTCAGAGCAAAGAGAATATTAGCTTAAATTGCAAGTTGGGGAAATGAGGAAAATATGTGAAAGAGTCACTAGCTAACACACAACAGAATGAGGCCTAATGGAATCAACAGGTCGCACAGTCTTTGGTCTCCACATAGGAAAGCAGCTCCTGAAGGACTGGCCTCCATCTTCAAAACCCCCTCTATTCCCATAATGATAGTGCTCAGAAATACTTGTAGAATGAATGGGGGAAATGGCATATACTAGCCTACATTTACTTGTTCAAAATACAATAAGCAGTTATTAAGAAAAGGCACTGGAATAGATACTGGGGTAGTAAAGACAAAGTATGTGCCTTCCCTCAAGGAGCTCATAGTCTAACCAGGAAAGATAAGGCATGCTAACAGCTATATTTGTGAACTGATTAACGATAGGATATCTCTAAGAAATGCACCAATGGGCCATTCTGTCACTGTGGGAACATCATAGAGTGTATTCACACAAACTAAGATGGCTATGATGTCACTAAGTGATGTAATCAAAATTATTTTATGCCAAAGCATAGTTATGCAGAGCATGTCTACACATGCTAAAATACAAGATAATAACAACAAATACAAAATAGTTAAGGGTATAGATAAAGTCCAGAGAAAGGGAAGATGAGTACCCCCTGGAGGAAAAGGAGAAGACCTCATGAGACAGTACGATTTGAAAAGGGTACCCACTCCTGTGTCTTTCCCAGAATCCCTCAAGTCAACCCTCACTTTCTCTTCAATGGGCTCTGGAAGCTGGCTTTCTTCCTCCCTTTCTCTGCTGACAATACTACTCTGACTCAAGCTTTCTCTTGGGTTACTGCCAAGCAGAACAGAGCTATAGTTTCCCCTCCTCCCCATCTGTATCTACTTAAGCCCAGAAACCCTTTTGAGGTTTTGTAAAGGGTTTTACAGCTAATAATTAAGGGGGAACAGACAAGGTTTAATAACACACACACACACACACACACACACACACACACACAGAGAGAAGTGGTAAGAAACCTAAAAAGCCTCTAGAAACAGCTATCACAGATCCCCAGTAGAATGGAGGTGAAGTTAGGTCTGATTTTCCTAGTAACTTTCACTGAGTTCAGATTTTCTTCCAGTATTCAGCACTACCTATCTTTCTTTGTCCTTGTTCCTATCCTTTTCTTTCACACACTTAAAATTTGAAGAAGAAGGGATGGAGATGTATCTGAGTGGCAGAGCTCTTGCCAAGCATGTGTGAGGCCCTGGGTTCCATCCCCAACTCTGACAAAAACAAAAACTTGAAGAGGAAATGTAATGTAGGAAACTGGATGTACCTAGCGGTAAAGAAGACAATACTATATGTCTCAGAAAACATAAGCTTCATTTAATATCTTCTGTGTTGCTCACAAAATAGTCATCTGAGATCAGAAGATGCATGGCACCTAGGAAGAATCAAATAATGCCTTGCAAAAATCAATCCTAGTAACCAAACAAATACAAATTAATAGAGGAGCAAAAGGAAATCTAGTAGAGTAGAAAAAGTGGAAAGGGAGAGGGGAAAAAGGCCAGGAGGGGAAAGGGGAGAATAAAGGGGGTGATCATGAATTGTAATCAATTTCCATGCATATATGAAGTTGTCAGAATGAACCCAACTACTATGTATAACTATAAAGCTCTAATTTAAGAAAAAAGGAATCAAAGTTATAAAAAAATCATAGTAAATTATAGCAAACTTCAAAAGTATAACTTCACTCAAAGTGCACACAGCATCCAGCAGTAACAGAACTTTTTATGCATGTTTCTTATGCATTTTTCTTAAAGGTCTACATTGCCATACCTGTTGGGGTTCAGTAAACACTAGCAACTTAAGCATGATGAGAAAGATTATGGATACAAACCATGGTAACACAAACACATTTCAAGCTTGAATGCAACAGCCTAACTTAATAACAAGCACAGAATAGAAACATGAACTTTCCACAAGTTGGCAAGTGAGCGTGACTCTTTCTTTCTTTTTCTTCTCCTTCTCCTCCTTATTTTTTTTTGGGGGGGGGGCTCTAGGAATCTTGGGAAACTACAGAAATGAACACTTTGTTTCTTATGCCTGTAATGAGTTCTCGCACATGGAAATCCAACTCTGATCTTTCAATGATGCTGTACCAATCATGACTCTAAGAGCAATTGTTAGAGAGTAGAAGGAATCCTTCTTTTCAAGCCACATTTGGAAGAACAATTGATTTCATTTGTTTCAGAGGGTTCATGATTTCCTATGATTCCCTGCCTCTGTCTCCACCTAACTTCTTCTTCCCTTCTGTCTCAAGCTACCACACCCTCTTTCCTCTTCACTCCCAAATACATTAAAAGAGCAATCAACACTTACTCAGTTCTACTCACTGTGACTTTCCTGCCCATCATTCTAATGAAGTTTGGTTCTCTAATGTCACCAGTTGTCTTCAAAGTTGCTAAATGTAATGGCCACTTTATGCCTTCATCATTTTCTACCCTTCTGTATCATGTGACACTGCTTCTTCTTCAACCTCTCTGCCTTCTATACCAACATACTCTCAAAGTTTTCATTCTGACTACCTCTGACTATCTCTTTGCAGATCTTTTTTTCTAAAACCCTTCTTTGGCAAACTTTCCTAGTTACATTTTAATGATGATGCCTTATGTGGGTGAATTCTAGATTTCTCTATAAGACTCAACCTCTCTGGGAACTTTAGGTCAACATTTCTGACTCCTTCTTAGATATCTCCCCATAAGTGGGCAAATTTAACATGATGTAAGTCAAATTCATCATATTTCCTCCTATAGTGACCACTCCAGAATCCTTATGGCTTCAAATAGCTTCCCTATTCCTACTCAAGGCATCATTATGTTTCTTCCCAATAACTAAGAGTTCTGAAAGTAAAATATCTTTGATTCCTTCCTTTTGCTCATCCTCATCCATCCATATCAGTTCTCTTCTCAACATTTCTCACACTCAGCTCTAGCTTTACTCTCTCACTACTCCTACAGCCCAACTTAAGAGATTCATCTCTCACCTCTAACATCAGAAGCATATTTCTCATTGTTTCATATACCTCACATGGAAAGTGCACAATCAATTTTTGTTCTATATGTCATCTTTTCCCTACAGATGATGTCATACAGATATTAACCATCACCAGCAACTGATGCACCCAAAGAATTTCCCTTAAAAATGTAAAAGCCTTAAAAAACACCAAGAAGGGATCATACATTTTTAACCTCTTATAAAGTAGGATAAATAATTGATTAGATGATATATAGTTGCCACTATATAACCATTCTTGAGTAGTGCAACTAACTATACAGTACACAGTAAGTAGAATCATATTATCTCATATTAATAAAGAAAAACTCAGAATGGTGCAAATACATTTAATCCCTTCCATATGGTTTGACAAGGATGACAAATACGATAGAAGTTTGACCCTTAATGTGGCTTCAAACCTGTTTAATATCCAAGGAATCTGAAGATAATAGTAGGTCAGCTTTAGTACATGACTATAAGCACATCAAAATCTTCAGATATTCCTCAAAGGTTTTTCAAAACCATGACAGGAAGAAAAGTGTAGTTTCCTATTTCAAGTACCCATAAACTTCATTTATTTTTTCCTCTGCGGTTCAGATATTCTCCTTTGGTATATAAATGTCAGGGGAATGTTAAAGGATGCAAACGTTGTTTTCTTGCAGAAAAAAACATATATTTATCTGCTTAACTGCTTCTGTGAGCATCTTGATGTCCCTAAAACATTTAATATTATTTAAAGGCACTGTTTTTGTAAATATAATTCATGGTCCTTTGGAGCCAAAACTATTCATGCAACAAATAATGCTGGAGTAAAAATAGGGGAGAAAGCAATTAAAATACTGGAAAGATTTATCCTTCCACTCAACCATCTTTTCCTCACTCCTAGTTGCTTTGGCCTTTTGGTAAGATCTTAAGAAGGATGAGGATAGAAAAAAAATACAGATGAGAGGATAAAAAAAAAAAAGTAAGATTCGGGTGATGTCTCTAACCTTTTACAACTGAAGTGACCCTAGCTACCTCAACTAAACATTTGCCTAACTGGTTCAAAGTCTGCCTCTACTTTTCCCTTCACTTCTATTTTGCTCTAAGGGCTTAAGAGCTCTTGTGCCACTGATTCATTCCTACAGTATCAGGCAGGAACAGCACCAATGCTAGAAGAAACACGCCTGACCTAAATGCCCAAGGGCTAGGGCATTTATGACTATTCTGCCTCACTTAGTGTCCTCAAATCACAGATGTTAAAATCATCCCTTCTGAACCATGGCTGCCTCCCTCACTCAGTGCCTACTGCCAAAATGGCTAACATGTTTAAAAGGCACCCCCAGAGAGAGCTTAAAAGTCTTTCCTTTCCCTTATATTTCCTGGTACAGACTGTTTTCCTGAAATAGGGGCTGTGCAGTACCTTATAAAAAGCTGAATTTGCTAAGAAGTTTTTATACCCTCATAAAGTAGCCCTAGTGAAAGTCATCTAACTGGCAGGATTTGTACAGGTAACAGACAGCTGGAATCTCTACCACAAATTCTTCTAAACTTTAGTTAATGGGCCCTGGCAAGCTGCCATCCCAGAAGTTTACTACAAAAGTAAAATGCAAGACTAATGAATTTAAAAATGTTGCCAGGCATAAACACTACCATTTGGCATTCTTTTGCCAATGAACAAATACCACAGACAACTTTGCAGGCTCCCAGGCAGGCCAGCCAAAAAAAGTGCAGGCAGTATTCTGCTAGTCTCAACTGTATATTTTCCCCCAAAATCTGAAGTGTTGCTGAGATGTAAATCATCCAAGAGGTATTAAAATGAACAAAACAGTGCCAAGAATACGAGTAAGGTGCTTTTCCTCCTAGGTTGTAACATACTTATTCTGGGTCCCACAGGGGACAAAGTAGAATACAGCTTGAAAAAGTTAGCTATTATCTTCAGGGGGCTGACAAAGCTGCCATATGAGGCCAGATTATGAGATTGGGCACTCCTTTGGGCACTTCAGTGTGAACGGATGAAGAATGAGAAAGGATATAATTAGTTTGTCAAACAATAATGGATATTGACTAGGTAAACTGAACTTACCAAATTCTTACACAGAACAAGAGGCATCAATGGTTGAAAATGCATACCTTCCCCCCAAAAGGGTTAGACACATTCATGAGATTTAAATCCGCAGTGGTTTACTGAAAGGGTCTTGTTCTTCTTCAGGAACAGACTACACTCTGGAAATCCTAAAAATGATTCAGTTCTTGCTGTGGTATCTAAGAAAAGCTTCCAAGGTTTGCTTGGGATTCAATTTGCACCAAGTCTTTTCTTCCTCATTTTAACACTGAAGCTTCAGTAGAGAAACAATATTATTCTCATTTGTTTTTTCAAGAATAATTTCACAATTCTCTCATTTCAAGTTCTTTAAGCATCTGGCCCTCCAAACCTTTGGTAATTGCATTTTGCGAATGCATAAGCCATCCCATTTTTTTTTTTTTATCTCAGAGAAACTTATTTTTCTCATTCTGTTGAACTTTTCTGTTTGGTTTGACCAATAAATTTTAAATGTTGTGTTATCTTTGTTTTGCATCAACCTCTTTATTTCATGCAGTCTTACAAAGATTTGTTTATGTCATTGAACCCTAAGCCTTCCATTTTATGCTTATATTTCTCTTGCTGTAGTTCCCTATACACAACTATCCTACTTTTCTTTTTTAAGACCTCTGACCATGGTCCTTTCCATAATTATTGAGGAAAAATGAAGAGGAAATAGCTGTAAGCCACAGAATAAAATATTTCAGTTAGACATGTCGGTAGTACTTAGGATGATGCTATGTAAGTAATAGGTTGGACAACGGGCAATGTTTGTATTCTCTGCCCAGCATGGAGCAGGTTGCAGGAAATCAGGCCAGCCTCTCAACAGCTCAAGTCAGACCTTTGCAGTATAACTTCATTATTTAGTTTGAAAGTGAATTTCAAAAACAGACTCACCCATTGTCAAGTGTAAGTATAAACAGACTTTCCAAGTCACATACAAATGACTTACTTTTCATCTACCATTTGCAATCACCCATACCTCTGGTGGCCTGCCATTCAGTGAAAACATCACAAAATTCATCTAAGAATATTGATTTCAAAGGTAAAGTTCCAGGATTTTGCTTTAAAAAGAACATGACAGATGAAGGCAGTGACTGAGATAGAAACATGAGAAAAACAGGCAATGTGGCAAAGACAGCTTCTGGGCCCTTTCTGGCTAGTGGAGTATATCACATGAAGGGCTCATGCATGAGATCATTTGATCAATGACTTTTATCCCCAAACATCCAAAAATACATACTACTTCATTTGACTAAAGAGTAGTGAATTTGAAATCATACAGCTGGTCAGTTTGATCCAATGAGAACTTAACCACTCTGGCAAAATTTTCAGTATAAGTCTCTCATTTCCAAATGTCTTCATTGAGTGGCCTACAAGATATACACAGAGACTAAAGTGGAAGCTGTTTAATACAGGACACCCTGAAGGGTTATTTTACAATGCCACATGTTGTACAGATTAACTTGAGATTTTGTTCTCTGAGTATTGCTTTAATTTGGACAAATTTTTTTAATTATTTGTATTTATAGAGTTCTAAGCATATAACCCTAGAAAACAGCTGAGAAATGCCTGCCTTTAAAATTTTCTCTTCCACTCTAATATTTCCTTTAAGCAAGTTTGAGGCCAGCTTCAATTTTTTATTTCAGACAAAATAGTTTTTTTGCATTCACCAAGCTCATTTTTCTTGCCTCTAAGATTTTGTTCAGGTTATTATAGTTCCTTATAATGGATGTCCCAGTCTCTCATATTCTTTTTTATCTTGCTTATTTTTGGTGCTAGGAATGGAACCCACAGAACCATCCATAATAAGAAGATGCTCTACCATTGACCTATACCCTCAGTCCCTCTCACATCTTTTATTGATGGCCTCTCTATCATCCAACCTTATCCCAAAAGGGGATAGCATATAGATGGCCTTTTGTCACCCAAACTATAAATTCACTTGAAAATAGAAACTAGATCTTTCATATCATCCCTACAGTACTTGGGATAGTACTTGGAACTTTGTAGATGTTCAACAAATACTTATAGGTTGAATGAACCCATCAATAAGTATCTGTCTCAAGATGCTTACTGTAACATGAACATTCTTGAGAATCTAACTTCAGTAGAAGTACTCATTGAAAATATAGTTCTTGCTACCTGAAAATAGTTAAGCAATAATGACCTACACTATTATCCCTATTTGAATTCAATATAAGCACCTTGATAAAAAAAATGTCATTTCCTGAAACACTGGTGAACTGCTATATTCAGAAACATTACTAGGCTATTTAGATCTTTATTACTAATGCCACTGAGATTTACCATCTACCACAAAGGTTGTTCAATCAACACAAAACAATTGAAGTGAGAAACATTAATACCACATTTTAGGCAATTACTGTAACATGATCATAATTCCTAGACATCGTCAATCTTTTGTCAAACACAACAAAATTCATATTACAAAGACTCTTATTTCATTAGGATAATGTGATTTGAAATAACTACTACAGTGATCTAAAACAGAATACCGACTCTGTTAACACTTAAAGGGCTTTTTTCCCAAAAGGCATATCAGGATACAATAAGACTTCAGGCAGTGCACTCCTAACCCCAGAAGCAATGGTACCTATTAAACACCTGGGGGGAGGTAGTCCCAGAGTAAGGTGATACTAAAGAAAACATGGCCTCTAATAAGATTAAGCATTATCTTAGCTTTTAGAATCTGAATGTTTTAGTCCCAATTTGTGTCTGATCTACATGGGAATCCACAGTAAAATGATGTTATCATATTGATTCTCTAAGGCAAAGAGCAAGAAGCCTTGGCCAGAGTTCAGATATGACTCCCTGCTGACCTGAAAGTTGTGAATGGGCTATCCTCAGACAAAAGCTTTGATACCTGGTTGTTCTAAGAATTAAGTACTATGGGGAAAAAATGAAGGCAATTAATGCTGTTTGCCGTTTTGGCAATATTGTTTTTATTTGAGAACATAGAGATGGCTGCTTGTTTTATGTTCTACATTTGTTTTTTGTGATGTTTCATTTAAGGAAACCACCTTTTTTATTATTTTTGTTTGTTTTGTGGTATTGGGATCAAACTCAGGATCTCACACATGTTAGGAAGTACTCTACTACTGAGCTACATCCCCAATCCTTTATTTATTATTTTTTAAATTTGAGCAAGGTGTCACTAAGTTGTTGAAGCTGGCCTCAAACTTGCTATTTTCCTGCTTCAGCCTCTCAAGTAGCTGGGATTACATGTGTGTAACTGTGCCTGACTTAAATAAACCATCTTAATTGCTATATGCCATTTAATTCTGGAGTCTTGACACAAAAATAATCTTTTCTTTCTTCTTTCAAAAATGAGAGTCAACAAAATTTTCAGTTCATTTTGTAGATGTTAAGTGTTACTTATGGTAGTTTGAGAACAGATTTAATCATGACAGAAGTAATCTTTTCAATGTCTTGACACTGAATTGGAATGACTATCACTTAATAAAAAATAATACTATAAACCAACGTTTGGTGAGCCAAAAAGTTACAACAAAATCACTTTAGGCTATTATCTCTCAGTTAAACATAACCTCTATATTGGATATTTTAGATGTAAGTCAGAAAACATATTGAAAATATAAAAGAACGCCTTTGGGAAGTCAGTCCTAACTATATATCAAATTCCATATATTAGAGTTTGTAATAATAATCATGGAAGTAAATTTATTTTAAGGCCATGGCTGCATTAAGTTTTCCTTCACAGATAGCACAGCTAAATCACTATAGATCTGTCACCATGTTTTACTATAACTGTGGTAAAGTAGAAAAAAATACAGAACTGAATCAGAAAACCAAAGGACAAATAATATTGTCATGTGACCTTTGTCACGTCTTGAATCTCTCTAGACCTGAGCTTTTGCATCTGTAAAACAGGGATAAATCCAGTTGTTCTCTACTTAAATACTGTAGGTGGAACTAAACAGAAACAACTTATTAAATTCTAATAATTTATCCTGATCAAACAATCAGAAACACACCCAAATATTTATGTTGCAGAATGTTAGTTGTAGCATGAGCTCTAAATGTAAAAGTCAGAAACAATCTAATGGATGATTAATTCAAAACAAACTACTTTGTATCCATACAGTGGAGACTATGCAGCCAAAAAGAATGGGGTTTTATAAAAATATTTAATGATCTAGAATGTTTACAATAATAAATAATTGGAATAATAGATTTCAAAACAATATATTTAATACAATGTAAACTCTTTTGGTCTTTGCTCCATGGTTGAAGCATTTAACTTTTGTCTATTCACATTGAGTTCTTGAATCTTTCTAACAAAGACAATACAACCTTACTCTATAATATTATCTTAGGATTTACAAGTATACCTTTCCAAATAGCCCAAATTTTCAAAATGGAACTAGAGAAGAAATACTTCTTATAACTTTTCTGATTATAATTTTAATACATGTCTTTAAAGAAGGCCAAAATTACAAAAAGACAATACAATCATCCACAATTTTACCCAAAGATAATAATGGTTCATTGGTTAATGTTTTGGTTTATTTCCCTTTAGTCTTTTGTGTCTCTGTGTGTATTACAGTTTACATCAGCCTCAGAAAATATCAGAGTATATTCTGGGAGAATTTTTTAACTGAGGAAACTAAGAAATATTAGTCAATTGCTTGCACAGGGATACACAGGAATAAGTCCTTTGCCTCCCCACCACCTTCCCTATTGTAGGAGATAAGAAAAGTTAGCTAAATCTCCATTCGTGGCTTTTAAGGTTCTATTCTATCTATAGAATCCCAGCTTCTATAGCATAGTTAGGGTGCTTGATGATGACATATAGATGCAAAATGCAAAGAAAATCTCTGTAATATATAAATGCCAATTCAAAAATTAGCGATATTCAGAAGAAGAAATATGAATGGTCAAAAAATAGATGAAGAAATTTTCAACATCACTAGCAATTAGAGAAATGCAAATTAAAACTACACAGAAATTTCATCTTGGGGCTGGGGTTGTGGCTCAATGGTAGAGTGCTTACCTAGCACATACTGGGTTCGATTCTCAGCACCATATGCAAATAAATAAAAAAATTCATCAACAACTAATAAAAATATTTTTAAAAAATTCATCTCAGTCCAGTCAGAATGGCAATTATCAAGGATACAAGTAACAGGCTAGGATTGTAGCTCAGTGGTAGAGCGCTCACCTCACATGTGGAAGGCACAGGGTTCAATCCTCAGCACCACATAAAAATAAATAAAATAAAGGTATTGTGTCCATCTA